>NC_089496.1:59740083-60040083 GCF_036850765.1 Saccopteryx bilineata
ATTAATGACACTCAGAGTGCATGAACACTTCTAGAGTAGAACTGTGCCCACTCACCAGGTCATTCAGTTCGACGTCTCCCTTGTAATGCAGCACTGGGAAGAAGGGCGTTGGGAAGCCGTGGTGTTCACAGGGCTCCATCTGCAATGTCTTGATTGGCTGGACTCTGCAATCATGCGCTGGTTTCTGAACTCTTAGCGACTGATTTTCTCTCATTTTCTTAGAAACTATCCTTTTTGACTGTCTGATGGCTGTCACCATATAGCACACCTTCCCCTACCAAGTCACAACAGATAATGTCCGTGATCCTTAGTGAGCACAAGGTCAGTGAACACACAGTTCATTATTTAGAAGAAAGAAGAATCTCTGTTTTCTTAACAAGAGGGGTACTGACAATATTTCTTTTGAAGCTTTCTTTATTGTTATACTTGTGTTGTTGATATGGTTAACACATGATAAATTTACTTGTATAGCTTTTATTTTTCATAGTGAGTGAGAGACTGACAGACCAACACAAATAGGCAGGAAGGGAGAGAGATGAGAAGCAGTAACTCAGTTGCAGCAGTTTGGTTCATTAATTGCTCCTCGTATGTGCACTGACCAGAGAGCTCAACCGAAACAGTGACCCCTTGCTCAAGCCAGCGATGTTGGGCTCAAGACAGTGACCTTGGGTTTGAAGCCAGTGACCTTTGGACTTGAAACCAGAAACCACAGGGTCATCTCTATGATTCCACACTAAAGCTAGTAACCCTACCCTCAAGCGGCTGACCACATGCTCAAACCCGGTAAGACTGTGCTCAAGCCAGCAACCTCAGGGTTTTCAACCTGGGTCCTCAGTGTCCCAGGTTGACACTCTATCCACTGTGCCATTACCTTTCTGGCTCCATCATGTTTCATCTGTGTTTCTCACTGTTGATCCAAATGTTGACCAGTGCCATGACTCACTCACTCCACACATGCATGTCTGGTCATTTGTCCTCCAATCAATGTGAAGGATGAGGCCAACTGTCCCAGGTATGGACTGTGTGCCATTTCCCCAGACCCACTGTAATGGGTGAATGTCCACAGAGGATCTGTCGTGCTGCAACTGCCCACTTCCTGGTGGTTCTTGATATTGTACTAAGATTCTGGTGTTCTCTTCAGTCAATGATTTTGGGTGTATAACCTGGCTCAGGTATGAGAATTGGTTAACATACCAGTGCCATACATTCTCCTCAAGTTCATTTCACCTGGAACATTTTGCTTCTACAGGTGAAGTGAGATATGAGCACACTTCTTCCTTTCTCTCTCCTGGGAGCGCCATTGCTAATGACCCGACACCACAGGTTGGGGCCATCAGATGGAAGTGGGGCTTCTCTGACTTCTTTGTGTGTTAGAGGACCAGAGCCACCAAGAGACTAGAGGGTGAACAAGGTCTCTTGACCTCTGTCACCCCTAAGTGCAGTAACTTTTGTCACATTTAGAGTTTAGCTTTGAGTGGCTCTAAGTTTCCAACATAGGGTCTACTCTTCAAAGAATAGTGATTTAGTAGCTCTTTAAAGATTATAATTATTTTCTCTAAAATTGATCTCTCAATATGTGGGTGAAAGGTATTTCTTGTGCATGCTCCCAGAGTGCTGAGTAGTACATAGATGACAGACCCACTCCACCATTTCAGCCTCTCGAAGCTTTAGAATTCCTTCCTTGACATTAAACCAAGGGAGAGTGGACATGCTCATGTCACTAATAATCGGCCATCGTGGGATCCATGTTTCAGCCAAATATTCCAACAACCTGATGGAGCCCAATCAGGACCTTCATCCTCATCCAACCTTGTCTCCCTCCCACCATCGTCCCCCATCGTTCACATTCCCACCAGTAGTCCATAGTGTCCTGATGAATAAATGACACATCTTACATAATGACACATCTTACATAGTGACATAGCTTACGTAGTTCTTTCCGAGTGTAGCACACTTGTGCTCAGTGGTCAGAGTTTGTCCCCCTCACCCTTGGGGTTTCTGCTGGAACTGAGACTAGTCAAAGTGGCAGCTGGCACAGGAGAAGTCACCACCATTCTTGCCCTTGTGTTTGCTCTTGCACATTCTCGCTGTCTGTGACAGATCTTCAGTTATTCTAGTTTGCTCCAAATTCAGTTACAACTCTACAGTTCATCTTTCCCGTTGTTCTCACATCTGACTTGGACCCATTGAGAACCAACACTGCTCGTGTCCTGAGCTCTTCAAGCTGCATCTGCACTCTTGGGTGTAAATCAGGACATCCTCTCAGTGAGTATAAATAACATGCCCCTGTGTGCTCTGTGCACACTCAGAGATGGTCCAGGACATCTGTGCATCACCCAGACCCTGAGACTAGACAGCAGGAGACACTGGGAAGCCACAGTGTCCGCGCTGCTCCGTCTACAATGCTACTGTCTTGTGTTTAGAAACTGTCTTCATTGTCTGAACTCTAAAATCAGAAACTGTTGTTTTAACTCTTAGTGACTTATTATCTTTATTTTAGTAGAAACTATTCTTCATAACTGTCTGATGACTGTCCCCATAAAACATACCTTCCACTCTCAAGTCTCCACAAATGATGTACATGATCTTTAATGAACAAAAGGTAAGTAAACACTAATGTTTTATTATTTATAAGAAAGAAGAATGTCTTTTCTTTCTTAGAATGAGAGAGGGCTGACAATATTCATTTTCAACATTTTTTTATTGTTTAATTTGTTCGGTTCGTACAGTTAACAAATTAAATAATTAAACTTCTCTACCTTTTTGTTTACTAGCAAGAAAGACACAAACACAGAGGAAGGAAAGGAGAGAGTTGAGAAGCATCAACTCATAGTTGTGGCTCCTTAGTTGTTCAGTTTTGTTTCTCATACATGCCTTGACATGGGGGCTGCAGCCAAGCCAGTGACTCCTTGTTCATGGCAGCATCCTTAGGCTCAACTCAGACACTTTTGGGTCAAGCCAATGACCATTGAATCATGTCTGTGATCCCACGCTCTAGCCAGTGAGCCTAAGCTCAAGCTGGATAAGCCCAAGCTCATCCTGGCAATCTCAGGGTTTCAGACCTGGATCCTCAGTGTTCCTTGCCGATGCTCTATGCACTATACCACCACTGGTGAGGCTCCCTCATGATTCTTGCCTGTTTCTCACTTTTGAACTAAAGTATTGGCCAGAGCCATGAATCACTATATACGTGCATCTCTGGTCATTTGTCCCCCAATAAAAATGAAAAGTGTGGTGCCTGACTAGGTAGTGGAGCAGTGGATAGAGCATCAGACTGGCATGCAGAAGACTCAGGATCGAAACCCCAAGGTCACCGGCTTGAGCATGGACTCATCAAGCTTGAATTCAGGCTCACCAACTTGCGTGCAGTGCAGCTGGTCTGAGCGTGGGATCATAGATATGACCTCATGGTCACTGGCTTCATCCCAAGGTCACTGGCTTGAGCAATGGGTCACTCTGCTCTCCTGTAGCCTCCCAGTCAAGACATATGTGAGATAGCAGTCAATGAATAACAAAAGAGCTTCAGCAAAGAATTGATGCTTCTCATCTCTCTCCCTTCCTGCCTCGGTGTCCCTATCTGTCCCTCTCTCAGTCTCTCTCTTAGTCTCTGTCACACACAGAGAAAATGAATGATACGGTGAACCGCCCCATACTCAGCCCATTGTGACAGTTCTACTTGCCCACTGTCCTTCAGGAATGTCCATACAGGGTCAGGTGCGCTGCAGCCGTCCACTTCCTGGTGGTGCACTGACATCATGCTAAGTTACCTGTAAGCCAGGAGTCTCTCCTTCCTCTGTCAACAGATCCTACGGAGCTTTTCACAAGTTCTCAGAAATGCATGTAAAGAAAGAGCCACTGTACAACAGTAGGGACCAAGGATAACAGAACCACTGCTTGTACAACTCACTTGTTCCTGCAGGGTCTTCCCAGGTTGGGTCATGTGTACACCAACTCACATGGATGCTGTATCCTCCTGTGCATGGCAACCTTTGTGAATCTTTGAGTGACATCACACCCAGGACATCATGGACAGCTCAGGGTGCATGCTAATGTTGTGGCCAATGGTGAAGTGTTTCATCTTTGAAACCAAAAAAACCGTTTGCAAGAAGTCACAGTTTATTTGAGGGATGATGACAGATCATTCTCTAAATTTAAGAGAGCCTGGCACCCCTGCGTCCCCACAGGTCCCTGCAGAGCCAGGGTCCCTGTGGAGCTTTCTCCTCTGCTGTGACTTCCTGCCTAGCTGTCCACAACCTGGTGAACTGTGAGTGTGACATTCACCAGCCTCTGGTCAGGGTTCTGCTGTGTCCCTGTGACTCAGGAGGAAGGAACACACTGAGGTTTTGCAGCCCTGTGGTCAGTTCTCCATATGACTCTCAGTCACGACACTGAAGATACAGAAGAGGAGACACTTAGACGCTGATTTTCTGGGTGGAGAAGATTTTAGAGGTTGAGTGGTGGTGTATACACCTGACTTGAAAACTAGTGTAAGAGCAGTTCCTCCAGTGTCACTAGGATTGGTGGGTGACAGCAAGACATGAAAGAAAACCTGGAGCATCTACACTGTCATTCAGTCCAGTTCTTGCTAAGGCTCCAAACAGAATAGAAGTTCTAGGAACATTGTGTCTGTAGTAATAAATAGTTGGGTCACGGATCAGCTTGTACTATAGCTGTAACCTGGTAACAGCCCTTTCTATTCTGGTTCCAGCTCACAATGAGCAGATTTTCAGGTCCCACCATGAACTTACAGGAGTCACACGCTCACCTGAGGAATGTGCCACCTCTCACATCCAGAGTCCACAGGGGCTGTGTCTTTATCATGGTTGTATTAGGGGCCTGATGCTCCATGTTATCAATCACCTTGAAGAGTTACTGTGCTGCTCAATTTTTCTGAACCCATTAATATTGTATTTACAGAAGGAGCAGAGCACCGAATTTTGCAGAGATTAATTCTGCAGTGTTGATTCTTAAAGTGCATCAGTGAATGTGGAGTAGGACAGTTCCCACTCACTGGGTCCAGTCGGCACAATGTCATCCTAGTAATAGAGCAGCAGGTGGGATTTCCTGAAGGTGAAAAAGGAAGTCTGACCTTTGCAGACTAGACAGAGATGTGGGATGTGGACATGGTGTCCCCGGGTGTGAGAGGGTGACTGTGTGCTGGCTGTGCTGCTGAGAGGACACAATTGTGAGTGCAGATTGGATACAGGTGGAGCCAAAGCCATTTGCTAGAACAGTGAGACATACAGGGACCAGGAGATGTGTGCGTTTGTTGAGACAATGAGACCACATCAGTGTAGCGGCAGCAGTTGCAGTCACCCACAGGTAAAATTTCCAATAATTTACTGCTGTTTAGTAACTTGCTGCTTCTTTTTTTCAGAACAGCAGAAATGAGATGAATGGTGAAGGGGTTGGAAACAGCCTTTTGGCATCTTTCCGATCATTTATGGTGGCACTGATCCCTGCAGTCCATCCAGCTGTGTGGTCCAGACTGTGACTCCTGTTTTCCCAGGTGTGGTCAGTTCTGATGGCCTGTTTAGTCTCTCCCAGCACAGTAGCCTTACTCCTCAGTGGACCCATGTGGGGATTTTCTCAGCTGTTCAATCTCTTTCAGTGATGAGTTTTAGGTCTTGGGAACAACAACATGGTGTCTTTCGGATCTCAATGACATCAACCTCCATTGAACCTCTGACTTGTCAAAAGCCTCTATTTCGTGTGGAGGGTCACAGACCCATTTTGGGTTCCCATGTACATTGTCAGTTCAGATCCGGTGTCCTGTAGTCCCTGAATATAGCCATGGGTTCCTTCGGGTCTGATGTGAGGTAAGATGTACAATTGTTCAGTAGATTTTGGGCCCTTCCTGAGGGATTCTGGTCTTTCCTTCAGTCAACTGATTTTGGGAATATATAGTGGCTTAGGTCTGAGAATTGGTTAACATGCTGGTGTAATATGTTATTATGAACTTCATTTCACCTAGAACATTCTGTGTATATGGGTCAAGTGAGAACTGACTTGCTTGCTACCTCTCACTCCTGGGAGCACCGTGGTTAATGAGCCAACACCATAGGTCGGGGCCATCAGACTAATGTGAGGCTGCTCTGACGTTGCTGTCTGTTAGAGGACCAGACCCACTAAGAGACAGCAGAGTGAGCAAGGACTCTTGCCTTCTGCCACCCCAGAATGCAGTAACTCCCATCACATTCAGATTTCCTCATTGAGTGGCTATGTTCCCACGATAAGATCTGGTCTTCAAAGAAGAGTGATCCATGCAAAAGAATGAAACTGGACTACAGTCTGTTCCCCTGTACTAAAATTAACTCAAAATGGATCAAAGATCTAAACATAAGAACTGAAACAATTAATTGCATAGAAGAAGACATAGGTACTAAACTCATGGACCTGGGTTTTAAAGAGCATTTTATGAATTTGACTCCAATGGCAAGAGAAGTGAAGGCAAAAATTAATGAATGTAGTCTGAACTACATCAGACTAAGAAGTTTTTGCTCAGCACGAGAAACTGACAACAAAATAAACAGACAGCAAACTAAATGGGAAATGATATTTTCAAACAACAGCTCAGATAAGGGCCTAATATCCAAAATATACAAAGAACTCATACAACTCAACAACAAACAAACAAACAATCCAATAAAAAAATGGGAAGAGGACATGAACAGACACTTCTCCCAGGAAGAAAAAGAAACGGCCAACAGATATATGAAAAGATGCTCATCTTCGTTGGTTATTAGAGAAATGCAAATCAAAACTGCAATGAGATACCACCTCACACCTGTTAGATTAGCTATTATTAACAAGACAGGTAATAACAAATGTTGGAGAGGCTGTGGAGAAAAAGGAACCCTTATACACTGTTGGTGGGAATATAAAGTAGTACAACCATTATGGAGGAAAGTATGGTGGTTCCTCAAAAAACTGAAAATAGAATTACTTTATGACCCAGCAATCCCTCTACTGGGTATATACCCCAAAACTCAGAAACATTGATAAGTAAAGACACATGCAGCCCCATGTTCATTGCAGCATTGTTCACAGTGGCCAGCACATAGAAACAACCAAAAAGCCCATCAATAGAAGACTGGATAAAGAAGATGTGGCACATATACACTATGGAATACTACTCAGCCATAAGAAATGATGACATCAGATCATTTACTGCAAAATGGTGGGATCTTGATAACATTATACAAAGTGAAATAAGTAAATCAGAAAAAACCAGGACTGCATTATTCCATACGTAGGTGGGACATAAAAGTGAAACTAAGAGACATTGATAAGAGTGTGGTGGTTATGGGGGGAGGGGAAAGAGGGAGAGGGAAAGGGGGAGGGGGTGGGGCACAAAGAAAACTAGATAGAAGGTGACAGAGGACAATCTGACTTTCGGTGATGGGTATGCAACATAAGTGAACGAGAAGATAACCTGGAGTTGTTATCTTTGAATATATGTATCCTGATTTATTGATGTCGCCCCATTAAAAATAAAATTATTAAAAAAAAAAAGAAGAAGAGTGATCACAGATCTCTTCAAAGATGGACTTGGTTTCCTCTAAGTTGTATCTCTCAATATATGGGTGAAAGGTATTTCTTGAGCGTGCTCCCAGAAGGTGAAGTAGAATTAGATGACAGACCTACTATAATATTTCAGTCTCTGAAAGCTTTTTTTTTTTTTTTTTTTTTTTTAGGTCAAGAAGAAGGTTGCCAGAGGACCGAGAGAGAAGGTGGAGAGAGAGAGAGAAGCGTCAGTGTGTAGTTGTGCATGTGAATTATTCATTGATTGCTTCTTCTACATGTCTTGACTGGGAGGCTCAACTGAGTCAGTGACCCCTTGCTCAAGCCAGCAACCAGGATCATGTTGATGATTCCACGCTCAAGCCAGAGACCCCATGCTCTAGCTGATGAGCCCACTTATAGACCAGCAACCTCAGAGTCTTGGACCTGGGACCTCAGATACCAGGTTAACACTCTGTCCACTGCTCCACCACCAGTCAAGCTCTGTAAGGTTTTGAATTCCTTCCTCTACATTAAACAAAGGGAGAGGGACATACCCATGTCACTCACAGGGGGCCATTGTGGGATTCCTCTTTCTATCAGCCATGTCAACAGGATTTCCCATCACTCAGCATTGCCACACAGTCCACAGTTTTCTACTTGTATAAATGACACATCTCATGTAGTTCTTTCAGAGTGTAGCACAGTTACTCAAGGGCCAAGTTTTGTTCCTCACCTTGGGTATTTCTGCAACTGGAATCTAGTCAAGGTCGCAGCTGCCTCAGGAAAGGTCACCACACTTCTTACCCGTGTGTTTGCTCTTGCACATTCTCTCTGTCTGTGACAGATCTTTGAAGTTATTCTACTTTGCTCTGAATTCTGTTACAAATCTACAACTGACCTTTCCTACTATTATCACATCTGGTTGGACCCACTGAGAACTAACACTGCTCATGTCCTGAGCTCTTCAGGCTGAATCTGGAATCTTGGGTGTAAATCAGGAGACCCTTTCTGTGACTATACATACCACATCCCCGTGTGCTCTGTGGACACTCCGAGATGGTCCAGAGCATCTGTGCCGTCACCCAGATACCGAGACTAGACACTGGGAGACACTGGGAAGCCACGATGTCCTCATGGCTCCATCTGTGATGCTGCAGCCCCGTGTTTAGAAATTATCTTGAGTGTCTGGAATCTGGAATCAGAAACTGTTCTTTTTTAAGTCTTAGTGATTGATTTTCTTTTATTTTTATAGAAACTATTCTTTTTTTTTTTTTTTTTTTTTTTTAGAAACTATTCTTTATTAACTTTCTGATGGCTGTCACCACACAGTTCACCATGTGCCACTGAATCTCAACAAATGATATGCATTGATCCTTAGGAAGAAAAAAAGGTAAGTAAACACAAATGTTCATATTATTTAGAAAACAGAAGACTATTTTCTTGAACAAGGGGAGGGTTGAAATATCATTTTATCATTCCTTTATTATATCATACGGTGAATATGGTTATCACATTGAAAAATTTCACTTATACAGCATTTTATTTCTTAGTGACAGACAGGTAGAAAGGAGAGGGTTAAGAAGCATCAATTATCAATTTGTAGTTGTGGCACTTTAGTTGTTCATTGATTGCTCTCTCATATGAGCCTTGAACAGGAGGGTCCAGCTGAGCCAATGACGCCTTACTCAAGCCAGTGACCTTGGGCTCCAACCAGTGACTTTGAGCTTTAAGCCAGCAACCTTTGAGGGGCATGCTAACGTGGTGACCCATGCTGAAGGGTTTTACCTTTGAAACCAAGGAAATCCTTTCTAACAAAGTCCATTTGAAGGATGATGAGAGATTATTTCCCTGAAAGTTTATCTCTGAGGTAGCACTACTCTGGCTTGAGTGGGAATGGAACCCACCTGTGATGCCCAGATGGACATCACCCAGAGCCTGGAAACCTTGTGTACCCCCAGGTCCCTGAAGAGCCAGGATGCCTGTAGAGCTGTGTCCTCTGGATTGACTTTCTGCCCGGATCTCTACATCCAGTGAACTGTGAGTGAGACGTTCACCAGCCTCTGGTCTGGGCTCTGCTGTGTCCCTGTGACTCAGAAGGAAGGAACACACTGAGGATTTTCAGCTCCATGCTCAGTTCTCCACATGGTGTGAAGCTCAGTCATGACGCTTAAGACACAGAGGAGGGGAAACTCAGATGCTGGTGTTCTGGGTGGAGAGGATTTTAGAGGTTGGGTGGTAGTGCAACCACTTGACTTGAAAACTAGGACAAGAGCAGTTCCTCCAGTGTCACTAGGATTGGTGGGTGACAGCACAACCTGGGACAGAAATCCACAGCGTCTACACTGTCATTAACTCCAGGTTTTGCTAAGGCTTCAAACAGAATCGCTCTCTACCGTGCAGCAAAAACTGGTCGGGTCATGGAGCAACTTGTACCACAGCCCAGACCCGGTACCGATCCCTCTCATTTTCTGGGTTCAATTAAAAATGAACAGATTTATAGTTCACACCATAAATTTGCAGGAGTCACATGCCCACATGAGGAAGGTGCCACCTCTCACATCCAGAGCCCAGTGGGGCTGTTCCCCCATCATGGTTGAATGAGGGCTGGATGTCCCTAGTTATCCTTTACCAGTCATGCAAATCCCTCTACCCATATATACCTCATTGAGGGAAAAGAGCCCTGAATTTTGCACAGATTCATTCTGCATGAAATGACACTCCATGTGCATAAACAAGTCTGTTCCTACACTCCAGGTCCCGTCAGCACATCATCCTTGCAATGGAGCAGTGGGAGGGACGTCCTGTGCGTGGACAAGGATGTCAGAGCTCTTCAGATGAGATGGAGACCCAGGCTGTGGAGGCGATGTCCCCTGGGGATGAGTGTGTGCTGGCCGGGCCAATGAGAGGATGCCGCACTGAGTGAGCTTTGGGTACAGGTGGAGCCAAAGCCATTGGCCAGAACCGTTGTTGCTAATGGTGAGTAGGGTATGTGTGAGCTTGCTCAAGCTATGAGGCCTTGTTGGTGCAGCAGCTGAACTTGGAGTTACCTTCAGGTAAAGTTTGCAATAATTCAATGACATTTAGTTTCTTTTTTAAATTTTTATTCCTGCTCAGGACACAGCTGAATGGGGATGTGGTAGGAATCAATTCCCATGCATCTTTCCAATCATGTGTGGTGGCACAGACAGGTGCCGTTCATCCAGGTGTGTGGCACACCTTGATTTACGATTTTTGTAGAGTGGGCAGTTCTGGTGGCTTCTGTTTAGTCTCTTCCACCACAGTAGCTCAGTCCTCTGAACCTATGTGGGGATTCTAGCTGTTATATCTACATTAGTTATGACTTCTTGGTCTACAGAACAACCACACGATAGCTTCATGCAAACAGTGGACACACTGCAAGAGGACATGAGCTAAACCTACACTGAACCCTGGACCCTCAAAATTCTCCACTTTGGATGTAGGGTCACAGTCCCAGTTTGGGTTCCGTGTGTACAGTGTTAACTCTTAACCCCTCTCCTGTAGTCCCTGAATACAGACAGCCATGATCCCTTGGGGACAGACTTGAGGTACGATGTGCAGTATTATTGTTCAGGAGACTGTTGGGCTCTTCCTCAGGGGGTTCTGGTCTCCCCTGCAGTAAAGTGATTTTAGGTGTGCACTTGGCTCAGGTATAAAAACTGTTAACATGCTGGTGCCATACTTTTTTGTTCATTCATTACACCTAGAACATTCTGCTCATACAGGTCAAGTAAGAAGCGAGCACACTTGCTGCCTCTCTCTCTCCTGGGAGCACCGTGGGTAATGAGTCGACTTCTTAGGTTTTGGCCATCAGACTGATGTGGGGCTGCCCTGACATTGCTGTTCGTTTGAGGACCAGATCCATGAAGAGACTACAGTGCAAACAAGGACTATTTCCATCTGCTACCCAGGAATGCAATAACTCTCATAACATTTATAGTTTCTCACTGAGTGGCTATGTTCCCACGATAAGATCTGGTCTTTAAAGAGAGTGATTACATATCTGTTCAAGGATGCCACTTATTTTCTCTAAAAGTCCCAATGTATGGGTGTCACTGAAAAATAAGGAAAAGATATTTCTTGTGCAAGTTTCCTGAGTGGTGAATTGGGCTTAAATGACATATTCACTCTAAAATTTTAGTCTATGAATGGTTATTATATTTTACAGCTAGAGGGCATTGAGCTGAGGACCAAGAATGAAGGTGGAGAGAGAGTGGAGAAGCCTCAGTGTGTAGTGGTTGCATTTTAATTATTCATTGATTGCTTCTCATAAATACTTTCACCAAAGGACTCAAACAATCCAGTGTCCCTTGCACAAACCAGCAACCTTTGGGTTCAAGCCAGCGACCAAGGATCATGTTGATGATTCCACGCTCAAGCTAATAATCACATGCTCAAGCTGGTGAGCAGAATTACTGGACAGTGACCTCAGGGTCTTGAATCTGGGACCTTAGCTGCCTAGGCTAAGACTCTGTTCACTGCACCACCACCACTCAAGCTCTGAAAAGTTTTGAATTCCTTCCTCTACATTAAACCAATGGAGAGCAAACATACCCATGTCACTCACAGTGGGTTATTGTGGGATTAACATTTCACCCAAATATTCCAACATACTGATCAAGCCCAATCAATACATTCGTCTTCATCTAAAGTTGTATCCTTTCTACCATCATCTCCCATCACCCATCATTCCCACACATAGTCGATAAATCCCTGCTCATATAAATGACAATCTCACATAGTTTTTTCAGAGTGTAGTGCGCTTGCTCAAATATCACACCTTGTCCTTCACTTTTGGGTTTCTGCTGGGATTGGTGTCTAGTCAAGGTCGCAGCTGCCACAGGAAACGTCAGGACTGTTCTTACCCTTGTTTGCTCTTGCACATTCTCACTGTCAGTGACAAGTCCTGAGTTATTCTACTTTGCTCCGAATTCAGTGACAACTCTACAACTGTCCTTTCCCACTGTTCTCACATCTGACTTGGACCCACTGAGAACTAACACTGCTCATGTCCTGAGCTCTTCAGGCTGAATCTGGAATCTTGGGTGTAAATCAGGAGACCCTCTCTGGGACTATACATACCACATTCCTGTGTGCTGTGGGGACATTCAGAGATGTCCCAGGACAGCTGTGCCATCACCCAGACACTGAGATGAGACCCCAGGAGACACTGTGATGGCATGGCATCTGCACTTAACATCTGCCATGCTGCAGCCCCATGTTTAGAAATTGTTCTGAATGTCTGGACTCTGAAATCAAAAACTGGTTTTTGAACTGTTAGTGATTGATTTTTTCTTATTTTTATAGACAATATTCTTATCACTGTCTCATTGGTCTCCATAGAGTACATCTTCCATTGCTGAGATTCAACAAATGGTGTTTTGATTGTTAGTGAGCACAAGGTAAGTAAACACAAATGTTTATATTATTTAGAAGAAAGAAGAATGTCTCCATTTGTTAATTTTTTAATTTTATCTGAGAAATTAACTTTCACATGTTGACATTGATCAATAGACTATATAGGTTTCAGGTAAACATTTCTATAGCATATGAACTGTTGATTATATTGTACTACACAAATTCATATATTTTTCCATTCTTTGTTGGGTTTTTTTGTAGTTTTTTTACTAATTTTACTAGGGTGACATCAATAAATCAGGGTACATATGTTCAAAGAAAACATGTCCATGTTATTTTCTCAATCAATTATGTTACATACTCATCACCCAAAGTCAGACTGTCCTTCGTCACCTTCTATCTACTTTTTTTTGTGCCCCTCCCCCTCCCCCTTTTATCTCCCCCATCCATAACCACCACACTCTTATCAGTCTCTTAGTCTCATTTTTATGTCCCACCTATGTATGGAATCATGCAGTTCTTGTTTTTTTTCTGATTTACTTATTTCACTTTGTATAATATTATCAAGATCCCAACATTTTGTTGTAAATGATACGATGTCATCATTTCTTATGGCTGAGTATAATTCCATACTGTATATGTGCCACATCTTCTTTATCCAGTCTTCTATTGAAGGGCTTTTTGGTTGTTTCCATGTCTTGGCCACTGTGAACAATGCTGCAATAAACATGGGGCTACATGTGTCTTTACATATCAGTGTTTCTGAGTTTTTGGGGTAGATACCCAATAGAGGGATTGCTGGGTCATAAGGTAGTTCTATTTTCACTTTTTTGAGGAACCACCAGACTTACGTCCATAATGGTTGTACTACTTTACATTCCCACCAACAGCCTGACCAGGCGGTGGCGCAGTGGATAGAGCATTGGACTGGGATGCAGAGGACCCAGGTTCGAGACCCCGAGGTCGCCAGCTTGAGCGCGGGTTCATCTGGTTTGAACAAAAGCTCACCAGCTTGGACCCAAGGTTGCTGGCTCAAGCAAGGGGTTACTTTGGTCTGCTGAAGGCCCACGGTCAAGGCACATATGAGAAAGCAATCAATGAACAACTAAGGTTTCTCAAGGAAGAATTGATGCTTCTCATCTTTCTTCGTTCCTGTCTGTCTCTCCCTGTCTATCCCTCTCTCTGACTCTCTCTCTGTCCCTGTAAAAAATAAAATAATACATTCCCACCAACAGTGAATGAGGGTTCCTTTTTCTCCACAGCCTCTCCAACGTTTGCTATTAGCTGTCTTGTTGATAATAGCTAATCTAACAGATGTGAGGTGGTATCTCATTGCAGTTTTGATTTGCATTTCTCTATAGCTAATGAAGATGAGCATCTTTTCATGTATCTGTTGGCCATTTGTATTTCTTCCTGAGAGAAGTGTCTGTTCATGTCCTCTTCCCATTTTTTTATTGGATTTTTTGTTTGTTTGTTGTTAAGTTTTATGAGTTCTTTGTAAATTTTGGATATTAGGCCCTTATCTGAGCTGTTTTTTGAAAATATCATTTCCCATTTAGTTGGCTGTCTGTTTATTTTTATATCAGTTTCTCTTGCTGAGCAAAAACTTTTTAGTCTGATGTAGTCCCATTCACTTATTTTTGCCTTCACTTCCCTTGCCTTTGGAGTCAAATTTATAAAATCCTCTTTAAAACCCAGGTCCATGAGTTTAGAACCTATGTCTTCTTCTATGTACTTTATTGTTTCAGGTCTTATATTTAGGTCTTTGATCCATTTTGAATTAATTTTACTACAAGGGGACAAACTGTAGTCGAGTTTCATTCTTTTGCATGTGGCTTTCCAGTTTCCCCAGCACCATTTGTTGAAGAGACTTTCTATTCTCCATTTTGTGTTGTTGGTCCCTTTATCAAAATTATTTGACTATATATATGTGGTTTTATTTCTGGACTTACTATACCATTTCATTGGTCTGAATGTCTGTTTTTCTGCCAATACCATGCAGTTTTGATTGTCATGGCTCTATAATATAATTTGAAGTCAGGTATTGTAATGCCCCCAGCTTTGTTCTTTTTCTTTAGGATTGCTTTGGCTTTTATAGGTTTTTTATAGTTCCATATAAATCTGATGATTTTTTGTTCCATTTCTTTAAAAAATCTCTTTGGAATTTTGATGGTAATTGCATTAAATTTGTATATTGCTTTGGGTAATATGGCCATCTTTTTTTTTTTTTTTTCTTGCCATCTTGATTATATTTATTCTTCTATCCGAGAGCAAGGAATATTCTTCCATCTCATTGTATCTTTTTCGATTTCCCTTTACAATGCTTTGTAGTTTTCATTATATAAGTCCTTTACATTCTTTGTTATGTTTATTCCTAGGTATTTTATATTTTGTTGCAATCATTAAGGGGATTGTTTTTTTGAGTTCGTTCTCAAATGTTTCATTGCTGGCATGTAGAAAGGGTATGGACTTTTGTATGTTAATTTTGTATCCTGCGACCTTACTGTATTGGCTTTTTGTTTATAGTAGTCTTTTTTAGATTCTTTGGGGTTTTCGATGTATAGGATCATATCATCTGCAAAAAGTGATACCTTTACTTCTTCTTTTCCAATATGGATGCCTTTCATTTCTTTGTCTTTTCTGATTGCTCTGTCTAGGACCTCTAGCACCACATTAAATAAGAGTGGAGAGAGTGGACAACCCTGTCTTGTTCCTGACTTGAGGGGGAAAGCCTTCAGTTTTGTGCTTCAGTTCATTTAATATGATGTTAGCTGATGGTTTATCATATATGGCCTTTATCATGTAGAGATATTTTCCTTCTATACCCATTTTGTTGAGAGTCTTAAACATAAAATTGTGTTGTATTTTATCGAATGCCTTTTCTGCATCTATTGATAATATCATGTGATTTTTGTTCTTTGTTTTGTTGATATGGTGTATTATGTTAACCGTTTTACATACGTTGAACCATGCTTGAGATTCTGGGATGAATCCCACTTGATCATGATGTATTATTTTTTTAGTATGTTGCTGTACTCGATTTGCTAGTATTTTGTTTAGTATTGTAGCATCTGTATTCATTAGAGATATTGGTCTGTAGTTTTCTTTTTTTGTGCTGTCCTTGCCCGGTTTCGGTATGAGGGTTCTGTTGGACTCATAAAATGTGTTTGGAAGTATTGCTTTTTCTTCAATTTTTTGGAAGACTTTAAGTAGAATAGGAACCAAGTCTTCTTTGAATGTTTGATAGAATTCTCTAGTATAACGGTCTGGGCCTGGACTTTTATTTTTGGGGAGGTTTTTAATAGTTTTTTTATTTCTTTCCAACTAATTGGTCTGTTTAGGCTTTCTGCTTCTTTTTGACTCAGTCTAGGAAGGTTATATTGTTCTAGATATTTATCCATTTCTTCTAGATTGTTGAATTTAGTGGCATAAAGTTTTTCATAGTATTCTACAATAATTCTTTGTATATCTATGATGTCTGTGGTGATTTCTCCTCTTTCTTTTTGGATTTTGAATGTATGAGTTCTTTCTCTTTTTTCCTTGGTAAGTCTTGCCAAATGTTTGTCATTTCTGTTGATCTTTTCAAAGAACCAGCTCCTTGTTCTATTGATTTTTTTCTATAGTTATTCTGTTTTCTATTTCATTTATTTCTGCTCTGATTTTTATTATCTCCTTTCTTCAGCTGGCTTTGGGTTGTCTTTGTTCTTCTTTTTCCAGTTCCTTAAGATGTGAAGTTAAGTGGTTCATTTGGGCTCTCTCTTGTTTCTTCATATAGGCCTGAAGTGACATGAACTTTCCTCTTAACACTGCTTTTGCTGCATCCCATAGATTCTGATATGTCATTTTGTCATTTTCATTTGTCTCTATATATCTTTTTTTGTTTGTTTTTTCAAAGCGGGAAATGGGGAAGCAGTCAGACAGATTCCCGCATGCACCTGACCGGGATCCACCCAGCATGCCCACCAGGGGGCAATGCTCTGCACATCTGGAGCGATGCTCTGTTGCATCCAGAGCCATTCTAGCGCCTGAGACAGAGGCCACAGAGCCATCCTCAGCGCCTGGGCCATCTTTGCTCCAATGGAGCCTCAGCTGCGGGAGGGAAAGAGAGACACAGAGAAGAATGAGAGGGGGAGGGGTGGAGAAGCAGATGGGTGCTTCTCCTGTGTGCCCTGGCCGGGAATCGAATCCGGGACTCCCACACGCCAGGCCAATGCTCTACCACTGAACCAACCGGCCAGGGCCTATATATATATTTTTTATCTCTGCACTTATTTCTTCTTTGACCCATTCATTTTTTAAAATAATGTTTAGTTTTCACATTTTTGTGGGGGTTTTTTTTCTCTTTTTTCCAGTTGAATTCTAGTTTCAAGGCTTTGTGATCAGAAAATATGCTTGGTACAACTTTGATTTTTCTGAATTTGCTGATGTTGTTTTTGTGGCCCAACATATGGTCAATTCTTGAGAATGATCCATATACACTGAAGAAAAAGGTATACTCTGTCACTTTGGGATGAAATGTCCTGTAGATGCCTGTCATATCCAGGTGCTCTAGTGTTTTGTTTAAGGCCAATATATCTTTATTGATTCTCTGTTTGGATGACTGATCTAGAGCTGTCAGCAGTGTATTGAGGTCTCCAAGTATGATTGTATTTTTGTCAGTTTTTGTTTTTAGGTCAATAAGTAGCTGTCATATATTTTGGTGCTCCTTGGTTTGGTGCATATATATTAAGAATTGTTTTGTCTTCTTGATTCAGCATCCCCTTAATCATTATGAAATGATCATTTTTGTCTCTGAGTTCTTTTGCTGTCTTGAATTCAGCATTATCAGATATGAGTATTGCTATGCCTGCTTTTTTTTGGATGTTATTTGCTTAGAGTATTTTTTTCCAGCCTTTCACTTTGAATTGTGTTTATCTTTGTTGCTTAGATGAGTTTCTTGTAGGCAGCATACAGTTGGATTTTCTTTTTTAATTCATTTTGCTACTGTGTGCCTTTTTATTGGTGAGTTTAATCCATTTACATTTAGTATAATTATTGACACTTGTGAGTTCCCTATTGCCAATTTATACATTGCTTTCTGTTAGTTTTGTGTCTTGTTTGATTCTTCTCTTTTGTTTTTCTATCTTTTGTTTTTGTTTGGTTGTATTCCATACATCTTTCCGCTGTTCCTGTCTTTTTCAAATCATGTGCTTCTGTGGTGGTTTTTTCAAGTGCGGTTACCATTAAGTAATGAAAAGAGTTCCTACCCTGTTCATTGTAGTGCACTATCTTGTGAGTACTTTTGCACTCCATCGTCCTTTGCTACTGTTAATCTCTGTCCTCTCCCCTTTTCTTTGTTGTTGTTGTTGTTGTCACAGATTAAATTTGGTTTTATTGTGTTCTTGGTGCAGCTTTTACTTGTGGTTTTGTTTTGTTTTGTTCTTTGTATCTGATTGGAGAACATTCTTTAGTAATTCCTGGACTGGGGGTTTTCTGATTATAAATTCTCTCATCTTTCTGTATCTGTGAATGTTTTTATTTCTCCTTCATATTTGAAGGATAGCTTTGATGGGTATAGTATTCTTGGCTGGAATTTCCTCTCTTTCAGGACTTTAAGTATTGGGGTCCACCCTCTTCTAGCTTGTAGAGTTTCTGTTGAGATATCTGATGATAATCTAATGGGTCTTCCTTTATGTGTTGTATTTTATGTTTCCCTGGCTGCCTTGAGAATTTTTTCTTTGTTGTTGGTTTGTGCCAATTTCATTATGATGTGCCTTGGAGTAGGTTTGTTGCAGTTAAGAAAACTTGGAGTTCTATTTGCTTCTTGAATTTGAGGCTTTAGTTCTTTCCACAAGCTTGGGAAGTTCTCATCTATTATTTGTTTGAATATGTTCTCCATTCCATTTTCTCTCCTCCCTCTGATATACCTATTATTCTTATGTTATTCTTTTTCATGGAGTCAGACAAAAAGCCTCTGTAGGGTTTTCTCATTTTTTTAATTTTTGAGTCTCTTTCTTCTTCTCTCTGTTCTGCCTCAAGGTGCTTGTCTTCTATTTCACTACTCCTACCTTCTATGTGGCCTGTTCTATTAGCTAAGCTTGTTACCTCGTTTTTCAGCTCGTGAATTGAGTTTTTCATCTCTGTTTGATTTGTTTTTATAGTTTCAATTGCCTTGGTAATATATTCTTTGTGTTCATTGAGTTGTTTTCTGAGCTCCCTAAATTGCCTTTCTGTGTTTTCTTGTATATCTCTGAGTATTTTTAGGATTTCTATTTTAAATTCTCTGTCATTTATCTCCAAGGTTTCCAATATATTAAATTTTTTCTCCATAGATTTTTCCTCATCTTTCTGTGCTACCTCTCTGTCTTTTGTATCCATGGTATTTGACTTCCTTTTCCTTAATTGCATCTGAGGGTGGTTTTGTTGATAGTATTAATGAGAATTAATAAATAATAAGAAGTTAAAAAATAAAAATAAAAAAGAATAAAAAAATTATTATCCCCCCCTTTTTTTTCCTCTCCTCTCCTCTCCGCTCCTTCTTGAGAAATTCTTGTGGTGCACTGTGAATTATATTGTGCTAAATGGAACAAAAACTACCTGTAATGGAGGGCCTGCATTGGGGAGAAGTGATAAAGGGGCAAAAAAGGGGGTATGGACCCAAAAAATGCAAAAAAGAAAAAAATTTGCATCAAGAATAAAATGATTTGCTTTTAGGTGATGGTTGACTAAGAAATATGATGAGAGGAATAAGAGGGAAACAGGAAAAAGGGAGAAAAATTAAAAATTACTAATTTATTTAGTGGAGCAAGAACTAGATAAAATGGAGAAACAGGGATGAGAGCACTGCTAGTGAGTTAAAAAAGCAAAGTAAAAAAAACCCCAAAGTGCCAGAAACATAAATTTGAGTCCCAGATAAAATAATTTGTTCATTATTGAGGATTGAATGAGAGGAAAAGTAAATGAGAAAAGAAGAAACTAATATAGAGGGAGAAAAAAGAAAGAAAGAGGAAAACACAAAAAGAAGAAAAAGGAATAAAAGGAGAGAGAGAGAGTTAAGGTTTTGGAGTGCAACCATCATAGAGAGAAAGGAAGAAGAAAGAAAAGATAATGGGAGATGTACCACTTATGGGTAGTGTACTTCAAGGAGAGGAGAGAGTAAGACCAGCAGAGAATTAAACGACCAAATTGGAAGAGGAAGAAAATAATCAAGACAAGAACATAAGAGAAACTAACAAACAAATATAATAAAATGGGGTAGGTTATAAAGTCTATGGATTATTCTTGATTTTGAGAGGTTATCTTCTTGCTTTTTCTTTTCTCTCCCTCTTCCTGGTCAGTGACTCTGTACCCTGGGTTCTGCCCCTGTGGCATGCTCAGGTAGAAGTTTGCAGTTGATAAGTCTCTATGGCGATGTCATATATTGGGCTTCAGTCTCGTTGGCAGTCGAGGCTCATTAGTATTTGCAGGCTCCACCAATGAGAGAGTCCGTGATCCCGGAGCCTCTCTCCTGGTATTTTCTTCCTGAATTAGTAGCCTGATGGTCCACTTATATGGTTGATGCTGCCTCTGCCTGGAGAGTAAGAGACTCAAGGAGCTGGCAAATCCCCACTCTATTCCCACTCAGCGCAGGGCTCTGGGTAAGGCTCAATCAGTCAGAGCCTGTAGCATAATTAGGCAGGGCTTCAGCTTACACAAAGACCTCTGACTCTGCCCTTTGTCCGGTAACACGGGCACCCACTCCCAGTGCTCTAGGAGGAATCTCTCGCCCACTATCTGTGCACACCGACCAGGAGATCGTGGCAGATGGCTGTCCCAAGTGCCTTTCTTTGTCTGGGTTTGGCGCGAGCATTAGCTTGTGTTGACAGGGTTGCCACAAGCACAGTTTTTCCTTGGTTTGGATGTCTATGCCACAGCCTGGGTCGGACGTTTGTGCTGCAGTCTGGTTCTATTCACACCCTATGCCCGCCTTAGTTCCTATACTCTCAGTTCCAAGTGAAAAGAGCCCTTTGTTAGGTCAGTGAGGAAGGCGGAGTGTTTCTTCCTCCTTATTTCCTTCGGGGTTGATTATAAATTTAGTCAATTTTTCACTAGATCATAACTTCACATTTAGTGTGGAACTTCTGGAGGCTCCAAGGATAGATTTTTCTGTCTCTGGTTGAAGACCTTGTTGAATTTTTAGGGAGATTTATCGGTATCGCTCCTTATGGCACCATTTCTCTGATGTCACTCTCCATCACTTTGTAATTGTCCCTCTGGAAATTAAAATTCAACAGTAAAAAGGAAGTAAAAAGTAAAAAGAAATCCACAGAAATGTGGAAATTAAAAAACATTCTTCTAAAAAATGACAGGGTCAAAGCAGAAATGGTAGCAAAGATCAAAACATATATACTAACAGGACAGTTTTTGAACATTTCTTTATTGTTATATATGTAGGGTTAATATGATTAACACATTAAATAATTTCATTGGTTCAGATCTGTGTGTGTGTGTGTGTGTGTGTGTGCGTGCGTGTGTGTGTTTGCCAGAAATGAGAGCCAAACTGATGGACAGACAGTCAGGCAGGAATGGAGAGAGATGAGAAGCATCAACTCATAGTTGCAGAACCTTTGTTGTTCATTGATTGCTTTTGCATATGTATTTTGACCAGGGGGCTCCAGCTGAGTCAGTTAACTTATGCTCAAGCCAGCAACCTTGGTCTGCAAGTCAGTGAACATGGGGTTATGTCTATGATTCCACATAAAAGCCACTGACTCCACCTCTTAAACTCAGTGTGTGACGTGATGCCCAGGACGAAATTGACAGCCCAGGTTGCATGCTAACATGGTGCCCCATAGGGAAGCATTTTTTCTTTGAAACTAAGTGTCCCCTTTGGGACAAATCGTAGGATATATTGAGGGGTGATGACAGACCGTTTCTTTGAAAGGTTTCCCTATCAACTAGTACAGCTTTGGGTTCAAAGGAAAGAAACCCACCAATAATGCCCAGATGGACCTTACCCACTAACTGAAGCCCTGCCTCCCCACAGGTCCCTGCAGAGCCAGGATCCCTGTGGAGCTGTGTCCTCTGCAGTGACTTCCTGCCCATCTCTCTGCACCCCAGTGAACCATGAGTGTGGCATTCACCAGCCCCTGATCCAGTTTCTGCTGTGTCCCTGTGACTCAGGGAGAAAGAACCCATTGAGTATTTGCAGTCATTTGGTCAGTTCTCGGCATGGTTCTCAGTCATGACACTGAAGAGGCAGAGGAGAAGATGCTTAGATGCTTGTTTTCTGGGTGGAGATGATTTAAGAGGTTGAGTGACTTTTCATCCACATTCCTGAATTTTCAGGAAAGTACTTACTTTGCTAAACCGGACTCAAAAATGCAAAGGTCTGCCTGACCAGATGGTGGTGCAGTGCACAGAGCATCAGACTGGGATGCAGAGAATCCTGGTTCAAAACCATGAGGTCACCAACCTGAGCACGGGTCTCCAGCTTGAGGGCTGGAATGCTGGCTTGATCATAAACATGATCCCGTTGTCGTGGCCTGATCCGAAAGGTTGATGGCTTGAGCCCAAGTCTCTGGATTGATCATGGGGTCACTCACTCTCCTGTAACCCCCTTGTCAAGGCTCATATGAGAAAGCAACAAATGAACAACAAAGGAGACTAAGGAGTTGTGACAAAGGATTGATGCTTCTCATCTCTCTCTTCCTTTCTGTCAGTCCCTATCTCTTCCTCTCTCTCTCTCTCTCTCTCTGGCAAACACACACACACACACACACACACACACACAAATAAGTCCAAAAGTTGATTCTCAAATGAACTGTAGTGATTGGTGGATGACAATCCTGAGCATCCACACTGGGAATCACTCCAGGTCCTCTAAGGCTGAAGCACCATCTTCATCTCCCAGTACAAGTTCAAGGAACATCATGTCTACTGCAATAAATGGTCCAGGTCACAGAGCAGAATGGACTACAGATGAGACCTTGTAGAGAACCCTCTCTTTTTCATTCATTCTCCACCTCAAAATGAGCTGCTATTCAGATCCCACCATATATGTGCAGGAGTCACACGCTCACCTGAGGAACATGCCACCTCTCACATCCAGAACCAGCTGCGGCTGTACCCCCATCGTGGCTATATGAGGGGCCGGATGTCCCTAGTTAGGCTTTACCTTGACAGTTACCTGTCCTGACCAATACCTCTGGACCCGTAAATATTTCAGTGAGGAAGATGAGCCCTGAAGTTTAGTCACATTCCATGAACAATTAATGACACTCAGAGTACATGAACACATCTAGAGTAGAACTGTTCCCACACACAAGGTCATTCAGTTCGACGTCGCCCTTGCAATGCAGCAGTGGGAAGAAGAGCGTTGGGAAGCCATGGTGTTCACAGGGCTCCATCTGCGATGTCTTGACTGGCTGGACTCTGCAATCATACACTGGTTTCTGAACTCTTAGTGACTGATTTTCTATCATTTTCTTAGAAACTATCCTTTTTGACTGTCTGATGGCTGTCACCATACAGCACACCTTCCC
The DNA here is from genome assembly GCF_036850765.1 of Saccopteryx bilineata. NCBI lineage: Eukaryota > Metazoa > Chordata > Mammalia > Chiroptera > Emballonuridae > Saccopteryx > Saccopteryx bilineata. Next base: position 59,763,468 of record NC_089496.1, read on the forward strand.
CTACCAAGTCACAACAGATAATGTCCGTGATCCTTAGTGAGCACAAGGTCAAGTAACACACAGGTTTATTATTTAGAAGAAAGAAGAATTTCTGTTTTCTTAACAAGAGAGGAACTGACAATATTTCTTTTGAACATTTCTATACTGTTATTCTTGTGTGGTTGATATGATTAACACATGATAAATTTACTTGTATAGCATTTTTTCTTAGTGAGTGAGAGACTGACAGACCAACACAAATAGGAAGGATAGGAGAGAGGTGAGAAGCAGCAACTCAGTTGCAGCAGTTTGGTTCATTAATTGCTCCTCATATGTCACTGACCAGAGAGCTCAACAGAAACAGTGACCCCTTGCTCAAGCCAGATGTTGAACTCAAGACAGTGACCTTGGGTTTCTTTTTTTTTTTTTATAATAAATTTTTATTAATGGTAATGGGATGACATTAATAAATCAGGGTACATATATTCAAAGAAAACATGTCTAGGTTATTTTGTCATCAAATTATGTTGCAAACCCCTCGCCCAAAGTCAGATTGTCCTCCGTCACCCTCTATCTAGTTCTCTGTGCCCCTCCCCCTCCCCCTAACTCTCTCCCTCCCTCCCTCCCATGTCCTCCCTCCCCCCCACCCTTGGTAACCACCACACTCTTGTCCATGTCTCTTAGTCTCATTTTTATGTTCCACCAATGTATGGAATCATGTAGTTCTTGTTTTTTTCTGATTTACTTATTTCACTCCTTATAATGTTATCAAGATCCCACCATTTTGCTGTAAATGATCTGATGTCATCATTTCTTATGGCTGAGTAGTATTCCATAGTGTATATGTGCCACATCTTCTTTATCCAGTCTTCTATTGAAGGGCTTTTTGGTTGTTTCCATGTCTTGGCCACTGTGAACAGTGCTGCAATGAACATGGGGCTACATGTGTCTTCACGTATCAATGTTTCTGAGGTTTTGGGGTATATACCCAGTAGAGGGATTGCTGGGTCATAAGGTAGTTCTATTTGCAGTTTTTTGAGGAACCACCATACTTTCCTCCATAATGGTTGTACTACTTTACAGTCCCACCAACAGTGAATGAGGGTTCCTTTTTCTCCACAGCCTCTCCAACATTTGCTATTACCCGTCTTGTTGATAATAGCTAATCTAACAGGAGTGAGGTGGTATCTCATTGTAGTTTTGATTTGCATTTCTCTAATAACTAATGAAGCTGAGCATCTTTTCATATATCTGTTGGCCATTTGTATCTCTTCCTGGGAGAAGTGTCTGTTCATGTCCTCTTCCCATTTTTTTATTGGATTGTTTGTTTGTTTGTTGTTGAGTTTTATGAGTTCTTTGTAAATTTTGGATATTAGGCCCTTATCTGAGCTGTCGTTTGAAAATATCAGTTCCCATATAGTTGGCTGTCTGTTTATTTTGATATCAGTTTCTCTTGCTGAGCAAAAACTTTTAATTCTGATGTAGTCCCATTCATTTATCTTTGCCTTCACTTCTCTTGCCATTGGAGTCAAGTTCATAAAATGTTCTTTAAAACCCAGGTCCATGATTTTAGTACCTATGTCTTCTTCTATGTACTTTATTGTTTCAGGTCTTATATTTAGGTCTTTGATCCATTTTGAATTAATTTTAGTACACTGGGGACAGGCTGTAGTCGAGTTTCATTCTTTTGCATGTGGCTTTCCAGTTTTCCCAACACCATTTGTTGAAGAGGCTTTCTTTTCTCCATTGTGTGTTGTTGGCCCCTTTATCAAAGATTATTTGACCATATATATGTGGTTTTATTTCTGGGCTTTCTATTCTGTTCCATTGGTCTGAGTGTCTATTTTTCTGCCAATACCATGCTGTTTTGATTATCGTGGCCCTATAATATAGTTTAAAGTCAGGTATTGTAATGCCCCCAGCTTCATTCTTTTTCCTTAGGATTGTTTTGGCTATTCGGGGTTTTTTATAGTTCCATATAAATCTGATGATTTTTTGTTCCATTTCTTTAAAAAATCTCATAGGGATTTTGATGGGAATTGCATTAAATTTGTATATTGCTTTGGGTAATATGGCCATTTTGATTATATTTATTCTTCCTATCCAAGAACAAGGAATATTTTTCCATCTCATTGTATCTTTTTCGATTTCCCTTAACAATGCTTTGTAATTTTCATTATATAGGTCCTTTACGTTCTTTGTTATGTTTATTCCTAGGTATTTTATTTTTTTTGTTGCAATCGTGAAGGGGATTATTTTTTTGAGTTCGTTTTCTAATATTTCATTGTTGGCATATAGAAAGGCTATGGACTTTTGTATGTTAATTTTGTATCCTGCGACCTTACTGTATTGGTTTATTGTTTCTAATAATCTTTTTGTGGAGTCCTTCGGGTTTTCGATGTATAGGATCATATCATCAGCAAAAAGTGATAGCTTTACTTCTTCTTTTCCGATATGGATGCCTTTTATTTCTTTGTCTTGTCTGATTGCTCTGGCCAGAACTTCTAGCACCACGTTGAATAAGAGTGGAGAGAGTGGACAACCCTGTCTTGTTCCTGATTTAAGGTAGAAAGTCCTCAGTTTTATGCCGTTTAATAGGATGTTGGCTGATGGTTTATCATATATGGCCTTTATCATGTTGAGATATTTTCCTTCTATACCCATTTTGTTGAGAGTCTTAAACATAAAATTGTGTTGTATTTTATCAAAAGCCTTTTCTGCATCTATTGATAAGATCATGTGGTTTTTGTTCTTTGTTTTGTTGATATGGTGTATTACGTTAACCGTTTTGCGTATGTTGAACCATCCTTGAGATTCTGGGATGAATCCCACTTGATCATGATGTATTATTTTTTTAATATGTTGTTGTATTCGGTTTGCCAGTATTTTGTTTAGTATTTTAGCATCTGTATTCATTAGAGATATTGGTCTGTAGTTTTCTTTCTTTGTGCCATCCTTGCCAGGTTTTGGTATGAGGGTTATGTTGGCCTCATAAAATGTGTTTGGAAGTATTGCTTCTTCTTCAATTTTTTGGAAGACTTTGAGTAGAATAGGAACCAAGTCTTCTTTGAATGTTTGATAGAATTCACTAGTATAACCGTCTGGGCCTGGACTTTTATTTTTGGGGAGATTTTTAATAGTTTTTTCTATTTCCTCCCTGCTGATTGGTCTGTTTAGGCTTTCTGCTTCTTCATGACTCAGTCTAGGAAGGTTGTATTGTTCTAGGAATTTATCCATTTCTTCTAGATTGTTGTATTTGGTGGCATATAATTTTTCATAGTATTCTACAATAATTCTTTGTATTTCTATGATGTCTGTGGTGATCTCTCCTCTTTCATTTTGGATTTTATTTATTTGAGTCCTGTGTCTTTTTTCCTTGGTGAGTCTTGCCAAGGGTTTGTCAATTTTGTTGATCTTTTCAAAGAACCAGCTCCTTGTTTTATTGATTTTTTCTATAGTTTTTCTGTTCTCTATTTCATTTATTTCTGCTCTGATTTTTATTATCTCCTTTCTTCGGCTGGTTTTGGGTTGTCTTTGTTCTTCTTTTTCTAGTTCCTTAAGGTGTGAAGTTAAGTGGTTTACTTCGGCTCTCTCTTGTTTGTTCATATAGGCCTGAAGTGATATGAACTTTCCTCTTATTACTGCTTTTGCTGCATCCCAGAGATTCTGATATGTCGTATTTTCATTTTCATTTGTCTGTATATATCTTATGATCTCTGCGCTTATTTCTTCTTTGACCCATTCATTTTTTAGAAGTATGTTGTTTAGTTTCCACATTTTTGTGGGTTTTTCCCCCTCTTTTTTGCAGTTGAATTCTAGTTTCAAGGCTTTATGATCAGAAAATATGCTTGGTACAATTTCAATTTTTCTAAATTTGCTGATATTGTCTTTGTGGCCCAACATATGGTCAATTCTTGAGAATGTTCCATGTACACTAGAGAAAAATGTATACTCTGTCGCTTTGGGATGAAGTGTCCTGTAGATGTCTATCATATCCAGGTGTTCTAGTATTTCGTTTAAGGCCACTATATCTTTATTGATTCTCTGTTTGGATGACCGATCTAGAGCCGTCAGCGGTGTATTGAGGTCTCCAAGTATGATTGTATTTTTGTTAGTTTTTGTTTTAAGGTCAATAAGTAGCTGTCTTATATATTTTGGTGCTCCTTGGTTTGGTGCATATATATTAAGGATTGTTATGTCTTCTTGATTCAACTTCCCCTTAATCATTATGAAATGACCATTTTTGTCTCTGAGTACTTTTTCTGTCTTGTAGTCAGCATTATTAGATATGAGTATTGCTACACCTGCTTTTTTTTGGGTGTTGTTTGCTTGGAGTATTGTTTTCCAGCCTTTCACTTTGAATTTGTTTTTATCCTTGTTGCTTAGATGTGTTTCTTGTAGGCAGCATATAGTTGGATTTTCTTTTTTAATCCATTCTGCTACTCTGTGTCTTTTTATTGGTAAGTTTAATCCATTTACATTTAGTGTAATTATTGACACTTGTGGGTTCCCTACTGCCATTTTATAAATTGCTTTCTGTTAGTTTTGTATCTAGTTTGATTCTTCTCTTTTGTTTTTCTATCATTTGTTTTTGTTTGTTTGTGTTCCATACTTCTTTCCTCTGTTGCTACCTTTTTTAAGTCAAGTGTTTTTGTGGTGGTTTTTTTAAGGGTGGTTACCATTAAGTAATGAAAAGGGTACCTACCATATTCATTGTAGTACCCTATCTTATAAGTATTTCTGCACTTCATCATCCTTTGCTACTGTTAATCTCCATCCTCTCCCCCCTTTTTTTCCTTTGTTGTCACAGTTTAAGTTTGGTTTTATTGTGTTCTTGGTGGAGCTGTTACTTGTGGTGTTGTTTTCTTTTGTTCTTTGAATCTGGTTGGAAAACCCCCCTTAGTATTTCCTGGAGTGGGGGCTTTCTGTTGATAAATTCTCTCATCTTTTCTGTATTTGTGAATGTTTTTATATCTCCTTCATACTTGAAGGATAGCATTGATGGGTATAGTATTCTTGGCTGAAAGTTCCTCTCTTTCAGGGCTTTAAATATTGGGGTCCACTCTCTTCTAGCTTGTAGAGTTTCTGCTGAGAAATCTGATGATAATCTAATAGGCCTTCCTTTATATGTTGTACTCTTCTTTTCCCTGGCTGCCTTGAGAATTTTTTCTTTGTCATTGGTTTGTGTCATCTTTATTATGATGTGCCTTGGAGTGGGTTTGTTGGGGTTAAGAAAACTCGGTGTTCTGTTTGCTTCTTGAATTTGAGGCTTTAGTTCCTTCCACAGGCTTGGGAAGTTCTCGTCTATTATTTGTTTGAGTATATTCTCCATTCCATTTTCTTTCTCTTCTCCCTCTGATATACCTATTATTCTTATGTTATTCTTTCTGATGGAGTCAGACAATTCCTGTAGGGCTTTCTCGTTTTTTATTATTTTTGAGTCTCTTTCTTCTTCTCTCTGTTGTGCCTCAAGTTGTTTGTCTTCTATTTCACTAATCCTATCTTCAATCTGGGCTGTTCTGTTAGCTAAGCTTGTTACCTCGTTTTTCAGCTCGTGAATTGAGTTTTTCATTTCTGTTTGATTTGTTTTTATAGTTTCAATTTCCTTGGTAATATATTCTTTGTGTTCATTGAGTTGTTTTCTGATCTCCCTATATTGCCTTTCTGTGTTTTCTTGTATATCTCTGAGTATTTTTAAGATTTCTATTTTAAATTCTCTGTCATTTAGCTCCAAGGCTTCCAATATGTTAAGTCTTTTCTCCATAGATTTTTCCACATCTATTTGTGTTACCTCTCTTTCTTTTGTATCCATAATATTCGATTTCCTCTTTCTTATCGGCATCTGAGGGTGGTCTTATTGATAGCACTAATTAGAATTAATAAAGAGTAAAAAGTAAAAAAAAAAAAAAAAAGGTAAAACACCCCACAAAAAAAAAACAGTAATAATTTATTATTTCCCCCTTTTTTCTCTCTTCTCTTTCCCTCCTCTCCCCTCCTCAGGAAAATATCGTGCCTATAATGGAGGGCCTGATTTGGGGTGAAGAGTTCAAGGGGCAAAAAAAGGGAGTAGGGACCTACTAAATGCAAAAAAAAAAAAAAAAAAAGGAAGAAAATCTTAGACAAGCATAAGATGATTTGCTTGTAAGTGATGGTCAACTAAGAGATATAATGAGAGGGATAAGAGGGAACCAGAAAAAAGGACCAAAAAGAATAATAAAGAAGAAAAAATAAAAATAATAAGTAAAAATCTGTTGTATTAAGTGGAGCGAAGACTAAATACAATGGAGACCTTGGGTTGGGAGGACCCAAAATGCCACAAAAATAAACAAACAAGAAAAGAAAAAAAATAAAAACAAAAGCAAAAAAGAGAAATAAAGCCAAAAAAAAGCCTTGAGTCCCAAATTAACTAATTTGTTCGTGATTGAGGATTATATGGGAGGAAAGTAAAATGAGAAAAGAAAAAACGAATAGAAAGGAAAAAATAAGAAAAAGAGAAAAACGAAGGAAGAAATAAAATAGGAAGAGAAAAAAACAAAATAAAGCAAGACAAAAAAAAAAAACAAAAGAGGAGAGAGTGAGAGTTAAGTGTTTTGGAGTATAACCTTAAAGGAGGGTGAGGATGAAGAAGAAAATAAAATGCAACACTCATGGGTAGTGTAGTTCAAGAAAGGGGAAGCATAAGATGGGCAGAGAATAGAAGGACCGAGGTGGAGGAAATAAAGGCAAAAAGATAGAAGAAACAAACAACAACAACAACAACAAAAAAAAATTAGTGGATCAAGTTGTAAAGTCTGTGGGTTTTTCTTGATTTTGAGAGGTTAACTTCTTCCTTTTTCTTTTCTCTCCCTCTTCCTGGTCGGTGACTCTGTACCCCAGGCTCTGCCCCTGTGTCACTCTTAGGTAGGGATTTGCAGTTGATGGGATTCTATGGCAATGTCATATAATTGGCTTTAGTCTTGCTGGAAGTAAAGGCTTGTTGGCGTTTGCAGGGTCCAACGATGAGAGAGTTTGCTTTCCTGGATTCTCTCTCCTAGTCCCCCCTTTCTGAATTAGCAGCCTGGTGATCCAGCTATAAGGCTGCAACTGCTTCTGCCTGGGGAGTAAGAGGCTCAAAGAGCTGGGAAATCCCCACTCTATCCCCACTCAGTGCAAGGCTTTGGGAAAGGCTCTGAGAGTCAGGGCCTCCAGTGTAATCAGGCGGGGGTGGGAGTCAATTGTTGTCAAGGTGACTGTTCAGCGCCTATCATTTAGTTGGACCTCTCAACCCAGGCTTTCCACACTTTGTAGCCTGTTTTTGCAGGGAAGAAGAGGCACTAGTCTCTGCTTACGACTAGTGTAGTATAGACCTTATTATCTGCCAAGTCCTTCTTGTTAGCGTTTATCCCTGAATATGGAGGCTCTATCAATCAGAAGTTGCCCCCACCCCTTTAGCGAGAGGCACTAAAAAATATCACGCCTCTTGTCTTGGATCGCTGAACTGAGAGAGATCTTATCAATTAGAACCGAGGGTGCGCAGATTTCATGGGTTAAGCTAATTTCAGTGATTGGGACGCAGCTGTGCTTCCGAAGGTATTTTAGGCTGCCTGCGCACGCCCCTCCCCCAATGCTTGATTGTTAGCTTGAATGGCTGGGTGAGGTGCCCCGCCCACGGAGAGAATCTCCCAAGCCTGTCCCGGTCGCCCCGCCGCTGGCGGCTGGACCGCACCAGGCACAGGATAATGGAGCCCCCTGGGTGTGCGGGCCAGCAGGGCGCCCTGGGCGCGTGGAATGCCCAAGGCACGTGCGCGAATGGGGCGCTCCGGGCACCGGTGACCGGCGACCCCCACTCGCAGTGTGCGGGCCACTGGGAACGTCAGCGGTGCTCAACCGGACCGGGCGCGCGCGGCTGCTCGCAGCGGCGGCTCGCGGTGGCGGTTCGCGGCGGCCGCTCGCGGTGGCGGCTCGCGGGGGCTCGCGGTGGCGGCTCGCGTTGGCCGCTCGCGGCGGCTCGCGGTTCCCAAGTATATGGGCTGACTCACCACAGGCGCACTTCCTTGCGGTTTGAAAGAACGTCCCTGTGGTAGATTCCTCCACACCCTCGTCTCTCAGATTCAAGTGATAACAGTCCTTTCGCTATCAGTTTGTGTGGAACTCCGGAATGCTCCGAGGATAAATTTTTCTGTTTCTAGTTGATAAATTTGTTGTGATTTAGGGGAGAGCTGTCGGACGCGCTGCTCACGGCGCCATTTCCGTGACCTCACTCGACCTTGGGTTTCAATTCAGTCTTTGGAATTCAAGCCAGCAACCATGGGGTCATCTCTATGATCCCACACTAAAACTAGTGACCTTGCCCTCAAGACACTGAGCACATGCTCAAACCCGGTAAGTCTGGGCTCAAGCCAGCAACCTCAGAGTTTTGAACCTGAGTCCTCACTGTCCCAGGTTGATACTCTATCCACTGCGCCATTACCTTTCAGCTCCATCATGTTTCATCTGTGTTTCTCACTGTTGATCCAAATGTTGACCAGTGCCCTGACTCACTCACTCCACACATGCATGTCTGGTCATTTGTCCTCCAATCAATGTGAAGGATGAGGCCAACTGTCCCAGGTATGGATCAGTGTGCCACTTCCCCTGACACACTGTAATGGGTGAATGTCCACATAGGATCTGTCGTGCTGCAGCTGTCAACTACCTGGTGGTTCACTGATATTGTACTAAGTTTCTGGTGTCCACTTCAGTCAATGATTTTGGGTGTGTAACCTGGCTCAGGTATGAGAATTGGTTAACATACCAGTGCCATACATTCTCCTCAAGTTCATTTCACCTGGAACATTCTGCTCCTACAGGTGAACTGAGATATGAGCACACTTCTTCCTCTCTCACTCCTGGGAGCGCCATTGGTAATGAGCCAACACCACAGGTCGGGGCCATCAGACTGAAGGGGGCTTCTCTGACTTTTCTGTCTGTTAGAGGACCAGAGCCACCAAGAGACTAGAGGGAGAACCAGGACTCTTGACCTCTGTCACCCCTAAATGCAGTAACTTTTGTCACATTTAGAGTTTAGCTTTGAGTGGCTCTAAGTTTCCAGGGTAAGATCTGATCTTAAAGAATAGTGATTTAGTAGCTCTTTAAAGATTATAATTCTTTTCTGTAAAATTGATCTCTCAGAGCGTCGGCCTAGCGTGCGGAGGACCCGTGTTCGATTCCCGGCCAGGGCACACAGGAGAAGCGCCCATTTGCTTCTCCACCCCTCCGCCGCGCTTTCCTCTCTGTCTCTCTCTTCCCCTCCCACAGCCAAGGCTCCATTGGAGCAAAGATGGCCTGGGCGCTGGGGTTGGCTCTGTGACCTCTGCCTCAGGTGCTAGAGTGGCTCTGGTCGCAACATGGCGACGCCCAGGATGGGCAGAGCATCGCCCCATGGTGGGCGTGCCGGGTGGATCCCGGTCGGGCGCATGCGGGAGTCTGTCTGATTGTCTCTCCCTGTTTCCAGCTTCAGAATAATGAAAAAAAAAAATTGATCTCTCAGTATGTGGGTGAAAGGTATTTCTTGTGCACACTCCCAGAGTGCTGAGTAGTATGTAGAGGACAGACCCACTCCACCATTACAGTCTCTCGAAGCTTTAGAATTCCATCTTCTACATGAAACCAAGGGAGAGTGGACATCCTTATGTTACTCACTGTGAGTCACTGTGGAATTCAGGTTTCACTCAAATATGGTCACATACTGATGGGACCCAATCAGGACCTTCATCCTCATCCAACCTTGTCTCCCTCCCACCATCATCCCCCATCATTCACATTCCCACACAGAGTCCATAATGTCCTGCTCGTATAAATGACCCATCTCATGTTGTTTCTTTCAGTGTAGCACCCTTGCTCAAGGGTCACACTTTGTCCCCACCCTTGGGGTTTCCTCTAGGACTGAGTCTAGTGAAGGTTGCAGCTGCCATAGGAAAGGTCATCACTGTACTAACCCTTGTGGTTTCTCTTGCACATTTTCCTCATCTGTGACAGATCCTGAGTTATTCTGGTTTTCTCCAATATCAGGTTACCACTCTCAAATGAACATTTTTATTTTTTTTCCCGTCTGCCTTTGAGCCATTGAGAACTAACACTGCTCTTTTCCAAAGCTCTTCAAGCTGAGCCTGGACTCCGTGATAGTGTGTACAGGGTCCTCACTACAGTGGTTGTGAGTCACTAACTCATGTCTGCTTCTTTGGACCACTCAGAGCTGTCCAATTATCTCTGTCATCACCAAGGACATTTTAACTGATTATTAGAAGATATATTAGATCTCCACAACTGTCCTCACTCCACTATCTAGTGATGCTATAGCCCAACATTTATAAATTTTCTTGACTGGCTCACCTTCAGGATCATAATTTATGTGTTTTGAACTAATAAACTCTGTTTTTCATTTTCATAGAAAATCTTTTTCATTTACTGTCTGATGAGGATACCATGTAGAACACACTCTACTATCAGATTCCACAGAGGATTCAGGATTTTCTTAGTGAACAAAAGGTAACTCAACATTAATTGATTTATATCATGTAAGTGAAAGGAGAATGTCTCTTTTTTTACAAGAGGGCAATTAACAGATGCTTTGTTATTTGCATGAATTGGGGTGACATTGGTTAAGAACATGACATAAATTTCATGTTTACAACTGTAGAATTTAAAAGTTTTATATTCTATGGCAGAAGTCGGGAACCTTTTTAGCTGAGATAGCCATGAATGCCACATATTTTAAAATGTAATTCCATGTGAGCCATACAACGACCTGTATACATTAGGCATTATCCAATTGAAATTTGGTGTTGTCCCGGAGGACAGAAGTGATTGGCTCCAGCCACCCGCAACCATGAACATGAGTGGTAGGAAATGAATTGATTGTAATACATGAGAATGTTTTATATTTTTAATGTAATTTTTTTATTAAATCATTGTCTGCGAGCCAGATGCAGCCATCAAAAGAGCCACATCTGGCTCGCAAGTTATATGTTCCCGTCCCCTGTTCAGTGCAATGTCTATCACCCAAAGTCTAGTCTCCTTCCATCACGGTACGTTCATCCCCACTTACCACTCTGTCTTTCCCTCCGTTCCCCTTCTCCTCTGTTGACCACCATGGCATTGTCATGTCTGTGTGTTGATTGCGTGTGGATTTTTGTTTATATCTCTCATGTGAATGAAACGACAACATGTGTCATTGTTTCCACTTTGTATTGATGTGTCCTCTTTTGTGAGGTGACACTTGGATCAGCCGAGATAAAAATATATTTGTATCTTTTTGCCCATTCAGTGAGAACAGCCCTCATACCTCTTCCTGAATTCACTGAAAAGGATTTTCATTCCTGTTTCTTACATGTTCCTGACTCTCGGTCCAAAATAGGGATCTGAATCCGTGAATCACTCTATATGTGCATAGCTGATATGTCCTCCAAGAAAAGTGAATGATGAGGTGATCTGCCCCAAACTCTGCCCATCCGGATGATTTCTCATACCCACTGTGCGTCACAAGTGTCCACAGATGGCCAGTGATACCACAGCTGTCCCTTGTCTGAGGTTCATCAACATCATGCTAAGTCATTTGTAAGCAAGGCCTCGGCTTCCCTTCCACTGTCCCCTGGTCACACGGAGCTCCCCATGATTTTTCAGGTACAGGTGGAAAGAGGGACCATTGGATAGCAGTAGAAATCAGGTCACTGGGCCACTGCTTATGTTTTTTGTGCGTGCTGTGTACTCCCAAGTTGGGTCATGTGTGCAACACATCACATGGATGCTGTATCTTCCTGTGCATGGCCACATCTATGACTCCTTGGGAGATGTCACACTCAGGACACAAGGGACAGCTTAGGGAGTATGCTAGCTGGTTGGCCCATGGTGAAGCTTTTCTTCTTTGAAACTGAGAAAACACCTTGGGATGAATCACAGTCCATTTGAAGGATGATGACAGATCATTCTCTTGAATGTTTGCTCTTTTTTTTTTTTTGTTTGTTTGTTTGCTCTTTTGATTAAGGACTACTCTAGGCTGCAGTGAGGATGAAACCCACCTGTGATGCCCAGATGGGCTTCAACCAGAGTCTGGAAGCCCTGTGTCCCCACTGATCCTATCAGAGCCAAGATCCCTGTATAGCTGCTTCTTGTTTTCTTCTTATTCTCCTTCCTTCCTTCTTTCCCTTTTTTTCCTTCCTTCTTTCCTCCCTCCCTTCCTTCCTCCCTCCCTCCCTTCCTTCTTCCTTCCTTCCTTTCTTCCTTATTCCTTCTTCCTTCCTTCCTTCCTTTCTTCCTTCCTTCCTTCCTTCCTTCCTTCCTTCCTTCCTTCTTCCTTCCTTCCTTCCTTCCTTCCTTCCTTCCTTCCTTCCTTCCTTCTTTCTTCCTTCCTTCCTCCTCCTTCCTCCTACCTCCTTCTTCCTTCTTCTTTTTCCTCCTTCTCTTCTCTTCCTCATTCTTCTTCTTCTTCTTCTATTTTTATATTAAGTGAGAGGCAGGGAGACAAAGACAGCCTCCTACTTGTAACTTGACTGGTATGTACTCAGCAAGCCACCTACAAGGGGATGCTCTGTTCATCTTGGGTGGTGCTCCATTGCTCAACAATCTGAGTGAGCTTAGCACCAGTGGTGAGGCCCATGGAGCCATCCTCACTGCCCAAAGCTAACTTTTCTTGAACCATTTGAGCCATGACTGCAAGAGAGCAAAGGAGAGAGGGGGGGGAGAGGAGGGAGAGGAGGGAGAGGAGGGATGTAGAAACAGATGGTTGCTTCTGTGTGCCCTGACTGGGAATCGAGCTGGGGGACATCCACACGCTGCGCTGATGGTACCACTGAGCCAATGGGCCAGGCTGAGCTTTGGTTTCTGGGGTGACATCCCGCCCAAATCTATACACACCAGTAAACCGTGAGTGTGATGGTCACCAGCCTCTGGCCGGGTCCTGCTGTGTCCCTGTGACTCAGGAGGAAGAGATCTGTAGAGGGTTTGCAGCCCTGTGTTCAGTTCTCCACATGGGTCTCAGTCATGACACTGATGTGACAGAGGGGGAAGATACTTAGATGTGGGTGTTCTGAGTGGAGAAGATTTTAGAGGTTGAGTGGTAGTGTGAGCACTTGGGTGCATTTTCAAGAAAATACCTTTTTCCCCACTAATTTGCCATTGAAAAATGCCACCGTAGTTTCTCAAAAGGACAATAGTGACTGGTGGATGACAGCAAGACCTTCTTTGAAAACTTGAGCATCTACACTGTCTCTCAGTCCAGGTCTTACTTGGGCTCCAAACTGAATTTCTTTTGCCAGTAGGTGTTCTAAGACCATCACACTTGTAGCAATGAATGGTTGGCTCAGGAAGCAGCTTGTACCACAGCTGGAACCAGGTAACGAGCCCTTTCTTTTTCTGGCTCCACTAAAAATTAGCAGATTTTCAGATCCCACCATAAATTTGAAGCAGTCTCATGCTCACCTGTGCCACCTCTCACATCCAGAGCCCATGGGGCTGTGTCCCCATCAGGGTTGTACGAGGAGCCGGATGCCCCAAGTTGTCCTTTATCTTGAATAGTTAACTCTCCTGCTCAATGCATCTGGACCCATAAATGCTTCAGTGAGGAAGAAGAGCCCCAGGGTTTAGTCACATTTCATGTACTATTAATGACAATCAGAGTGCATGAACACATCTAGGCTAGAAATACTGCTCTCACTCACTATGTCCGTCAGGACAACATCATCCTCGTAATGCACAGTGGGAGAAAGACCATCGGGAACCACTGTGTCCAATAGTTGGGTAACGTGTGCAACACTTCACATGGATGCTGTATCTTCCTGTGCATGGCCACCTCTATGACTCCATGGGTGATGTCCCACTCAGGACACAAGGGACAGCTTAGGGAGTATGCTAGCTGGTTGGCCCATGGTGAAGCGTTTCTTCTTTGAAACTGAGGAAACACCTTGGGATGAATCACAGTCCATTTGAAGGATGATGACAGATCATTCCCTTGAATGTTTGCTCCTTTGATTAAGGACTACTCTAGGCGCAGTGCAGATGAAACCCACCTGTGATGCCCAGATGGGCTTCAACCAGAGCCTGGAAGCCCTGTGTTCCCACTGCTCCCATCAGAGCCAGGATCCCTGTATAGCTGCTGCTTCTTTTCTTCTCCACCTTCCTTCCTTCCTTCCTTCCTTCCTTCCTTCCTTCCTTCCTTCCTTCCTTCCTTCTCAGTTGCTATGTCTATCTCACTATAAATTTTAGGTCTAGGGGACAGCATCACAATGGCTTCAGGGACCTGTGGTTGAACTACAAAACGGTCCTGATGAAAATATCCATTGGTCATTTGACCCACAAAAGCCCCTACTCAGGATGCAGGTGCCCAGTTATATTTTGGTTCTCCTGTATACAATGTCAGCTCAGAGTCAATCCTCTAACCCCTAAATAATGTTATAGTTGTAGGTCCCTAGCGGACAGGCTTGAAATAAGAGAACAATATAGTGTTTTGGAAATATTTTGGTGTCTTCCCTCGCGTAGATCTTGTCTCCCCTTCATTCATGGGATTCTGGGTATGCAAAGTGGCTCAGGTCTGAGAGTAAGTTATGAGGCTCACGCCTAACAATCAACAATCACCATTGTTGATTGTTGATTTCACCTAGATCATTCTGCTTCTATAGGTCAACTGACAATCAAGCACGCCTGCTGCCTCTGTCACTTCTAGGAGCGCCATGGTTAATGAGCCTACACCGTAGATTGGGGCCATCAGACTGAAGTGGGGTGCTCTGACCTTGCTGTCTGTTAGGGGACCAGACCCAGCAAGAAATTAGAGGGAAAACAAGGTGACTTCTCCTCTGCAACCCCAGAATGCAGTAACTTTCATCACATTTAGAGTTTCTAATTGAGTGTTTGTGTTCCAGCCATAAAGTTTGGTCTTCAAAGAAGGGTGACCACAGAATGTTTAAAGATGGTAATTATTTCCTCTAAAATTTATCTCTCAATATATGGGTGAAAGGTATTTTTTGCACACATTCCCACACTACTGAATGGTATTTAGATGACAGATACAGTCTGACATTTCAGTCTCTCGGAGCTTTAGAATTCTTTCCTCTACATTAAACCAAGGGAGAGTGGACATGATCATATCACTCATCGTCGGCCATCGTAGGATCCAAGTTTTAGCCAAATATGCGAACTCCCTGAAGGAGCCCAATCAGGACATTTATCCTCATCCAATCTTATCTCCCTCCCACCATCATCCCCCATCATTCACATTCCCAACCGTAGTCCATAGTGTCCACTTGTATAAATGACACATCTTACATAATGACACATCTTACATAATGACACATCTTACATCGTTCTTTCAGAGTGTAGCACACTTGCTCAATGGTCAAAGTTTGTCCCCCTCTCCTTTGGGGTTTCTACTGGAACTGAGACCAGTCAAAGTGGCAGCTGGCACAGGAGAAGTCACCACTGTTCTTGCCCTTGTGTTTGCTCTTGCACATTCTCGCTGTCTGTGACAGATCTTCAGTTATTCTAGTTTGCTCCAAATTCAGTTCTTTTCCACTGTTCTCACATCTGACTTGGACCCATTGAGGACTAATACTGCTCGTGTCCTGAGCTCTTTAAGCTGAATCTGCACTCTTGGGTGTAAATCAGGAGACGCTCTCAGTGACTATAAATAGCACGCCCTGTGTCCTCTGTGGACATTCAGTGATGGTCCAGGACATCTGTTTATCACCCAGAGCCTGAGACTAGACAGCAGGAGATACTGGGAAGCCACAATGTCTGCACTGCTCTATCTGCAATGCTACTATTCTATGTTTAGAAATTGTATTGATTGTCTGGACTCTAAAATCAGAAACTGTTGTTTTAACTCTTAGTGACTTATTGTCTTTATTTTAATAGAAACTATTCTTCATTAACTGTCTGAAGACTGTCGCCATAAAACATACCTTCCACTACCAAGTCTCAACAAATGATGTACATGATCTTTAATGAACACAATGTAAGAATGTTTCTTCTTTCCTTGAATAAGAGGGGGCTGACAAATTCCTTTTTAACTTTTTTTATTGTTGTATTTATGGGGTTAGTACAGTTAACAAATTAAATAATTAAACTTCTCTACCTTTTTGTTTACTAGCAAAAGAGACACAAACACAGAGGAAGGAAAGGAGAGAGATGAGAAACATCAACTCATAATTGTGGCTCCTTAGTTGTTCAATGATTCTTTCTCATACATGCCTTGACATGGGGGCTGCAGCCAAGCCAGTGACTCCTTGCTCATGGCAGCATCCTTAGGCTCAACTCAGACACTTTTGGGTCAAGCCAATGACCATTGAATCATGTCTGTGATCCCACGCCTAACCAGTGAGCCTAAGCTCAAGCTGGATAAGCCCACTTTCTTGCTGGCAGTCTCAGGGTTTCAGACCTGGATCCTCAGTGTTCCTGGCCGATGCTCTATGCACTACACCACCACTGGTGAGGCTCCATCATGATTCTTGCCTGTTTCTCACTTTTGAACTAAAGTATTGGCCAGAGCCATGAATCATTATATACATGCATCTGTGGTCATTTGTCCCCCAATCAAAATGAAGGATGTGGTGCCTGACTAGGTAGTGGAGCAGTGGATAGAGCATCAGACTGGGATCCAGAAGACTCGGGATCGAAACCCTAAGGTCACCGGCTTGAGCATGGACTCATCAAGCTTGAATGCGGGCTCACCAGCTTGCGCGTAGTGTGGGTGGTGTGATCGTGGTAACATAGATATGACCTCATGGTTGCTGGCTTCATCCCAAGGTCGTTGGCTTGAGCAATGGGTCACTCTTCTCTCCTGTAGCCTCCCAGTCAAGGCATATGTGAGATAGCAGTCAATGAATAACAAAAGAGCTTCAACAAAGGATTCATGCTTCTCATATCTCTCCCTTCCTGTCTCTGTGTCCCTATCTGTTCCTCTCTCAGTCTCTCTCTCAGTCTTTGTCAGACACAAAAAAAATAAATGATATGGTGAACCGCCCCATACTCAGCCCATTGTGACAGTTCCACTTGCCCACTGTCCTTCAGGAATGTCCATAGAGGGTCGGTTGAGCTGCTGCCGTCCACTTCCTGGAGGTGCCCTGACATCATGCTAAGTGACCTGTATGCCAGGATGTCTCTCCTTCCTCTGTCAACACATCCTACGGAGCTCCACACGAGTCCTCAGAAACCTGTGTAAAGAAAGAGCCTCTGGACAACAGTAGGGACCAAGGGTAACAGAACCACTGCTTATACAACTCACTTGTTCCTGCAGGGTCTTCCCAGGTTGGGTCATGTATGCACCAACTCACATGGATGCTGTATCTTCCTGTGCATGGCCACCTTTATGACTCTTTGGGTGACATCACACCCAGGACATCATGGACAGCTCAGGGTGCATGCTAATGTTGTGGCCAATGGTGAAGTGTTTCATCTTTGAAACCAAGAAAACCGTTTGGGAGAAGTCACGGTTTAGTTGAGAGATGATGACAGATCATTCCCTAAATATTTGCTCATTTGATTGAGGGCTACTCTGGGCTTGAGAGAGCATGAAACCCACACACAATTCCCAGATGGGTCTCAAACAAAGTCTGGCACCCCTGCGTCCCTAGGTCCCTGCAGAGCCAGGGTCCCTGTGGAGCTTTGTATTCTGCAGTGACTTCCTGCCCAGCTCTCTACACCCCAGTAAACTGTGAGTGTGACGTTCACCAGCCTCTGGTCAGGGTTCTGCTGTGTCCCTGTGACTCAGGAGGAAGGAACACACTGAGGGTTTGCAACCTTATGGTCAGTTCTCCATATGGCTCTCAGTTATGACACTGAAGATACAGAAGACCTTTGCAGACTAGACTGCAAACTGGGATGTGGAGGTGGTGTCCCCTGGGGTGAGAATATGACTGTGTGCTGGCCGTGCCGCTGAGAGAACACAACTGTGATTGACATTTGGATACAGATGGAGCCAAAGCCACAGTGGGACATACAGGGACCAGGGCATGTGTGCGTTTGTTCAGACAATGAGACCACATTGGTGCAGCGGCAGCAGTTGCAGTCACCCACAGGTAAAATTTCCAATAATTTACTGCTGTTTAGTAACTTGCTGCTTCTTTTTTTCAGAACAGTAGAAATGAGGAGATGAATGGTGAAGGGGTTGGAAACAGCCTTTTGGCATCTCTCCGATCATTTGTGGTGGCACCGATCTCTGCAGTCCATCCAGCTGTGTGGTCCAGACTGTGACTCCCTGTTTTCCCAGGTGTGGTCAGTTCTGATGGCCTGTTTAGTCTCTCCCAGCACAGTGGCCTTACTCCTCAGTGGACCCATGTGGGGATTTTCTCAGATGTTCAATCTATTACAGTTATGAGTTTTAGGTCTTGGCAACAACATGGTGTCTTTAGGAACTCAATGACATCAACCTCCATTGAACCTCTGACTTGTCAAAAGCCTCTATTTTGTGTGGAGGGTCACAGACACATTTTGGGTTCCCGTGTACATTGTCAGTTCAGATCCTGTGTCCTGTAGTCCCTTAATGTAGCCATGGGGCCCTTGGGGTCAGATTTGAGGTAAGGTGTACAATACAATTGTTCAGTAGACTTTTGGGCCCTTCCTGAGGGTTCTGGTCTCCCCTTCAGTCAACTGATTTTGAGAATGTATGGTGGCGTAGATCTGAGAATTTATAAACAGGCTGAAGTAATTTGTTATTGTCAACTTCATTTCACCTAGAACATTCTACTTATAGGGGTCAAGTGAGAACTGAGCACACTTGCTACCTCTCACTCCTGGGAGCACTGTGGTTAATGAGCTGACACCATAGGTCAGGGCCATCAGACTGATGTGGGGCTGCTCTGACTTGGCTGTCTGTTAGAGGACTAGAGCCACCAAGAGACTGCAGGGTGAACAAGGACTCTTGCCCTCTGCCACCCCAGAGTGCAGTTACTCCCGTCACATTCAGATTTTCTCACTGAGTGGCTATGTTCCCACGATAAGATCTGGTCTTGGAAGAAGAGTGATCACAGAACTCTTCGATGATGCCACTTATTTTCTGTAAAAGTCACAATGTTTGGTGTCACTCAAAAAAGAGAAGAAGATGTTTTTTTGCGCGTGCTCCCAGAGTGGTGAATTGGACTTAAATGACAGACCTACTGTAACATTTCAGTCTCCGAAAGCTTTTTTTTTTTTTTTTTTTTTTTTTTTAAATTTTAGAGCAAGAAGACGGTTGCCAGAAGACCGAGAGAGAAGGTGGAGAAAGAGAAGCATCAGTGTGTAGTTGTGCATTGGAACTGTTAATTGATTGCTACTTGTACATGCCTTGACTGGGAGTCTCAACTGAGTCAGTGATCCTTTCCTCTAGCTGATGAGCCCACTTACACACCAGCAACCTCGGAGTCTTGAACCTGGGACCTCAGATACCAGGTTAACACTCTGTCCACTGCACCACCACCAGTCAAGCTCTGTAAGGTTTTGAATTCCTTCCTCTACATTAAACAAAGGGAGAGGGACATACCCTTGTCACTCACAGGGGGCTATTGTGGGATTCATCTTTCTGTCAGCCATGCCAACAAGATTTCCCATCATTCAGCATTGCCACACAGTCCACAGTTTCCTGCTTGTATAAAGGACACATCTCATGTAGTTCCTTCAGAGTGTAGCACAGTTCCTCAAGGGCCACACTTTGTTCCTCACATTTGTGTTTCTTCTGCGACTGGAATCTAGTCAAGGTCACAGCTGCCTCAGGAAAGGTCACCACCATTCTCACCCATGTGTTTGCTCTTGCACATTCTCCCTGTCTGTGACAGATCCTTGAAGTTATTCTACTTTGATCTGAATTCAGTTACAACTCTACAACTGACCTTTCCCACTGTTCTTACATCTTATTAGAACACCTGAGGACTAACACTGCTCATGTCCTGAGCTCTTCAGGCTGAATCTGGAATCTTGGGTGTAAATCAGGGGACCCTTTCTGTGACTATACATACCACATCCCCGTGTGCTCTGTGGACACTCAGAGATGTCCAGAGCATCTGTGCCGTCACCCAGACACCGAGACTAGACACTGGGAGACACTGGGAAGCCACGATGTCCTCATGGCTCCATCTGTGATGCTGCAGCCCCGTGTTTAGAAATTGTCTTGAGCCCTGGCCGGTTGGCTCAGCAGTAGAGCGTCGGCCTAGCGTGCGGAGGACCCGGGTTCGATTCCCGGCCAGGGCACACAGGAGAAGCGCTCATTTGCTTCTCCACCCCTCCGCCGCGCTTTCCTCTCTGTCTCTCTCTTCCACTCCCGCAGCCAAGGCTCCATTGGAGCAAAGATGGCCCGGGCGCTGGGCATGGCTCTGTGGCCTCTGCCTCAGGCGCTAGAGTGGCTCTGGTCGCAACATGGCGACACCCAGGATGGGCAGAGCATCGCCCCCTGGTGGGCAGAGCGTCACCCCTGGTGGGCGTACCGCGTGGATCCCGGTCCGGCGCATGCGGGAGTCTGTCTGACTGTCTTTCCCTGTTTCCAGCTTCAGAAAAAAGAAAAAAAAAAAAAAAAGAAAAAAAAGAAATTGTCTTGAGTGTCTGGAATCTGGAATCAGAAACTTTTTTTTAAGTCTTCGTGATTGATTTTCTTTTCTTTTTATAGAAACGATTCTTCATTAACTGTCTGATGGCTGTCACCATACAGTCCACCATGTGCCACCAAGTCTCAACAAATGATACACATGATCCTTAGTAAAAAAAAAGGTAAGTAAACACAAATTTTAATATTATTTAGAAGACTATTTTCTTGAACAAGGGGAGGATTGAAGTACCATTTTATCATTCCTTTCTTGTTATATCATGGGGTTAATATGATTAACACATTAAATAATCTCACTTATACAGCATTTTATTTCTCAGTGACAGACAGGTAGAAAGGAGAGGCTTAAGAAGCATCAATTATTAATTTGTAGTTGTGGCACTTTAGTTGTTCATTGATTGCTCTCTCATATGTGCCTTGAACAGGAGGCTCCATCTGAGTCAGTGACGCCTTAAACAAGCCAATGACCTTGGGCTCCAACCAGTGACTTTGAGCTTTAAGCCAGCTACCTTTGGTTCAAGCCAATGACCATTGTATCATGTCTGTGATGCCACACTCAAGCCAGTGACCTGAGCCTGTACTCAAGCCAGCTGAATCCATACTCAGTCCAGTGACATCAGGCTTACTAACTTGAGTCCTCAGTGTCCCAGTTCAATGCTCTATACACTACACCCTTGGTCGACAAAATGCAACTCACGAGCCACATGCAGCTCCTTGGCCCCTAGAGTGTTTAGCAAACGCTGGCTTAGGAGTCCCCTAACTAAGTTAATAACAATGTTCCCTCCTATATAGTTTAAGTTTGAAAAATTTAGCTCTCAAAAAAATTTTTAAACATTCTACTGTTGATATATGGCTTATTGACTGATGAGTTTGCCAACCACTGCACTACACCATCACTGGTGAGGCTCCATCATGTTTCTTGCCTGTTTCTCACTGTTGATACAAAATATTGGCCAAAGCCATGAATCACTATATACGTCCACAACTGGTCCCTTGTCTTCCATTCCAGGATGAGGGGAACTGCCCCCAAATCAGCTCATTGTGGTGGTTTCTGTCACCCACTGTCCTTCCCAAATATCCATGGATGGTGTGTAGTGCTACAGCCGTCCACTTCCTGGAGGTGCACTGACATCACGTTGAGTTATCTGTAAGCCGGGGTGCATCTTCCCTTCCTCTTCAACAGGTCACAGGGAGCTCCCTAGCAGTCCCCAGGTACAGGCAGAACAAGGGACCCATTGTATAGCAGTAGGGACGAGGACAATGGAGCCACTGCTTATATAACTGACCTGTGCCTGCAGCGTCCTCCCAGGTTGGGTCATGTATGCACCACTTCACATGAATGCTGTCCCTTCATGTGCATGGCCGCATTTATGACCCTCGTGGTGATGTCACACCCATGACATTGTGAACAGCTCAGGGGGGATGCTAACGTGGTGACACATGGTGAAGTGTTTCACCTTTGAAACCAAGGAAACCCTTTCGAATAAAGTCCATTTGAAGGATATTGAGAGATTATTTCCCCGAAAGTTTATCTCTGAGCTAGCACTACTCTTGCTTGAGTGGGAATGGAACCCACATGTGATGCCCAGATAGACATCAGGCAGAGCCTGGAAACCTGGTGTTTCCACAGGTCCCTGAAGAGCCAGGATCCCTGTGGAGCTGTGTCTTCTGGAGTAACTTTCTTCCCAGCGCTCTACATCCAGCGAACTGTGAGTGTGACATTCACCAGCCTCTGGTCTGGGCTCTGCTGTGTCCCTGTGACTCAGGAGGAAGGAACACACTGAGGGTTTGCAGCCCTGTGGTCAGTTCTCCACATGGTGTGAAGCTCAGTCATGATGCTTAGGACACAGAGGAGGGGACACTCAGATGCTAGTTTTCTGGGTGGAGAGGATTTTAGAGGTTGGGTGGTAATGCAACCACTTGACTTGAAAATTAAGACAAGAGCAGTTCCTCCAGTGTCACTAGGATTGGTGGGTGACAGCAAGACCTTGGCAGAAAATCTAGAGTGTCTACACTGTCATTCACTCCAGGTCTTGCTAAGGCTCCAAACAGAATCAGTCTCTGCCATGCAGCAAAAAATGGTTGAGTCATGGAGAAACTTGTACCACAGCCCAGACCTGGTACCGATCCCTTTCATTTTCTAGGTCCAACTAAAAATGAACAGATTTACAGTTCACACCATAAATTTTCAGGAGTCACTTGCCCACATGAGGAATGTTCCGCTCTCACATCCAGAGCCCAGTGGGGCTGTGCCCCCATCATGGTTGAACGGGGGGCCAGATGTCCCTAGTTATCCTTTACCTGTCCTGAAAATCCCTCTACCTATATATACTTCATTGAGGGAGAAGAGCCCTGAATTTTGCACAGATTTTTCTGCATGTAATGACACTCCACGTGCATAAACAATTCTGTTCTCACACTCCAGGTCCCGTCAGCACATCATCCTTGCCATGGAGCAGTGGGAGGGACGTCCTGTGGGTGGACAAGGAAGTCAGACCTCTTCAGGTGAGACAGAGACCTGGGCTGTGGAGGTGATGTCCCCTGGGGTGAGGGTGAGTGTGCTGGCTGGGCCACAGAGAGGACGCAGCTCTGAGTGAGCTTTGGGTACAGGTGGAACCAAAGCCATTGGCCAGAACCGTTGTTGCTAATGGTGAGTAGGGGATGTGTGAGCTGCTGAAGCTGTGAGGCTTTGTTGGAGCAGCAGCTGAACTTCGAGTTGCCTTCAGGTAAAATTTGCAATAATTCAGTGACATTTAGTTTCTTTTTTAAATTTTTATTTCTGCTCAGGACACAGAGCTGAATGGGGATGTGGTAGGAATCAAGTCCCATGCATCTTTCCAATCCTGTGTGGGGACACAGATAGGTGCCATCCATCCAGGTTGTGGCAGTCCTTGATTTACGATTTTTGTAGAGTGGGCAGTTCTGGTGGCTTCTGTTTAGTCCCTTCCACCACAGTAGATCAGTCCTCTGAACCCATGTGGGGATTCTCAGCTGTTATAGCTACATTAGTTGAGTTCTTGGTCTACGGAACAACCACACGATGGCTTCATGCAAGCGGTGGAGACACTACAAGAGGACATGAGCTAAACCTACACGGAACATTTTACCCTCAAAATTCTCCACTTTGAGTGCAGGGTCACAATCCCAGTTTGGGTTCCCTGTGTACAGTGTTACCTCATACCCCCTCTCCTGTAGTCCCTGAATACAGCTATGGGTCCCTTGGGGACAGACTTGAGGTACGATGTGTGGTATTATTGTTCAGTAGACTGTTGGGCTCTTCCTCACGAGGTTCTGGTCTCCCCTGCAGTCAAGTGATTGTAGGTGTGCACCTGGCTCCCGTGTGAGAACTGTTAACATGTCAGTGCCAAACATTTTTGTTCATTCATGACAGCTAGAACATTCCGCTCATACTGGTCAAGTAAGAAGTGAGCACACTTGCTGCCTCTCTCTCTCCTAGGAGCACCGTGGGTAATGAGTTGATATCATAGGTCAGGATCTTCAGACTGATGTGGGGCTGCTGTGACGTTGCTTTCTGTTTGAGGACCAGACCCACCAAGAGACTAGAGAGCGAACAAGGACTATTTACACCTGCCACCCAGTAATGCAGTAACTCCCATCACACTTAGAGTTTCTCACTGAGTGGCTATGTTCCCACGATAAGATCTGGTCTTCAAAGAAGAGTGATCACATATGTCTTCGAGGATGCCACTTATTTTCTCTAAAACTCACAATGTACGGTGTCACTCAAAAATGAGGAAGAGGTATTTCTTGTGCATGCTTTCTGAGTGGTGAATTGGACTTAAATGACACATTCAGTCTAACATTTTAGTCTATGAATGGCTATTATTTTTAGACCTGAGGGCATTGAGTTGAGGACGAAGAGAGAAGGTGGAGAGAGAGTGGAGAAGCATCAGTGTATAGTGGTTGCATTTTAATTGTTCACTGATTGCTTCTCATGCATACCTGGACCAAAGGGCTCAACCGAACCAATGCACAAACCAGCAACCTTTGGGCTCAAGCCAGTGACCCAGGATCATGTTGATGATTCCACACTCAAGCTAGTGACCACATGCTCAAGCTGGTGAGCCCAATTACTGAACAGTGACCTCAGGGTCTTGAATCTGGGACCTTAGCTGCCTAGGCTAAGACTCTGTTCACTGCACCACCTACCACTGAAGCAGGGGAGACGAGAACCTCGTGAGGAATAGCCCAGCAGTCTACTGAACAATAATACCGCACATCGTACCTCAAGTCTGTCCCCAAGGGACCCATAGCTGTATTCAGGGACTACAGGAGAGGGGATATGAGTTAACACAGTACACAGGGAACCCAAACTGAAAGGTTTTTTTGGTTTTTTAAAAGGTTTTATTCATTCATTATTGAGAGGGGGGAGAGAGAGAGAGAGAGAGAGAGAGAGAGAGAAGGGGGGAGGAGCAGGAAGCATCAAATCCCATATGTGCTTGACCAGGCAAGCCCAGGGTTTTTTGAACTGGCAACCTCAGCATTTCCAGGTTGATGCTTTATCCAATGCACCACCACTGGTCAGGGTAAAAGGTTTAAAATTCCTTTCTCTACATTAAACCAACAGAGAGCGGACATACCCATGTCACTCACAGTGAGTTATTGTGGGATGAACGTTTCACCCAAATATTGCAACAAACTGACAGAACCAAATCAATACATTCGGCTTCATGCAAAGTTGTATCCTTTCTACCATCATCTCCCATCACTCATCATTCCCACACATAGTCGATAGTTTCCTGCTCATATAAATGACAATCTCACATAGTTTTTTCAGAGTGTAGTGCACTTGCTCAAATATCACACCTTGTCCTTCACTTTTGGGTTTCTGCTGGGATTGGTGTCTAGTCAAGGTCGCAGCTGCCACAGGAAACGTCAGGACTGTTCTTACCCTTGTTTGCTCTTGCACATTCTCACTGTCAGTGACAAGTCCTGAGTTATTCTACTTTGCTCCGAATTCAGTGACAACTCTACAACTGTCCTTTCCCACTGTTCTCACATCTGACTTGGACCCACTGAGAACTAACACTGCTCATGTCCTGAGCTCTTCAGGCTGAATCTGGAATCCTGGGTGTAAATCAGGAGACCCTCTCTGGGACTATACATACCACATTCCTGTGTGCTGTGGGGACACTCAGAGATGTCCCAGGACAGCTGTGCCATCACCCAGACACTGAGACGAGACCCCAGGAGACACTGTGATAGCATGGTGTCCTCACTTAACATCTGCTGTGCTGCAGCCCCATGGTTAGAAATTGTTCCGAATGTCCGGACTCTGGAATAAAAAACTGGTTTTTGAACTGTTAGTGATTGATGTTCTCTTATTTTTATAGAAACTATTCTCATCACTGTCTCATGGGTCTCCATAGAGCACACCTTCCATTGCTGAGATTCAACAAATGGTGTTTTAATTGTTAGTGAGCACAAGGTAAGTAAACACAAATGTTTATATTATTTAGAAGAAAGAAGAATGTCTCCATTTTTTTAATTTTTAAATTTTATCTAGGAAATTAACTTTCACATGGTGACATTGATCAATAGACTACATAGGTTTCAGGCAAACATTTCTATAGCATATGAACTGTTGATTACATTGTACTACACAAATTCATATATTTTTCCATCACTTTGTAATTGTCCCTCTTGAAATTAAAATTCAACAGTAAAAAGGAAGTACAGAAACCTACAGAAATATGGAAATTAAATAGCATTATTCTAAAAAATTACAGGGTCAAAGAAGAAATGATAGCAAAGATCAAAACATATATACTAACCGGACAGCTTTTTAACATTGCTTTATTCTTATATATATGGGGTTAATATGGTTAACACATTAAATAATTTCA
Source organism: Saccopteryx bilineata (assembly GCF_036850765.1). NCBI lineage: Eukaryota > Metazoa > Chordata > Mammalia > Chiroptera > Emballonuridae > Saccopteryx > Saccopteryx bilineata. Next base: position 59,789,829 of record NC_089496.1, read on the forward strand.
CAGGTGCAGTTCTGTGTGTGTGAGTGTGTGTGTGTGTGTGTGTGTGTGTGTGTGTGTATGCTTGCCAGAAATGAGAGCCAAAGATGGACAGACAGTCAGGCAGGAATGGAGAGAGATGGGAAGCATCAACTCATAGTTGCAGAATCTTAGTTGTTCATTGATTGCTTTTCCATATGTATTTTGACCAGGGGGCTCCAACTGAGTCAGTTAACCCATCCTCAAGCCAGCAGCCTTGGTCTGCAAATCAGTGACCATGGGGTTATGTCTATGATTCCACATAAAAGCCATTGACTCCACCTCTTAAACTCAGTGGGTGACATGATGCCCAGGACGAAATTGACAGGTCAGGTTTCATACTAACATGGTGGCCCATAGTGAAGCCTTTTTTCTTTTTTTTTTATAAATAAATTTTTATTAATGTAAATGGGGTGACATCAATAAACCAGGGTACATATATTCAAAGAAAACATGTCCACGTTATCTTGTCATTCAATAATGTTGCATACCCATCACCCAAAGTCAGACTGTCTTCTGTCACCCTCTATCTACTTTTCTTTGTGTCCCTCCCCCTCCCTGTCCCCCTCTCCCTCCTTCCCTCCTGCGCCCCCCCCCACCCCGGTAACCACCACATTCTTGTCTATGTCTCTTAGTCTTGTTTTTATGTCCCACCAATGTATGGAATCATGTAGTTCTTGGTTTTCTCTGATTTACTTATTTCACTTCGTATAATGTTATCAAGATCCCACCATTTTGTTGTAAATGATCTGATGTCATCATTTCTTATGGCTGAGTAGTATTCCATAGTGTATTTGTGCCACATCTTCTTTATCCAGTCGTCTATTGGAAGGCGTTTTGATTGTTTCCATGTCTTGGCCACTGTGAAAAATGCTGCAATGAACATGGGGCTACATGTGTCTTCACGTATCAATGTTTCTGAGGTTTTGGGGATATATACCCAGTAGAGGGATTTCTGGGTCATAAGGTAGTTCTATTTTCAGTTTTTTGAGGAACCACCATACTTTCTTACATAATGGTTGTACTACTTTACATTCCCACCAACAGTGAATGAGGGTTCCTTTTTCTCCATGACCTCTCCAACATTTGCTATTACCTGTCTTGTTGATAATAGCTAATCTAACAGGTGTGAGGTGGTATCTCATTGTACTTTTGATTTGCATTTCTCTAATAACTAATGAAGATGAGCATCTTTTCATATATCTGTTGGCCGTTTATTTCTTCCTGGGAGAAGTGATTGTTCATGTCCTCTTGCTATTTTTTTATTGGATTGCTGGTTTGTTTGTTGTTGAGTTTTATGAGTTCTTTGTATATTTTGGATATTAGGCCCTTATCTGAGCTGTTTGAAAATATCATTTCCCTTTTAGTCGGCTAACTGTTTATTTTGTTGTCAGTTTCTCTTGCTGAGCAAAAACTTTTTATTCTGATGTAGTCCCATTCATTTATCTTTGCCTTCACTTCTCTTGCCTTTGGAGTCAAATTCATAAAATGCTCTTTAAAACCAAAGTCCATGAGTTTAGTACCTATGTCTTCTTCTATGTACTTTATTGTTTCAGGTCTTATATTTAGATCTTTGATCCATTTTCAATTAATTTTAGTACAAGGGGACAAACTGTAGTCGAGTTTCATTCTTTTGCATGTGACTTTCCAGTTTCCCCAGCACCATTTGTTGAAGAGGCTTTCTTTTCTCCATTATGTGTTGCTGGCCACTTTATCAAAGATTATTTGACCATATATATGTGGTTTTATTTCTGGACTTTCTATTCTGTTCCATTGGTCTGAGTGTCTATTTTTCTGTCAATACCATGCTGTTTTGATTGTCATGGCCCTATGATATAATTTGAAGTCAGGTATTGTAATGCCCCCAGCTTCATTCTTTTTCCTTAGGATTGCTTTCTCTATTCGGGGTTTTTTATAGCTCCATATAAATCTGATGATTTTTTGTTCCATTTCTTTAAAATATGCCATAGAAATTTTGATGGGAATTGCATTAAATTTATAAATTCCTTTGGGTAATATGGCCATTTTGATTATATTTATTCTTTCTATCCAAGAACAAGGAACATTTTTTCATCTCATTGTATCTTTTTTGATTTCCTTTAACAATGATTTGTAGTTTTCATTATATAGGTCCTTTACATTCTTTGTTATGTTTATTCCAAGGTATTTTATTTTTTTGTTGCAATCGTGAAGGGGATTATTTTTTTGAGTTTGTTTTCTAATATTTCATTGTTGGCATATAAGAAGGCTATAGACTTTTGTATGTTAATTTTGTATCCTGCGACCTTACTGTATTGGTTTATTGTTTCTAGTAGTCTTTTTGTAGATTCTTTGGGGTTTTCGATGTATAGGATCATATCATCTGCAAAAAGTGATACCTTTAGTTCTCCTTTTTCAATATGGATGCCTTTTATTTCTTTGTCTTGTCTGATTGCTCTGGCCAGAACTTCTAGCACCATGTTAAATAAGAGTGGAGAGAGTGGACAACCCTGTCTTGTTCCTGATTTAAAGTGGAAAGTCCTCAGTTGTATGCCATTTAATATGATGTTGGCTGATGGTTTATCATATATGACCTTTATCATATTGAAATATTTTCCTTCTATACCCATTTTGTTGAGTGTCTTAAACATAAAGTTGTGTTGTATTTTATCAAATGCCTTTCCTGCATGTATTGATAAGATTATGTAGTTTTTGTTCTTTGTTTTGTTGATATGGTGTATTACGTTAACCGTTTTATGTATGTTGAACCATCCTTGAGATTCTGTGATGAATCCCACTTGATCATGATGTATTATTTCTTTAATATGTAGTTGTATTCAATTTGCCAGTATTTTGTTTAGTATTTTAGCATCTGTATTCATTAGAGATATTGGTCTATAGTTTTCTTTTTTTGTGCTGTCCTTGCCAGGTTTCGGTATGAGGGTTCTGTTGGCCTCATAAAATGTGTTCGGATGTATTGCTTCTTCACAATTTTTTGGAAGACTTTGAGTAGAATAGCAACCAATCTTCTTTGAATGTTTGATGTAATTTATTGGTATAACTGTCTAGGCCTGGACTTTTATTCTTGGGGAGGTTTTTGATAGTTTTTTCTATTTCCTCCCTTGTAATTGGTCTGTTTAGGCTTTCTGCTTCTTCATGACTCAGTCTAGGAGGGTTGTATTGTTGTAGGAATTTATCCATTTCTTATAGATTGTTGAATTTGGTGACATATAGTTTTTCGTAATATTCTACAAAAATTCTTTGTAAGCCCTGGCCAGTTGGCTCAGCGGTAGAGCGTCGGCCTAGCGTGCGGAGGACCCGGGTTCGATTCCCGGCCAGGGCACACAGGAGAAGCACCCATTTGCTTCTCCACCCCTCCGCCGCGCTTTCCTCTCTGTCTCTCTCTTCCCCTCCTGCAGCCAAGGCTCCATTGGAGCAAAGATGGCCCGGGCGCTGGGGATGGCTCTGTGGCCTCTGCCTCAGGCGCTAGAGTGGCTCTGGTCGCAACATGGCGACGCCCAGGATGGGCAGAGCATCGCCCCCTGGTGGGCAGAGCGTCGCCCCTGGTGGGCGTGCCAGGTGGATCCCGGTCGGGCGCATGCGGGAGTCTGTCTGACTGTCTCTCCCTGTTTCCAGCTTCAGAAAAATAAAAAAAAAAAAAATAAATAAATAAAAATAAATTTGTAGCCTGACCTGTGGTGGCGCAGTGGATAAAGCGTCGACCTGGAAATGCTGAGGTCGCCGATTCGAAACCCTGGGCTTGCCTGGTCAAGGCACATATGGGAGTTGATGCTTTCAGCTCCTCCCCTCCTTCTCTCTCTGTCTCTCCTCTCTCTCTCTCTCCCTCTCCTCTCTAAAATAAATAAATAAAAAAAATTAAAAAAAAAAATTCTTTGTATATCTATGATGTCTGGGGTGATTTCTCCTCTTTCATTTTGAATTTTGTTTATATGAGTCCTTTGTCTTTTTTCCTTGGTGAGTCTTGCCAAGTGTTTGTCAATTTTGTTGATCTTCTCAAAGAACCAGCTCCTTGTTTTATTAACTTTTTCTATAGTTTTTTGTTCTCTACTTTATTTATTACTGCTCTGATTTTTATTATTTTCTTTCTTAGGCTGGGTTTGGGTTGTCTTTGTTCTTCTTTTTCTAGTTCCTTAAGGTGTGAAGTTAAGTGGTTTACTTTGGCTCTTTCATGATTGTTCATATAGACCTGAAGTGATATGAACTTCCCTCTTATTACTGCTTTTGCTGCATCCCAGAGATTCTGATATGTTGTATTGTCATTTTCATTTGTCTGTATATATCTTATGATCTCTTCACGTATTTCTTCTTTGACCCATTTCATTTTTTAAAAGTATGTTATTTGTGTCCACATTTTTGTGGGTTTTTTTTTTCTTTTTTGCAGTTGAACTCTAGTTTCAAGGCTTTATGATCAGAAAATATGCTTGGTACAATTTCAATTTTTCTGAATTTTCTGATGTTATTTTTGTGACTCAACATATGGTCAGTTCTCGAGAATGTTCCATGTACACTCGAGAAAAATTTATACTCTGTCACTTTGGGATAAAGTGTCTTATAGATTTCTATCACATCCAGGGCATCTAGTGTTTTGTTTACGGCCAATATATCTTTATTGATTCTCTGTTTGGATGACTGATCTAGAGCCGTCAGTGGTGTATTGAGGTCTCCAAGTATGATTGTATTTTTGTCAGTTTTTGTTTTTAGGTCAATAGTAGCTGTCTTATATATTTTGTTGCTCCTTGGTTTGGTGCATATATATTAAGGATTTTTATGTCCTCTTGATTCAGTGTCCTCTTAATCATTATGAAAGTTTTCCCTATGAACTAGTACTGCTTTGGGTACAAAGGAAAGAAACTCAACTGTAATGCCCAGATTGACCTTACCCACTAACTAAAGCCCTGCCTCCCCACAGGTCCCTGCAGAGCCAGGATCCCTATGGAGCTGTGTCCTCTGCAGTGAGTTCCTGCCCATCTCTCTACACCCCAGTAACCATGAGTGTGGCATTTACCAGCCTCTGATCCAGTTTTTGCTGTGTCCCTGTGACTCAGGGAGAAAGAACCCATTGAGAATTTGCAGTCCTGTGGTCAGTTCTCTGCATAGTTCTCAGTCATGACACTGAAGTGGCAGAGAAGAAGATGTTTAGATCCTTGTTTTCAGGGTGGTGGTGATTTCAGAGGTTGAGTGACTTTTCCTCGACATGCCTGAATTTTCAGGAAAGCACTTACTTTGCTAAACTGGATTCAAAAATGCAAAGGTTCACCTGACCAGACAGTAGTACAGTGGACAGAGCATCAGACTGGGATGCAGAGAACCCATTCAAAACCATGAGGTCACCAACTTGAGCACGGGTCTCCGGCTTGAGCACTGGAGTGCTGGCTTGAGCATAGGATCATAAATATGATCCCGTTGTCATGGCCTGATCCCAAAGGTTGATGGCTTGAGCCCAAGGTCTCTGGGTTGATCATGGGGTAACTCACTCTCCTGTAACCCCCTTGTCAAGGCTCATATGAGAATGCAACAAATAAACAACAAAGGAGACTAAGGAGTCGTGACAAAGGATTGATGCTTCTCATCTTTCTCCCTTCCTTTCTGTCAGTCCCTATCTCTTCTTCTCTCTTTCTCTCTCTCTCTCTCAAACACACACACATACACACACATACACACACACACACACACACACACACATACAAGTCCAAAAGTTGATTCTCAAATGAATTGTAGTGATTGGTGGATGACAACCCTGAGCATCCATACTGGGAATCACTCCAGGTCCTCTAAGTCTGAAGCACCATCTTCAACTCCCAGTGCAAGTTCAAGGAACATCACATGAACAGCAATAAATAGCCTAGGTCACAGAGCAGAATGGACTACAGATGAGACCTTGTAGAGAACCCTCTCTTTTCCAGTCTGCACCTCAAAATGAGCTACTATTCAGATATCACCATAATTGCAGGAGTCACACGCTCACTTGAGGAATGTGCCACCTCTCACATCCAGAGCTGACGAGGGCTGTGCCCCCATCATGGCTGTATGAGAGGCCGGATGTCCCTAGTTATCCTTTACCTTGACAGTTACCTGTTCTGACCAATAGCTCTGGACCCGTAAATATTTCAGTGAGGAAGATGAGCCCTGAAGTTGAGTCACATTCCATGTACAATTAATGACACTTAGAGTGCATGAACAAATCTAGAGTAGAACTGTTCCCACTCTCCACGTCATTTAGTTCGACGTCGCCCTTGCAATGCAGCAATGGGAAGAAGAGCTTTGGGAAGCCCTGGTGTTCACAGGGCTCCCTCTGCGATGTCTTGATTGGCTGGACTGGGCAATCATACACTGGTTTTTGAACTCTTAGTGGACTGATTTTCTCTCATTTTCTTAGAAACTATACTTTTTGACTGTCTGATGGCTGTCACCATACAGCACACCTTCCACTTCCAGGTCACAACAGGTAATGTCCGTGATCCTTAGTGAGCACAAGGTCAGTGAACACACAGGTTCATTATTTAGAAGAAAGAAGAATCTCTGTTTTCTTAACAGGAGGGGAACTGACAATATTTCTTTTGAACATTTCTTTATTGTTATACTTGTGTGGTTAACACATGATAAATTTACTTGTATAGTTTTTATTTTTCATAGTGAGTGAGAGACTGACAGACAAACACAAATAGGCAGGAAGGGAGAGAGGTGAGAAGCAGGAACTCAGTTGCAGCAGTTTGGTTCATTAATTGCTCCTCATATGTGCACTGACCAGAGAGCTCAACAGAAACAGTGACCCCTTGCTCAAGCCAGCGATGTTGGGCTCAAGACAGTGACCTTGGGTTTCAAGCCAGTGCCCTTTGTACTTCAAGCCAGCAACCATGGGGTCATGTCTATGATTCCACACTAAAGCTAGTGACTCTGCCCTCAAGCCACTGACCACATGGTCAAACCCGGTAAGTCTGTGCTCAAGCCAGCAACCTCAGGGTTTTGGACCTGGGTCCTCAGGTCCACTGTGCCACCATCTTTCAGGCTCCATCATGTTTCATCTGTGTTTCTCACTGTTGATCCAAATGTTGACCAGTGCCATGACTCACTCACTCCACACATGCATGTCTGGTCATTTGTCCTCCAATCAATGTGAAGGATGAGGCCAACTGTTCCAGGTATGGACCAGTGTTCCCATTCCCCAGACGCACTATAATGGGTGAATGTCCACAGAGGATCTGTCGTACTGCAGCTGCCCACTTCCTGGTGGTTCATTGATATTGTGCTAAGTTTCTGGTGTTCTCTTCAGTCAATGTTTTTGGGTGTGTAACCTGGCTCAGGTATGAGATTTGGTTAACATACCAGTGCCATACATTCTCCTCAAATTCATTTCACCTGGAACATTCTGCTTCTACAGGTGAAGTGAGATATGAGCACACTTCTTCCTCTCTTACTCCTGGGAGAGCCATTGGTAATGAGCCAACACCTTAGTTGTTCAATTTTGTTTCTCATACATGCCTTAAAATGGGGGCTGCAGCCAAGCAAGTGACCCCTTGCTCATGGCAGCGTCCTTATGCTCAACTCAAGCCAGTGACCATTGAATCGTGTCTGTGATCCCACACTCTAGCCAGTGAGCCTTAGCTCCAGCTGGATAAGCCCACACTCCTCCTGGCAATCTCAGGGTTTCAGACCTGGATCCTCAGTGTTCCTGGCTGATGCTCTATGCACTACGCCTCTACTGGTGAGGCTCCATCATGATTCTTCTCAGTTTCTCACTTTTGACCTAAAGTATTGGCCAGAGACATGAATCACTATATACGTGCATCTGTGGTCATTTGTCACCCAATCAAAATGAAGGATGTGGTGCCTGTCTATGTAGTGGTGCAGTGGATAGAGTGTCAGACTGGGATGCAGAAGACTCAGGATCGAAACCCCAAGGTCACCGGCTTGAGCATGGACTCATCCAGCTTGAATGCAGCTTACCCACTGAGCACGGTGTGGCTGCTATGAGCATGGGATCATAGACATGACCTTATGATTGCTGGCTTCATCCCAAGGCCGCTGGCTTGAGCAATGGGTCACTCTGCTCCCCTGTAGCCTCCCAGTCGAGGCATATGTGAGACAGCAGTCAATGAACAACAAAAAGCTTCAACAAAGAATTGATGCTTCTCATCTCTTTCCCTTCCTGCCTCTGTGTCCCTATCTGTCCTTCTCTCAGTCTGTCTCTCGGTCTCTGTCACACACACAGAAAAGGAATGATACGGTGAACTGCCCATACTCAGCCTATTGTGACAGTTCCACTTGCCCACTGTCCTTCAGGAATGTCCACTGAGGGTCAGGTGCGCTGCAGCCATCCACTTTCTGGTGATGCACTGACATCATGCTAAGTGACCTGTAAGCCAAGACTTCTCTCCTTCCTCTGTCAACAGGTCCTACGGAACTCAGCATGAGTCCTAAAGAACGCGTGTAAAGAAAGAGCCTCTGGACAACAGTAGGGACCAAGGGTAACGGAATCACTGCTTATATAACTCACTTGTTCCTGCAGGGTCTTCCCAGGGTAGGTCATGAGTGCACCAACTCACATGGATGCTGTATCTTCCTTTCCATGGCAACCTTTGTGACTCTTTGAGTGACATTACACCTAGGACATCATGGACAGCTCAGGGTGCATGCTAATATTGTGGCCAATGGTGAAGTGTTTCATCTTTGAAACCAAGGAAACCGTTTGGGGAAAGTCACGGTTTATTTGAGGGATGATGACGGATCATTCCTCTAAATTTTTGCCCCGATGATTGAGGGCTACTCTGGGCTTGAGAGAGCATGAAACCCACACACAATTCCCAGATGGGTCGCAAACAGAACCTGGCACCCCTGTGTCCCCATCGGTCTCTGCAGAGCCAGGGTCCCTGTGGAGCTTTGTCCTCTGCAGTGACTTCCCGCCCAGCTCTCTACACTCCAGTGAACTGTGAGTGTGACGTTCACCAGCCTCTGGTCAGGGTTCTGCTGTGTCCCTGTGACTCAGGAGGAAGGAACACACTGAGCGTTTGTAACCCTGTGGTCAGTTCTCCATATGGCTCTCAGTCATGACACTGAAGATACAGAAGAGGAGACACTTAGATGCTGATTTTCTGGGTGAACAAGTTTTTAGAGGTTGAGTGGTGGTGTATACAACTGACTTGAAAACTAGTGTAAGAGCAGTTCCTCCAGTGTCACTAGGATTGGTGTGTGACAGCAAGACCTGAATGAAACCTTGGAGCATCGACACTGTCATTCAGTCCAGTTCTTGCTAAGACTACAAAGAGAATGGAAGTTCTAGGAACATTGTATCTGTGGTAATAAATAGTTGGGTCACGGGTCAGCTGGTACCAGAGGTGGAACCTGATAACGAGCCCTTTCTTTTCTGATTCCAACTAAAAATGAGGACATTTTCAGGTCCCACCATAAATTTACAGGAGTCACATACCCACATGAGGAATGTGCCACCTCTCATATCCAGAGCCCACGGGGTTTGTGCCTCCATCATGGTTTTATGAGGAGCCTGATGCTCCATGTTATCTTTCACCTTGAAGAGTTCCTGTCCTGCTCAATCCCTCTGAACCCATAAATATTGACTGAAGAGGAAGAGCACCAAATTTTGCAGAGATTTATTCTGCAGTCTTGATTCTTAAAGTGCATCAGTGAATGTGGAGTAGGACAGTTCCCACTCACTGGGTCCAGTTTGCACAATCCTAGTAATGGAGCAGCAGGTAGGATTTCCTGCAGGTTAAAAAGGAAGTCTGACCTTTGTAGACTAGACAGAGACCCGGAATGTGGAGGTGGTGTCTCCTAGGTTGAGAGAGTGACTGTGTGCTGGCCGTGCCACTGAGAACACAACTGTGATTGAAGTTTGTATACAGATAGAGCCAAAGCCATTTGCTAGAACAGTGGAACACACAGGCACCAGGGGATGTGTGCATTTGTTCAGACAATGAAACTACATTAGTGCAGCGGCAGCAGTTGCAGTCACCCACAGGTAAAATTTCCAATAATTTACTGCTGTTTAGTAATTTGCTGCTTCTTTTTTTCAGAACAGTAGAAATGAGGAGATGAATGGTGAAGGGGTTGGAAACAGCCTTTTGGCATCTTTCCGATCATTTGTGGTGGCACCGATCTCTGCAGTCCATCCAGCTGTGTGGTCCAGACTATGACTCCCTGTTTTCCCAGGTGTGGTCAGTTCTGATGGCCTGTTTAGTCTCTCCCAGCACAGTAGCCTTACTCCTCAGTGGATTCACGTGGGGATTTTCTCAGCTGTTCAATCTCTTCCAGTGATAAGTTTTAGGTCTTGGGAACAACAACATGGTGTCTTTAGGAACTCAATGACATCAACCTCCATTGATCCTCTGACTTGTCAAAAGCCTCAATTTTGTGTGGAGGGTCACATACCCATTTTAGGTTCCCTTGTACATTGTCAGTTCAGATCCTGTGTCCTGTAGTCCCTTGAATATAGCCATGGGTCCCTTTGGGTTTGATTTGAGGTAAGATGTACAATACAATTGTTTAGTAGATTTGGGGCCCTTCCTGAGGGGTTCTGGTCTCCCCTTCAGTCAACTGATTTTGGGAATATATAGTGGCTTAGGTCTGAGAATTGGTTAACATGATAGTGTAATATGTTATTATGAACTTCATTTCACCTAGAACATTCTGCGTATATGGGTCAAGTGAGAACTGACTTGCTTGCTACCTCTCACTCCTGGGAGCACTGTGGTTAACGAGCCAACACCGTAGGTCGGGGCCATCAGACTGATGTGGGGCTGCTCTGATGTTGCTGTCTGTTAGAGGACCAGACCCACCAAGAGACAGCAGGGTGAACAAGGACTCTTGCCCTCTGCCACCCCAGAATGCAGTAACTCCCATCACATTCAGATTTTCTCATTGAGTGGCTATTTTCCCATGATAAGATCTGGTCTTCAAAGAGAGTGATCACAGATCTCTTCAAAGATGGACTTTGTTTCCTCTAAGTCGTATCTTTCAATATATGGGTGAAAGGTATTTCTTGAGCGTGCTCCCAGAGTGTGAATAAGAATTAGATGACAGACCTACTGTAACATTTCAGTCTCAGAAAGCTATTTTTTTTTTTTATTTTCGAGCAAGAAGAAGGTTGCCAGAGGACCGAGAGAGAAGGTGGAGAGTGAGAGAAAAGCATCAGTCTGTAGTTGTGCATTTGAATTGTTCATTGATTGCTTCTTCTACATGCCTTGACTGTGAGGCTCAACTGAGTCAGTGACCCCTTGCTCAAGCCCGCAACCAGGATCATGTTGACGATTCCATACTCAGGCAAGCGACCACATGCTCTAGCTGATGAGCCCACTTACGGACCAGCAATCTCGGAGTCTTAAACCTGGGACCTCAGATACTAGGTTAACACTCTGTCCACTGCACCACCACCCGTCAAGATCTGTAAGGTTTTGAATTCCTTCCTCTACATTAAACAAAGGGAGAGGGACATACCCATGTCACTCACAGGGGGCCATTGTGGGTTTCATCTTTCTGTCAACCATGCCAACAGGATTTCCCATCATTCAGCATTGCCACACAGTCCACAGTTTCCTGCTTGTAGAAATGACACATCTCATGTAGTTCTTTCAGAGTGTAGCACAGTTGCTCAAGGGCCACACTTTCTTCTTCACCTTTGGGTTTTTCTGTGACTGGAATCTAGTCAAGGTCACAGCTGCCTCAGGAAAGGTCACCACCATTCTTACCCATGTGTTTGCTCTTGCACATTCTTCCTGTCTGTGACAGATCTTTGAAGTTATTCTACTTTGACCTGAATTCAGTTACAACTCTACAACTGACCTTTCCCACTGTTCTTACATCTTATTAGAACACCTGAGGACTAACACTACTCATGTCCTTGAGTTCTTCAGCCTGAATCTGGAATCTTGGATGTGAATCAGGAGACTCTCTGTGACTATACATACCACATTCCCGTGTGCTCTGTGGACACTCAGAGATTGTCCAGAGCATCTGTGCCATCACCTAGACACCTAGACTACACACTGGGAGACACTGGGAAGTCACGGTGTCCTCATGGCTCCATCTGTGATGCTGCAGCCCCATGTTTAGAAATTGTCTTGATTGTTTGGACTCTAGAATCAGAAACTGTTCTTTGTTAGTCTTAGTGATTGATTTTCTTTTATTTTTATAGAAACGATTCTTTATTAACTGTCTGATGGCTGTCACCATACAGTCCACCACCCGCCACCGAGTCTCAACAAATGATACGCATGATCCTTAGTAAAGAAAAAAAGGTAAGTAAAGACAAATGTTAATATTATTTACAAGAAAGAAGACTATTTTCTTGAACAAGGGGAGGATTGACATATCATTTTATTTATTTTATTTTATTTTATTTTTTCTGCATTTTTCTGAAGCTGGAAACAGGGATAGACAGACAGACTCCCGCATGCGCCCGACCTGGATCCACCCGGCACGCCCACCAGGGGCAACACTCTGCCCACCAGGGGGCAATGCTCTGCCCCTCCGGGGGGGGGGGTCGCTCTGCCACGACCAGAGCCACTCTAGCGCCTGGGGCAGAGGCCAAGGAGCCATCCCCAGCGCCCGGGCCATCTTTGCTCCAATGGAGCCTTGGCTGCGGGAGGGGAAGAGAGAGAAAGAGAGGAAGGGGGGGTGGAGAAGCAAATGGGCGCTTCTCCTATGTGCCCTGGCCAGGAATCAAACCCGGGTCCCCCGCACACCAGGCCAACGCTCCACCGCTGAGCCAACCAGCCAGGGCCTGACATATCATTTTATCATTCCTTTATTGTTATACCATGAGGTTAATATTGTTAACACATTTAATAATTTTACTTATACAGCATTTTATTTCTTAGTGACAGACAGACAGGTAGAAAGGAGCGGGTTAAGAAGTATCAATTTTCAATTTGTAGGTGTGGCACTTTAGTTGTTCATTGATTGCTCTCTCATATGTGCCTTGACCAGGAGGCTCCAGCTGAGCCAGTGACGCCTTACTCAAGCCAGTGACTTTGGGCTTTCAGCCAGCAACCTTTGGTGTTAAGCCAATGACCATTGTATCATGTCTGTGAACCCACACTCAAGCCAGTGACCTGACCCTATACTCAAGCCAGCTGCATTCATACTCAGTCCAGTGACATCAGGGTTACTAACTTGAGTCCTCAGTGTCCTAGTTCAATGCTCTGTCCACTACACCCTTGGTCAACAAACTGAGGCTCATTAGCCACATGCAGGTCTTTGGCCCCTCGAGTGTTTAGCAAAGGCCAATTTAAGAGTACCTTAAGTTAATAACAATGTACCTTCCTATAGTTTAACTTTAGAAAATTTGGCTCTCAAAAGAAATTTCAATTGTTTTACTGTTGATATTTGGCTCTGTTGACTAATGAGTTTGCCGACCACTGCACTACACCATCACTGGTGAGACTCCATCTTGTTTTTTGCCTGTTTCTCACTGCTGATCCAAAATATTGGCAGGAGCCATGAATCACTATACTCATCCACATCTGGTCCCATGTCTTCCATTCCAGGATGAGGGGAACTGCCCCCAAATTAGCCCATCATGATGGTTTCTGTCACCCATTGTCCTTCCCAAATGTCCATGGACGGTGTGTAGTGCGACAGCCGTCCCCTTCCTGGTGGTGCACTGACATCACACTGAGTTATCTGTAAGCTGGGGTGCATCTTCCCTTCTTCTTCAACAGATCACAGGGAGCTCCCTAGCAGTCCCCAGGTACAGGCAGAACGAGGTACCCATTGTATAGCAGTAGGGACAAGGAGAACGGAGCCACTGCTTATATAACTGCCCTGTGCCTGCAGCATCCTCCCAGGTTGGGTTATGTGTGCACCACTTCACATGGATGCTGTACCTTCCTGTGCCTGGCCACCTTTATGACTATCAGTGATGTCATACCCAGAACATCATGAACAGGTCAGGGGATATGCTAACGTGGTGACCCATGCTGAAGGGTTTTACCTTTGAAACCAAGGAAACCCTTTCTAACAAAGTCCATTTGAAGGATGATGAGAGATTATTTCCCCGAAAGTTTATCTCTGAGCTAGCACCACGCTGACGTGAGTGGGAGTGGAACCCACACGTGATGCCCAGATGGACATCACCCAGAGCCTGGAAACCTTGTGTACCCACAGGTCCCTGAAGATCCAGGATCCCTGAGAAGCTGTGTCCTCTGGAGTGACTTTCTGCCCAGCTCTCTACACTCCAGTGAACTGTGAGTTTGACGTTCACCAGCCTCTGGTCAGGGTTCTGCTGTGTCCCTGTGACTCAGGAGGAAAGAACACACTGAGGGTTTACAGCCCCGTGGTCAGTTCTCCACATGGTGTAAAGTTCAGTCACGATGCTTAAGACACAGAGGAGGGGACACTCCGATGCTGGTTTTCTGGGTGGATAGGATTTTAGAGGTTAGGTGGTAATGCAACCACATGACTTGAAAACTAGGGCAAGAGCAGTTCCTCCAGTGTCACTAGGATTGGTGGGTGACAGCAAGACCTGGGAAGGAAATCCAGAATGTCTACACTGTCATTTACTCCAGGTCTTGCTAAGGCTTCAAACAGAATCTGACTCTGCCATGCAGCAAAAACTGGTCGGGTCACAGAGCAACTTGTACCACAGACCAGACCTGGTATCGATCCCTCTCATTATCTAGGTCCAACTAAAAATGCACAGATTTACAGTTCACACCATAAATTTGCAGGAGTCACATGCCCACATGAGGAACATGCCACCTCTCACATCCAGAGCCCACGGGAGCTGTGCCCCCATCATGGTTGAACGAGGGCCGGATGTCCCTAGTTATCCTTTACCGGTCCTGCAAATCCCTCTACCCATATATACCTCATTGAGGGAGAAGAGCCCTGAATTTTGCACAGATTTATTCTGCATGTAATGACACTCCACGTGCATAAACAAGTCTGTTCCTACACTCAGGTCCGTCAGCACATCATCCTTGCCATGGAGCAGTGGGAGGGACGTCCTGTGGGTGGACAAGGAAGTCAGAGCTCTTCAGATGAGACGGAGACCCAGGCTGTGGAGGTGATGTCCCCTGGGGTGAAGGTGAGTGTGTGCTGGCCGGGCCGCAGAGAGGACGCAGCTCTGAGTGAGCTTTGGGTACAGGCTGAACCCAAGCCATTGGCCAGAACTGTTGTTGCTAATGGTGAGTAGGGTATGTGTGAGCTTGCTCAAGCTATGAGGCCTTGTTGGTGCAGCAGCTGAACTTGGAGTTACCTTCAGGTAAAGTTTACAATAATTCATTGACATTTAGTTTCTTTTCTAAATTTTTATATCCGCTCAGGACACAGAGCTGAGTGGGGAAGTGGTAGAAATCAGCTCCCATGCATCTTCCCAATCATGTGTGGTGGCACAGATAGGTTGCCTCCATCGAGGTGTGTGGGAATCCTTGATTACGATTTTGTAGCGGTGGGCAGTTCTGGTGGCTTCTGTTTACTCCCTTCCACCACAGTAGCTCAGTCCTCTGAACCCATGTGGGGATTCTTAGCTGTTATATCTACATTAGTTATGACTTCTTGGTCTACAGAACAACCACACGATGACTTCATGCAAGTAGTGGACACCCTACAAGAGGACATGAGCTAAACGTACACTAAACCCTGGACCCTCAAAATTCTCCACTTTGAGTGCAGGGTCACAGTCCCAGTTTGGGTTCCCTGTGTACAGTGTTACCTCATATCCCCTCTCCTGTAGTCCCTGAATACAGTTGTGGGTCCCCTGGGGGACAGACTTGAGGTACGATGTGCGGTATTATTGTTCAGTAGACTGTTGGGCTCTTCCTCAGGAGGTTCTGGTCTCCCCTGCAGTCAAGTGATTTTAGGTGTGCACCTGACTCCCATGTGAGAATTGTTTACATGCTGGTGCCATACATTTTTGTTCATTCATTACACCTAGAACATTCCACTCATACAGGTCTAGTAAGAAGTGAGCACACTTGCTGCCTCTCTCTCTCCTAGGAGTACGTGGGTAATGAGTCGACATCTTAGGTTGGGGTCATCAGACTGATGTGGGGCTGTCCTGATGTTGGTGTCTGTTTGAGGACCAGACCTATGAGGAGACTACAGGGAGAGCAAGGACTATTTCCATCTGCCACCCAGATGGCAGTAACTCCCAACACACTTATATTTTCTCACTGAGTAGCTATGTTCCCACGATAAGATCTGGTATTCAAAGAAGAGTGATTACATATCTCTTTGAGGATGCCACTTATTTTCTCTAAAAGTCACAATGTACGTTTTCACTCAAAAATAAGGAAACGGTATTTCTTGTGCATGCTTCCTGAGTGGTGAATTGGACTTAAATGACATATTCACTCTAACCTTTTAGTCTATGAATGCTTATTATTTTTTAGAGCTCAGGGCATTGAGCTGAGGACCAAGACAGAATATGGGGAGTGAGTGCAGAAGCCTCAGTGTGTAGTAGTTGCATTTTAATTGTTCACTGATTGCTTCTCACGCATACCTTGACCAAAGGGCTCAACTAAACCAGTGTCCCTTGCTCAAAACAGCAACCTTTGAGCTCAAGCCAGCAAGATAGTATCATGTTGATGATTACAATTCAAGCCAGTGACCACATTCTCACACTGGTGAGCCCAACTACCGGACAGTGACCTGAGGGTCTTCAATCTGGAACCTTAGCTGCCTAGGCTAAGACTCTGTTCACTGCACCATCACCACTCAAGCTCTGAAAGGTTTCGAATTCCTTCCTCTACATTAAACCAACAGAGAATGGACATACCCATGTCACTCACAGTGGGTTATTGTGGGATTAACATTTCACCCAAATATTCCAACATACTGACGGAGCCCAATAAATACATTCGGCTTCATCTGACATTGTATCCTCTTTACCATCATCTTCTATCAGTCATCATTTTCACACATAGCCGATAGTTTCCTGCTCATATAAATGACAATCTCACATAGTTTTTTCAGAGTATAGTGCACTTGCTCAAATATCACACCTTGTCCTTCACTTTTGGGTTTCTGCTGGGATTGGTGTCTAGTCAAGGTCTCAGCTGCCACAGGAAACGTCAGGACTATCCTTACCCTTGTTTGCTCTTGCACATTCTCACTGTCTGTGACAAGTCCTGAGTTATTCTACTTTGCTCCGAATTCAGTGACAACTCTACAACTGTCCTTTCCCACTGTTCTCACACCTGACTTGGACCCACTGAGAACTAACACTGCTCATGTCCTGAGTTCTTCAGGCTGAATCTGGAGTCTTGGGTGTAAATCAGGAGACCCTCTCTGGGACTATACATACCACATTCCTGTGTGCTGTGGGAGCACTCAGAGATGTACCAGGACAGCTGTGCCGTCACCCAGACATTGAGACGAGACCCCAGGAGAAACTGTGATGGTATGGCATCCCACTTAACATCTGCCATGCTGCAGCCCCATGTTTAGAAATTGTTCTGAATGTCCAAACTCGGGAAACAAAAACTGGTTTTTGAACTGTTTTGATTGATGTTCTCTTATTTTTATAGAAACTATTCTCATCACTGTCTCATGGGTCTCCATAGAGCACACCTTCCATTGCTGAGATTCAACAAATGGTGTTTTGTCGTTAGTGAGCACAAGGTACGTAAACACAAATGTTTATATTATTTAGAAGAAAGAAGAATGTCTCCATTTTTTTAATTTTTTAATTTTATCTAAGAAATTAACTTTCACATGTTGACATTGATCAATAGACTACATAGGTTTCAGGTAAACATTTCTATAGCATATGAACTGTTGATTACATTGTACTACGCAAATTCATATATTTTTTCATCACTTCATAATTGTTCCTCTTGAAATTAAAATTCAACAGTAAAAAGGAAGTACAGAAACCTACAGAAATATGGAAATTATACAGCATTATTCTAAAAAATGACTGGGCCAAAGAAAAAATGATAGCAAAGATCAAAACATATATACTAACAGGACATCTTTTTAACATTGCTTTATTGTTATATATGTGGGGTTAATATGGTTAACACATTAAATAATTTCACTGGTGCAGTTCTGTGTGTGCGTGTGTGTGTGCGTGTGTGTATGTGTGTGTGTGTTTGCTTGCCAGATATGAGAGCCTAAGATGGACAGACAGTCAGGCAGAAATGGAAAGAAATGGGAAGCATCAACTCATAGTTGCAGAATCTTAGTTGTTCATTGATTGCTTTTACATATGTATTTTGACCAGGGGGCTCCAGCTGAGTCAGTTAACCCATGCTCAAGCCAGCAACCTTGGTCTGCAAGTCATTGACCATGGGGTTATGTCTATGATTCCACATAAAAGCTACTGACCCCACCTCTTAAACTCAGTGGGTCACGTGATGCCCAGGACAAAATTGACAGCTCAGGTTTCATGCTAACATGGTGGCCCATAGTGAAGCATTTTTTCTTTTTCTTTTTATAAATAAATTTTTACTAATGTAAATGGGGTGACATCAATAAATCAGGGTACATATATTCAAAGAAAACATGTCCAGGTTATCTTGTCAATCAATTATATTGCATACCCATCACCGAAAGTCAGACTGTCTTCTGTCAACCTCTATCTAGTTTTCTTTGTGCCCCTTTCCCTCCCTCTTCCCCTCTCCCTCCTTCGCTTCTGCAGTCCCCCCCCCCCTCGAACCACCACACTCTTGTCCATGTCTCTTAGTCTTGTTTTTATGTACCACCAATGTATGGAATCATGTAGTTATTGGTTTTCTCTGATTTACTTATTTCACTCTTTATAATGTTATCAAGATCCCACCATTTTGTTGTAAATGATACGATGTCATCATTTCTTATGGCTGAGTAGTGTTCCCAGTGTATATGTGCCACATCTTCTTTATCCAGTCGTCTATTGAAAGGCTTTTTGGTTGTTTCCTTGTCTTAGCCACTGTGAAAAATGCTGCAATGAACATGGGGCTACATGTGCCTTTACGTATCAATGTATCGGAGTTTTTGGGGTATATACCCAGTAGAGGGATTTCTGGGTCATAAGGTAGTTCTATTTTCAGTTTTTTGAGGAACCACCATACTTTCTTCCATAATGGTTGTACTACTTTACATTCCCACCAACAGTGAATGAGGGTTCCTTTTTCTCCACAGCCTCTCCAACATTTGCTATTACCTGTCTTGTTGATAATAGCTAATCTAACAGGTGTGAGGTGGTATCTCATTGTACTTTTGATTTGCATTTCTCTAATAACTAATGAAGATGAGCATCTTTTCATATATCTGTTGGCCGTTTGTATTTCTTCCTGGGAGAAGTGATTGTTCATGTCCTCTTCCCATTTTTTTACTGGATTATTTGTTTGTTTGTTGTTGAGTTTTATGAGTTCTTTGTATATTTTGGATATTAGGCCCTTATCTGAGCTGTTTGAAAATATCATTTCCCTTTTAATCGGCTATCTGTTTATTGTGTTGTCAGTTTCTCTTGCTGAGCAAAAACTTTTTAGTTTGATGTAGTCCCATTCATTTATCTTTGCCTTCACTTCTCCTGCCATTGGAGTCAAACTTATAAAATGCTCTTTAAAACCAAAGTCCATGAGTTTAGTACCTATGTCTTCTTCTATGTACTTTATTGTTTCAAGTCTTATATTTAGGTCTTTGATCCATTTTGAATTAATTTTAGTACAAGGGGACAAGCTGTAGTCGAGTTTCATTCTTTTTGCATGTGGCTTTCCAGTTTTCCCAGCACCATTTGTTGAAGAGGCTTTCTTTTCTCCATTGTGTGTTGCTGGCCACTTTATCGAAGATATTTGACCATATATATGTGGTTTTTTTTCTGGACTTTCTATTCTATTCCATTGGTCTGAGTGTCTATTTTTCTGCCAATACCATGCTGTTTTGATTGTCATGGCCCTATAATATAGTTTGAAGTCAGGTATTGTAATGCCCTCAGCTTCATTCTTTTTCCTTAGGATTGCTTTGTCTATTCGGGGTTTTTTATAGTTCCATATAAATCTGATGATTTTTGTTCCATTTCTTTAAAATATGCCATAGAAATTTTAATGGGAATTGCATTAAATTTATAAATCCCTTTGGGTAATATGGCCATTTTGATTATATTTATTCTTTCTATCCAAGAACAAGGAACATTTTTCCATCTCATTGTATCTTTTTTGATTTCCTTTAACAATGATTTGTAGTTTTCATTATATAGGTCCTTTACATTCTTTATGTTTATTCCTAGGTATTTTAATTTTTTTGTTGCAGTCGTGAAGGGGATTATTTTTTTGAGTTCGTTTTTTAATATTTCATTGTTGGCATATAAGAAGGCTATAGATTTTTGTATATTAATTTTGTATCCTGCGACCTTACTGTATTGGTTTATTGTTTCTAATAGTCTTTTTGTAGATTCTTTGGGGTTTTCGATGTATAGGATTATATCATCTGCAAAAAGTGATACCTTTAGTTCTCCTTTTTCGATATGGATGCCTTTTATTTCTTTGTCTTGTCTGATTGCTCTGGCCAGAACTTCTAGCACCATGTTAAATAAGAGTGGAGAGAGTGGACAACCCTGTCTTGTTCCTGATTTAAGGTGGAAAGTCCTCAATTTTATGCCATTTAATATGATGTTGGCTGATAGTTTATCATATATGACCTTTATCATATTGAAATATTTTCCTTCTATACCCATTTTGTTGAGTGTCTTAAACATAAAGTTGTGTTGTATTTTATCAAATGCCTTTTCTGCATGTATTGATAAGATTATGTAGTTTTTGTTCTTTGTTTTGTGGATATGGTGTATTACATTAACCGTTTTACGTATGTTGAACCATCCTTGAGATTCTGTGATGAATCCCACTTGATCATGATGCATTATTTTTTTAATATGTTGTTGTATTCGATTTGCCAGTATTTTGTTTAGTATTTTAGCATCTGTATTCATTAGAGATATTGGTCTGTAGTTTTCTTTTTTTGTGCTGTCCTTGTCAGGTTTCGGTTTGAGGGTTCTGTTGAACTCATAAAATGTGTTTGGAAGTATTGCTTCTTCTTCAATTTTTTGGAAGACTTTGAGTAGAATAGCAACCAAGTCTTCTTTGAATGTTTGATGTAATTCACTGGTATAACCATCTGGGCCTGGACTTCTATTTTTGGGGAGGTTTTTGATAGTTTTTTCTATTTCCTCCCTTGTAATTGGTCTGTTTAGGCTTTTTGCTTCTTCATGACTTAGTCTAGGAGGGTTGTATTGTTCTCGGAATTTATCCATTTCTTCTAGATTGTTGAATTTGGTGACATATACTTTTTCATAATATTCTACAATAATTCTTTGTATATCTATGATGTCTGTGGTGATTTCTCCTCTTTCATTTTGGATTTTGTTTATATGAGTCCTTTCTCTTTTTACCTTGGTGAGTCTTGATAAGGGTTTGTAAATTTTGTTGCTCTTCTCAAAGAACCAGCTCCTTATTTTATTAATTTTTTCTATAGTTTTATATTCTCTACTTTATTTATTACTGCTTTGATTTTTATTATTTCCTTTCTTAGGCTGGGTTTGGGTTTTCTTTGTTCTTCTTTTTCTAGTTCCTTAAGTTGTGAAGTTTAGTGGTTCACTTGGGCTCTCTCTTGTTTGTTCATATAGGCCTGAAGTGATATGAACTTTCCTCTTATCACTGCTTTTGCTGCATCCCATAGATTCTGATATGTCGTATTGTCATTTTCATTTGTCTGTATATATCTTATGATCTCTTCACGTATTTTTTCTTTGACCCATTACATTTTTTAAAAGTATGTTATTTGTGTCCACATTTTTGTGGGGTTTTTTTTCTTTTTTGCAGTTGAACTCTAGTTTCAAGGCTTTATGATCAGAAAATATGCTTGGTACAATTTCAATTTTTCTGAATTTTCTGATGTTATTTTTGTGACTCAACATATGGTCAGTTCTCGAGAATGTTCCATGTACACTCGAGAAAAATTTATACTCTGTCGCTTTGGGATAAAGTGTCTTATAGATTTCTATCACATCCAGGGCATCTAGTGTTTTGTTTACGGCCAATATATCTTTATTGATTCTCTGTTTGGATGACTGATCTAGAGCCGTCAGTGGTGTATTGAGGTCTCCAAGTATGATTGTATTTTTGTCAGTTTTTGTTTTTAGGTCAATAGTAGCTGTCTTATATATTGTGGTGCTCCTTGGTTTGGTGCATATATATTAAGGATTTTTATGTCCTCTTGATTCAGTGTCCTCTTAATCATTATGAAAGTTTTCCCTATGAACTAGTACTGCTTTGGGTACAAAGGAAAGAAACTCATCTGTAATGCCCAGATTGACCTTACCCACTAACTAAAGCCCTGCCTCCCCACAGGTCCCTGCAGAGCCAGGATCCCTATGGAGCTGTGTCCTCTGCAGTGAGTTCCTGCCCATCTCTCTACACCCCAGTAACCATGAGTGTGGCATTTACCAGCCTCTGATCCAGTTTTTGCTGTGTCCCTGTGACTCAGGGAAAAAGAACCCATTGAGAATTTGCAGTCCTGTGGTCAGTTCTCTGCATAGTTCTCAGTCATGACACTGAAGTGGCAGAGAAGAAGATGTTTAGATCCTTGTTTTCAGGGTGGTGGTGATTTCAGAGGTTGAGTGACTTTTCCTCGACATGCCTGAATTTTCAGGAAAGCACTTACTTTGCTAAACTGGATTCAAAAATGCAAAGGTTCATCTGACCAGACAGTAGTACAGTGGACAGAGCATCAGACTGGGATGCAGAGAACCCATTCAAAACCATGAGGTCACCAACTTGAGCACGGGTCTCCGGCTTGAGCACTGGAGTGCTGGCTTGAGCATAGGATCATAAACATGATCCCGTTGTCATGGCCTGATCCCAAAGGTTGATGGCTTGAGCCCAAGGTCTCTGGGTTAATCATGGGGTCACTCACTCTCCTGTAACCCCCTTGTGAAGGCTCATATGAGAATGCAACAAATGAACAACAAAGGAGACTAAGGAGTCGTGACAAAGGATTGATGCTTCTCATCTTTCTCCCTTCCTTTCTGTCAGTCCCTATCTCTTCTTCTCTCTTTCTCTCTCTCTCTGTCAAACACACACACATACACACACACACACACACACACACACACACACACACAAGTCCAAAAGTTGATTCTCAAATGAATTGTAGTGATTGGTGGATGACAACCCTGAGCATCCATACTGGGAATCACTCCAGGTCCTCTAAGTCTGAAGCACCATCTTCAACTCCCAGTGCAAGTTCAAGGAACATCACATGAACAGCAATAAATAGCCTAGGTCACAGAGCAGAATGGACTACAGATGAGACCTTGTAGAGAACCCTCCCTTTTCCAGTCTGCACCTCAAAATGAGCTACTATTCAGATATCACCATAATTGCAGGAGTCACACGCTCACTTGAGGAATGTGCGACCTCTCACATCCAGAGCTGACGAGGGCTGGGCCCCCATCATGGCTGTATGAGAGGCCGGATGTCCCTAGTTATCCTTTACCTTGACAGTTACCTGTCCTGACCAATAGCTCTGGACCCTGTAAATATTTCAGTGAGGAAGATGAGCCCTGAAGTTGAGTCACATTCCATGTACAATTAATGACACTCAGAGTGCATGAACACATCTAGAGTAGAACTGTGCCCACTCACCAGATCATTTAGTTCGACTTCGCCCTTGTAATGCAGCAGTGGGAAAAAGAGCGTTGTGAAGCCATGGTGTTCACAAGGCTCCCTCTGCGATGTCTTGATTGGCTGGACTCTGCAATCATACTCTGGTTTTTGAACTCTTAGTGACTGATTTTCTCTCATTTTCTTACAAACTATCCTTTCTGACTGTCTGATGGCTGTCACCATACAGCACACCTTCCACTTCCAGGTCACAACAGGTAATGTCTATGATCTCTAGTGAGCACAAGGTCAGGTAACACACAGGTTCATTATTTAGAAGAAAGAAGAATCTCTGTTTTCTTAACAAGAGGGGAACTGACAATATTTCTTTTGAACATTTCTTTATTGTTATACTTGTGTGGTTGATATGGTTAACACATGATAAATTTACTTGTATAGTTTTTATTTTTCATAGTGAGTGAGAGACTGACAGACAAACACAAATAGGCAGGAAGGGAGAGAGGTGAGAAGCAGGAACTCAGTTGCAGCAGTTTGGTTCATTAATTCCTTCTCATATGTGCACTGAGCAGAGAGCTCAACAGAAACAGTGACCCCTTCCTCAAGCCAGTGATGTGGGGCTCAAGACAGTGAGCTGAGTTTCAAGCCAGTGACCTTTGGACTTCAAGTCAGCAACCATGGGGTCATCTCTATGATTCCACACTAAAGCTAGTGACCTTGCCTTCTGGCCACTGAGCACATGCTCAAACCCGGTAAGTCTGTGCTCAAGCCAGCAACCTCAGGGTTTTGGACCTTGGTCCTCAGGTCCACTGTGCCACCATCTTTCAGGCTCCATCATGTTTCATCTGTGTTTCTCACTGTTGATCCAAATGTTGACCAGTGCCATGACTCACTCACTCCACACATGCATGTCTGGTCATTTGTCCTCCAATCAATGTGAAGGATGAGGCTAACTGTTCCAGGTATGGACCAGTGTTCCCATTCCCCAGACGCACTATAATGGGTGAATGTCCACAGAGGATCTGTCGTGCTGCAACTGCCCACTTCCTGGTGGTTCATTGATATTGTGCTAAGTTTCTGGTGTTCTCTTCAGTCAATGATTTTGGGTGTGTAACCTGGCTCAGGTATGAGATTTGGTTAACATACCAGTGCCATACATTCTCATTTCATTTCACCTGGAACATTCTGCTTCTACAGGTGAAGTGAGATATGAGCACACTTCTTCCTCTCTTACTCCTGGGAGAGCCATTGGTAATGAGCCAACACCTTAGTTGTTCAATTTTGTTTCTCATACATGCCTTAAAACGGGGGCTGCAGCCAAGCAAGTGACCCCTTGCTCATGGCAGCGTCCTTATGCTCAACTCAAGCCAGTGACCATTGAATCGTGTCTGTGATCCCACACTCTAGCCAGTGAGCCTTAGCTCCAGCTGGATAAGCCCACGCTCATCCTGGCAATCTCAGGGTTTCAGACCTGGATCCTCAGTGTTCCTGGCCGATGCTCTATGCACTACGCCTCTACTGGTGAGGCTCCATCATGATTCTTCTCAGTTTCTCACTTTTGACCTAAAGTATTGGCCAGAGCCATGAATCACTATATACGTGCATCTGTGGTCATTTGTCACCCAATCAAAATGAAGGATGTGGTGCCTGTCTATGTAGTGGTGCAGTGGATAGAGTGTCAGACTGGGATGCAGAAGACTCAGGATCGAAACTCCAAGGTCACCGGCTTGAGCATGGACTCATCCAGCTTGAATGCAGCTTACCCACTGAGCACGGTGTGGCTGCTATGAGCATGGGATCATAGACATGACCTTATGATTGCTGGCTTCATCCCAAGGCCGCTGGCTTGAGCAATGGGTCACTCTGCTCCCCTGTAGCCTCCCAGTCGAGGCATATGTGAGACAGCAGTCAATAAACAACAAAAAGCTTCAACAAAGAATTGATGCTTCTCATCTCTTTCCCTTCCTGCCTCTGTGTCCCTATCTGTCCTTCTCTCAGTCTGTCTCTCGGTCTCTGTCACACACACAGAAAATGAATGATACGGTGAACTGCCCATACTCAGCCTATTGTGACAGTTCCACTTGCCCACTGTCCTTCAGGAATGTCCACTGAGGGTCAGGTGCGCTGCAGCCATCCACTTTCTGGTGATGCACTGACATCATGCTAAGTGACCTGTGAGCCAAGACTTCTCTCCTTCCTCTGTCAACAGATCCTACGGAACTCAGCACGAGTCCTAAAGAACGCGTGTAAAGAAAGAGCCTCTGGACAACAGTAGGTGCCAAGGATAATGGAACGACTGCTTATATAACTCACTTGTTCCTGCAGGGTCTTCCCAGGGTAGGTCATGAGTGCACCAACTCACATGGATGCTGTATCTTCCTTTCCATGGCAACCTTTGTGACTCTTTGAGTGACATCACACCTAGGACATCATGGACAGCTCAGGGTGCATGCTAATGTTGTGGCCAATGGTGAAGTGTTTCATCTTTGAAACCAAGGAAACTGTTTGGGGAAAGTCACGGTTTATTTGAGGGATGATGACGGATCATTCCTCTAAATTTTTGCCCCGATGATTGAGGGCTACTCTGGGCTTGAGAGAGCATGAAACCCACACACAATTCCCAGATGGGTCGCAAACAGAACCTGGCACCCCTGTGTCCCCATCGGTCTCTGCAGAGCCAGGGTCCCTGTGGATCTTTGTCCTCTGCAGTGACTTTCCGCCCAGCTCTCTACACTCCAGTGAACTGTGAGTATGACGTTCACCAGCCTCTGGTCAGGGTTCTGCTGTGTCCCTGTGACTCAGGAGGAAGGAACACACTGAGCGTTTGTAACCCTGTGGTCAGTTCTCCATATGGCTCTCAGTCATGACACTGAAGATACAGAAGAGGAGACACTTAGATGCTGATTTTCTGGGTGAACAAGTTTTTAGAGGTTGAGTGGTGGTGTATACAACTGACTTGAAAACTAGTGTAAGAGCAGTTCCTCCAGTGTCACTAGGATTGGTGGGTGACAGCAAGACCTGAATGAAACCTTGGAGCATCGACACTGTCATTCAGTCCAGTTCTTGCTAAGACTACAAAGAGAATGGAAGTTCTTGGAACATTGTATCTGTGGTAATAAATAGTTGGGTCACGGGTCAGCTGGTACCAGAGGTGGAACCTGATAACGAGCCCTTTCTTTTCTGATTCCAACTAAAAATGAGGACATTTTCAGGTCCCACCATAAATTTACAGTAGTCACATACCCACATGAGGAATGTGCCACCTCTCATATCCAGAGCCCACGGGGTTTGTGCCTCCATCATGGTTTTATGAGGAGCCTGATGCTCCATGTTATCTTTCACCTTGAAGAGTTCCTGTCCTGCTCAATCCCTCTGAACCCATAAATATTGACTGAAGAGGAAGAGCACCAAATTTTGCAGAGATTTATTCTGCAGTGTTGATTCTTAAAGTGCATCAATGAATGTGGAGTAGGACAGTTCCCACTCACTGGGGAACTGTCATCCTAGTAAAGTTTGCACAATGTCATCCTAGTAATGGAGCAGCAGGTGGGATTTCCTGCAGGTTAAAAAGGAAGTCTGACCTTTGTAGACTAGACAGAGACCCAGAATGTGGAGGTGGTGTCTCCTAGGTTGAGAGAGTGACTGTGTGCTGGCCGTGCCACTGAGAACACAACTTTGATTGAAGTTTGTATACAGATAGAGCCAAAGCCACTTGCTAGAACAGTGGGATACACAGGGACCAGGGGGTGTGTTCATTTGTTCAGACAATGAAACTACATTGGTGCAGCGGCAGCAGTTGCAGACACCCACAGGTAAAATTTCCAATAATTTACTGCTGTTTAGTAATTTGCTGCTTCTTTTTTTCAGAACAGTAGAAATGAGGAGATGAATGGTGAAGGGGTTGGAAACAGCCTTTTGGCATCTTTCCGATCATTTGTGGTGGCACCGATCTCTGCAGTCCATCCAGCTGTGTGGTCCAGACTATGACTCCCTGTTTTCCCAGGTGTGGTCAGTTCTGATGGCCTGTTTAGTCTCTCCCAGCACAGTAGCTTTACTCCTCAGTGGATTCACGTGGGGATTTTCTCAGCTGTTCAATCTCTTCCAGTGATAAGTTTTAGGTCTTGGGAACAACAACATGGTGTCTTTAGGAACTCAATGACATCAACCTCCATTGATCCTCTGACTTGTCAAAAGCCTCAATTTTGTGTGGAGGGTCACAGACCCATTTTAGGTTCCCTTGTACATTGTCAGTTCAGATCCTGTGTCCTGTAGTCCCTTGAATATAGCCATGGGTCCCTTTGGGTTTGATTTGAGGTAAGATGTACAATACAATTGTTTAGTAGATTTTGGGCCCTTCCTGAGGGGTTCTGGTCTCCCCTTCAGTCAACTGATTTTGGGAATATATAGTGGCTTAGGTCTGAGAATTGGTTAACATGCTAGTGTAATATGTTATTGTCAACTTCATTTCACCTAGAACATCCTGCTTATATTGGTCAAGTGAGAACTGAGCACACTTGCTACCTCTCACTCCTGGGAGCACTATGGTTAATGAGCCAACACCGTAGGTCGGGGCCATCAGACTGATGTGGGGCTGCTCTGATGTTGCTGTTAGAGGACCAGACCCACCAAGAGACAGCAGGGTGAACAAGGACTCTTGCCCTCTGCCACCCCAGAATGCAGTAACTCCCATCACATTCAGATTTTCTCATTGAGTGGCTATTTTCCCATGATAAGATCTGGTCTTCAAAGAGAGTGATCACAGATCTCTTCAAAGATGGACTTTGTTTCCTCTAAGTCGTATCTCTCAATATATGGGTGAAAGGTATTTCTTGAGCGTGCTCCCAGAGTGTGAATAAGAATTAGATGACAGACCTACTGTAACATTTCAGTCTCAGAAAGCTATTTTTTTTTTTATTTTCGAGCAAGAAGAAGTTTGCCAGAGGACCGAGAGAGAAGGTGGAGAGTGAGAGAAAAGCTTCAGTCTGTAGTTGTGCATTTGAATTGTTCATTGATTGCTTCTTCTACATGCCTTGACTGTGAGGCTCAACTGAGTCAGTGACCCCTTGCTCAAGCCCGCAACCAGGATCATGTTGACGATTCCATACTCAGGCCAGCGACCACATGCTCTAGCTGGTGAGCCCACTTACGGACCAGCAATCTCGGAGTCTTAAACCTGGGACCTCAGATACTAGGTTAACACTCTGTCCACTGCACCACCACCCGTCAAGATCTGTAAGGTTTTGAATTCCTTCCTCTACATTAAACAAAGGGAAAGGGACATACCCATGTCGCTCACAGGGGGCCATTGTGGGATTCATCTTTCTGTCAACCATGCCAACAGGATTTTCCATCATTCAGCATTGCCACACAGTCCACAGTTTCCTGCTTGTAGAAATGACACATCTCATGTAGTTCTTTCAGAGTGTAGCACAGTTGCTCAAGGGCCACACTTTCTTCTCACCTTTGGGTTTTTCTGTGACTGGAATCTAGTCAAGCTCACAGCTGCCTCAGGAAAGGTCACCACCATTCTTACCCATGTGTTTGCTCTTGCACATTCTCCCTGTCTGTGACAGATCTTTGAAGTTATTCTACTTTGACCTGAATTCAGTTACAACTCTACAACTGACCTTTCCCACTGTTCTTACATCTTATTAGAACACCTGAGGACTAACACTGCTCATGTCCTTGAGTTCTTCAGCCTGAATCTGGAATCTTGGATGTGAATCAGGAGACTCTCTGTGACTATACATACCACATTCGCGTGTGCTCTGTGGACACTCAGAGATTGTCCAGAGCATCTGTGCCATCACCCAGACACCTAGACTACACACTGGGAGACACTGGGAAGTCACGGTGTCCTCATGGCTCCATCTGTGATGCTGCATCCCCATGTTTAGAAATTGTCTTGATTGTTTGGACTCTAGAATCAGAAACTGTTCTTTTTTAGTCTTAGTGATTGATTTTCTTTTATTTTTATAGAAACGATTCTTTATTAACTGTCTGATGGCTGTCACCATACAGTCCACCACCCGCCACCGAGTCTCAACAAATGATACGCATGATCCTTAGTAAAGAAAAAAAGGTAAGTAAAGACAAATGTTAATATTATTTACAAGAAAGAAGACTATTTTCTTGAACAAGGGGAGGATTGACATATCATTTTATTTTTTTTATTTTATTTATTTTTTCTGCATTTTTCTGAAGCTGGAAACAGGGATAGACAGACAGACTCCCGCATGCGCCCGACCTGGATCCACCCGGCACGCCCACCAGGGGCGACACTCTGCCCACCAGGGGGCGATGCTCTGCCCCTCCGGGGGGGGGGGTCGCTCTGCCGCAACCAGAGCCACTCTAGCGCCTGGGGCAGAGGCCAAGGAGCCATCCCCAGCGCCCGGGCCATCTTTGCTCCAATGGAGCCTTGGCTGCGGGAGGGGAAGAGAGAGACAGAGAGGAAGGGGGGGTGGAGAAGCAAATGGGCGCTTCTCCTATGTGCCCTGGCCAGGAATCAAACCCGGGTCCCCCGCACACCAGGCCAACGCTCCACTGCTGAGCCAACCAGCCAGGGCCTGACATATCATTTTATCATTCCTTTATTGTTATACCATGAGGTTAATATTGTTAACACATTTAATAATTTTACTTATACAGCATTTTATTTCTTAGTGACAGACAGACAGGTAGAAAGGAGCGGGTTAAGAAGTATCAATTTTCAATTTGTAGGTGTGGCACTTTAGTTGTTCATTGATTGCTCTCTCATATGTGCCTTGACCAGGAGGCTCCAGCTGAGCCAGTGACGCCTTACTCAAGCCAGTGACTTTGGGCTTTCAGCCAGCAACCTTTGGTGTTAAGCCAATGACCATTGTATCATGTCTGTGAACCCACACTCAAGCCAGTGACCTGACCCTATACTCAAGCCAGCTGCATTCATACTCAGTCCAGTGACATCAGGGTTACTAACTTGAGTCATCAGTGTCCTAGTTCAATGCTCTATCCACTACACCCTTGGTCAACAAACTGAGGCTCATTAGCCACATGCAGGTCTTTGGCCCCTCGAGTGTTTAGCAAAGGCCAATTTAAGAGTACCTTAAGTTAATAACAATGTACCTTCCTATAGTTTAACTTTAGAAAATTTGGCTCTCAAAAGAAATTTCAATTGTTTTACTGTTGATATTTGGCTCTGTTGACTAATGAGTTTGCCGACCACTGCACTACACCATCACTGGTGAGACTCCATCTTGTTTTTTGCCTGTTTCTCACTGCTGATCCAAAATATTGGCAGGAGCCATGAATCACTATACTCATCCACATCTGGTCCCATGTCTTCCATTCCAGGATGAGGGGAACTGCCCCCAAATTAGCCCATCATGATGGTTTCTGTCACCCATTGTCCTTCCCAAATGTCCATGGACGGTGTGTAGTGCAACAGCCGTCCCCTTCCTGGTGGTGCACTGACATCACACTGAGTTATCTGTAAGCTGGGGTGCATCTTCCCTTCTTCTTCAACAGATCACAGGGAGCTCCCTAGCAGTCCCCAGGTACAGGCAGAACGAGGTACCCATTGTATAGCAGTAGGGACAAGGAGAACGGAGCCACTGCTTATATAACTGCCCTGTGCCTGCAGCATCCTCCCAGGTTGGGTTATGTGTGCACCACTTCACATGGATGCTGTACCTTCCTGTGCCTGGCCACCTTTATGACTATCAGTGATGTCATACCCAGAACATCATGAACAGGTCAGGGATATGCTAACGTGGTGACCCATGCTGAAGGGTTTTACCTTTGAAACCAAGGAAACCCTTTCTAACAAAGTCCATTTGAAGGATGATGAGAGATTATTTCCCCGAAAGTTTATCTCTGAGCTAGCACCACGCTGACGTGAGTGGGAGTGGAACCCACATGTGATGCCCAGATGGACATCACCCAGAGCCTGGAAACCTTGTGTACCCACAGGTCCCTGAAGATCCAGGATCCCTGTGGAGCTGTGTCCTCTGGAGTGACTTTCTGCCCAGCTCTCTACACTCCAGTGAACTGTGAGTTTGACGTTCACCAGCCTCTGGTCAGGGTTCTGCTGTGTCCCTGTGACTCAGGAGGAAAGAACACACTGAGGGTTTACAGCCCCGTGGTCAGTTCTCCACATGGTGTAAAGTTCAGTCACGATGCTTAAGACACAGAGGAGGGGACACTCCGATGCTGGTTTTCTGGGTGGATAGGATTTTAGAGGTTAGGTGGTAATGCAACCACATGACTTGAAAACTAGGGCAAGAGCAGTTCCTCCAGTGTCACTAGGATTGGTGGGTGACAGCAAGACCTGGGAAGGAAATCCAGAATGTCTACACTGTCATTTACTCCAGGTCTTGCTAAGGCTTCAAACAGAATCTGACTCTGCCATGCAGCAAAAATTGGTCGGGTCACAGAGCAACTTGTACCACAGACCAAACCTGGTATCGATCCCTCTCATTATCTAGGTCCAACTAAAAATGCACAGATTTACAGTTCACACCATAAATTTGCAGGAGTCACATGCCCACATGAGGAACATGCCACCTCTCACATCCAGAGCCCACGGGAGCTGTGCCCCCATCATGGTTGAACGAGGGCCGGATGTCCCTAGTTATCCTTTACCGGTCCTGCAAATCCCTCTACCCATATATACCTCATTGAGGGAGAAGAGCCCTGAATTTTGCACAGATTTATTCTGCATGTAATGACACTCCACGTGCATAAACAAGTCTGTTCCTACACTCAGGTCCGTTCCTACACTCAGGTCCGTCAGCACATCAGCCTTGCAATGGAGCAGTGGGAGGGACGTCCTGTGGGTGAACAAGGAAGTCAGAGCTCTTCAGATGAGACGGAGACCCAGGCTGTGGAGGTGATGTCCCCTGGGGTGAAGGTGAGTGTGTGCTGGCCAGGCCGCACAGAGGACGCAGCTCTGAGTGAGCTTTGGGTACAGGCTGAACCCAAGCCATTGGCCAGAACTGTTGTTGCTAATGGTGAGTAGGGTATGTGTGAGCTTGCTCAAGCTATGAGGCCTTGTTGGTGCAGCAGCTGAACTTAGAGTTACCTTCAGGTAAAGTTTACAATAATTCATTGACATTTAGTTTCTTTTCTAAATTTTTATATCTGCTCAGGACACAGAGCTGAGTGGGGAAGTGGTAGAAATCAGCTCCCATGCATCTTCCCAATCATGTGTGGTGGCACAGATAGGTTCCCTCCATCGAGGTGTGTGGGAATCCTTGATTACGATTTTGTAGCGGTGGGCAGTTCTGGTGGCTTCTGTTTACTCCCTTCCATCACAGTAGCTCAGTCCTCTGAACCCATGTGGGGATTCTCAGCTGTTATATCTACATTAGTTATAACTTCTTGGTCTACAGAACAACCACACGATGACTTCATGCAAGTAGTGGACACCCTACAAGAGGACATGAGCTAAACGTACACTAAACCCTGGACCCTCAAAATTCTCCACTTTGAGTGCAGGGTCACAGTCCCAGTTTGGGTTCCCTGTGTACAGTGTTACCTCATATCCCCTCTCCTGTAGTCCCTGAATACAGTTGTGGGTCCCCTGGGGGACAGACTTGAGGTACGATGTGCGGTATTATTGTTCAGTAGACTGTTGGGCTCTTCCTCAGAAGGTTCTGGTCTCCCCTGCAGTCAAGTGATTTTAGGTGTGCACCTGGCTCCCGTGTGAGAATTGTTTACATGCTGGTGCCATACATTTTTGTTCATTCATTACACCTAGAACATTCCACTCATACAGGTCAAGTAAGAAGTGAGCACACTTGCTGCCTCTCTCTCTCTTAGGAGTACGTGGGTAATGAGTCGACATCTTAGGTTGGGGTCATCAGACTGATGTGGGGCTGCCCTGATGTTGGTGTCTGTTTGAGGACCAGACCTATGAGGAGACTACAGGGAGAGCAAGGACTATTTCCATCTGCCACCCAGATGGCAGTAACTCCCAACACACTTATATTTTCTCACTGAGTAGCTATGTTCCCACGATAAGATCTGGTATTCAAAGAAGAGTGATTACATATCTCTTTGAGGATGCCACTTATTTTCTCTAAAAGTCACAATGTACGTTTTCACTCAAAAATAAGGAAACGGTATTTCTTGTGCATGCTTCCTGAGTGGTGAATTGGACTTAAATGACATATTCACTCTAACCTTTTAGTCTATGAATGCTTATTATTTTTTAGAGCTCAGGGCATTGAGCTGAGGACCAAGACAGAATGTGGGGAGTGAGTGCAGAAGCCTCAGTGTGTAGTAGTTGCATTTTAATTGTTCACTGATTGCTTCTCACGCATACCTTGACCAAAGGGCTCAACTAAACCAGTGTCCCTTGCTCAAAACAGCAACCTTTGAGCTCAAGCCAGCAAGATAGTATCATGTTGATGATTACAATTCAAGCCAGTGACCACATTCTCACACTGGTGAGCACAACTACCAGACAGTGACCTCAGGGTCTTGAATCTGGGACCTTAGCTGCCTAGGCTAAGACTCTGTTCACTGCACCATCACCACTCAAACTCTGAAAGGTTTCGAATTCCTTCCTCTACATTAAACCAACAGAGAACGGACATACCCATGTCACTCACAGTGGGTTATTGTGGGATTAACATTTCACCCAAATATTCCAACATACTGACCGAGCCCAATCAATACATTCGTCTTCATCTGACATTGTATCCTCTTTACCATCATCTTCTATCAGTCATCATTTTCACACATAGCCGATAGTTTCCTCTTCATATAAATGACAATCTCACATAGTTTTCTCAGAGTGTAGTGCACTTGCTCAAATATCACACCTTGTCCTTCACTTTTGGGTTTCTGCTGGGATTGGTGTCTAGTCAAGGTCTCAGCTGCCACAGGAACGTCAGGACTATCCTTACCCTTGTTTGCTCTTGCACATTCTCACTGTCTGTGACAAGTCCTGAGTTATTCTACTTTGCTCCGAATTCAGTTACAACTCTACAACTGTCCTTTCCCACTGTTCTCACACCTGACTTGGACCCACTGAGAACTAACATTGCTCATGTCCTGAGCTCTTCAGGCTGAATCTGGAGTCTTGGGTGTAAATCAGGAGACCCTCTCTGGGACTATACATACCACATTCCTGTGTGCTGTGGGGACACTCAGAGATGTCCCAGGACAGCTGTGCCATCACCCAGACACTGAGACGAGACCCCAGGAGAAACTGTGATGGTATGGCATCCCACTTAACATCTGCCATGCTGCAGCCCCATGTTTAGAAATTGTTCTGAATGTCCAAACTCTGGAAACAAAAACTGGTTTTTGAACTGTTTTGATTGATGTTCTCTTATTTTTATAGAAACTATTCTCATCACTGTCTCATGGGTCTCCATAGAGCACACCTTCCATTGCTGAGATTCAACAAATGGTGTTTTGTCGTTAGTGAGCACAAGGTACGTAAACACAAATGTTTATATTATTTAGAAGAAAGAAGAATGTCTCCATTTTTTTAATTTTTAAATTTTATCTAGGAAATTAACTTTCACATGTTGACATTGATCAATAGACTACATAGGTTTCAGGTAAACATTTCTATAGCATATGAACTGTTGATTACATTGTACTACGCAAATTCATACATTTTTTCATCACTTCATAATTGTTCCTCTTGAAATTAAAATTCAACAGTAAAAAGAAAGTACAGAAACCTACAGAAATATGGAAATTATACAGCATTATTCTAAAAAATGACTGGGCCAAAGAAGAAATGATAGCAAAGATCAAAACATATATACTAACAGGACAGCTTTTTAACATTGCTTTATTGTTATATATGTGGGGTTAATATGGTTAACACATTAAATAATTTCACTGGTGCAGTTCTGTGTGTATGTGTGTGTGTGTGCATGTGTGTATGTGTGTGTGTGTTTGCTTGCCAGATATGAGAGCCAAAGATGGACAGACAGTCAGGCAGAAATGGAGAGAGATGGGAAGCATCAACTCATAGTTGCAGAATCTTAGTTGTTCATTGATTGCTTTTACATATGCATTTTGACCAGGGGGCTCCAGCTGAGTCAGTTAACCCATGCTCAAGCCAGCAACCTTGGTCTGCAAGTCATTGACCATGGGGTTATGTCTCTGATTCCACATAAAAGCTACTGACCCCACCTCTTAAACTCAGTGGGTCACGTGATGCCCAGGACAAAATTGACAGCTCAGGTTTCATGCTAACATGGTGGCCCATAGTGAAGCATTTTTTCTTTTTCTTTTTATAAATAAATTTTTACTAATGTAAATGGGGTGACATCAATAAATCAGGGTACATATATTCAAAGAAAACATGTCCAGGTTATCTTGTCAATCAATTATATTGCATACCCATCACCGAAAGTCAGACTGTCTTCTGTCAACCTCTATCTAGTTTTCTTTGTGCCCCTTTCCCTCCCTCTTCCCCTCTCCCTCCTTCGCTTCTGCAGTCCCCCCCCCTCGAACCACCACACTCTTGTCTATGTCTCTTAGTCTTGTTTTTATGTTCCACCAATGTATGGAATCATGTAGTTATTGGTTTTCTGTGATTTACTTATTTCACTCTTTATAATGTTATCAAGATCCCACCATTTTGTTGTAAATGATACGATGTCATCATTTCTTATGGCTGAGTAGTATTCCCAGTGTATATGTGCCACATCTTCTTTATCCAGTCGTCTATTGAAAGGCTTTTTGGTTGTTTCCTTGTCTTGGCCACTGTGAAAAATGCTGCAATGAACATGGGGCTACATGTGCCTTTACGTATCAATGTATCGGAGTTTTTGGGGTATATACCCAGTAGAGGGATTTCTGGGTCATAAGGTAGTTCTATTTTCAGTTTTTTGAGGAACCACCATACTTTCTTCCATAATGGTTGTACTACTTTACATTCCCACCAACAGTGAATGAGGGTTCCTTTTTCTCCACAGCCTCTCCAACATTTGCTATTACCTGTCTTGTTGATAATAGCTAATCTAACAGGTGTGAGGTGGTATCTCATTGTACTTTTGATTTGCATTTCTCTAATAACTAATGAAGATGAGCATCTTTTCATAAATCTGTTGGCCGTTTGTATTTCTTCCTGGGAGAAGTGATTGTTCATGTCCTCTTCCCATTTTTTTACTGGATTATTTGTTTGTTTGTTGTTGAGTTTTATGAGTTCTTTGTATATTTTGGATATTAGGCCCTTATCTGAGCTGTTTGAAAATATCATTTCCCTTTTAATCGGCTATCTGTTTATTGTGTTGTCAGTTTCTCTTGCTGAGCAAAAACTTTTTAGTTTGATGTAGTCCCATTCATTTATCTTTGCCTTCACTTCTCCTGCCATTGGAGTCAAACTTATAAAATGCTCTTTAAAACCAAAGTCCATGAGTTTAGTACCTATGTCTTCTTCTATGTACTTTATTGTTTCAAGTCTTATATTTAGGTCTTTGATCCATTTTGAATTAATTTTAGTACAAGGGGACAAGCTGTAGTCGAGTTTCATTCTTTTTGCATGTGGCTTTCCAGTTTTCCCAGCACCATTTGTTGAAGAGGCTTTCTTTTCTCCATTGTGTGTTGCTGGCCACTTTATCGAAGATATTTGACCATATATATGTGGTTTTTTTTCTGGACTTTCTATTCTATTCCATTGGTCTGAGTGTCTATTTTTCTGCCAATACCATGCTGTTTTAATTATCGTGGCCCTATAATATAGTTTGAAGTCAGGTATTGTAATGCCCTGAGCTTCATTCTTTTTCCTTAGGATTGCTTTGTCTATTCGGGGTTTTTTATAGTTCCATATAAATCTGATGATTTTTGTTCCATTTCTTTAAAATATGCCATAGAAATTTTAATGGGAATTGCATTAAATTTATAAATCCCTTTGGGTAATATGGCCATTTTGATTATATTTATTCTTTCTATACAAGAACAAGGAACATTTTTCCATCTCATTGTATCTTTTTTGATTTCCTTTAACAATGATTTGTAGTTTTCATTATATAGGTCCTTTACATTCTTTATGTTTATTCCTAGGTATTTTAATTTTTTTGTTGCAGTCGTGAAGGGGATTATTTTTTTGAGTTCGTTTTTTAATATTTCATTGTTGGCATATAAGAAGGCTATAGATTTTTGTATATTAATTTTGTATCCTGCGACCTTACTGTATTGGTTTATTGTTTCTAATAGTCTTTTTGTAGATTCTTTGGGGTTTTCGATGTATAGGATTATATCATCTGCAAAAAGTGATACCTTTAGTTCTCCTTTTTCGATATGGATGCCTTTTATTTCTTTGTCTTGTCTGATTGCTCTGGCCAGAACTTCTAGCACCACGTTAAAAAAGAGTGGAGAGAGTGGACAACCCTGTCTTGTTCCTGATTTAAGGTGGAAAGTCCTCAATTTTATGCCATTTAATATGATGTTGGCTGATAGTTTATCATATATGACCTTTATCATATTGAAATATTTTCCTTCTATACCCATTTTGTTGAGAGTCTTAAACATAAAGTTGTGTTGTATTTTATCAAATGCCTTTTCTGCATGTATTGATAAGATTATGTAGTTTTTGTTCTTTGTTTTGTGGATATGGTATATTACATTAACCGTTTTACGTATGTTGAACCATCCTTGAGATTCTGGGATGAATCCCACTTGATCATGATGCATTATTTTTTTAATATGTTGTTGTATTCGATTTGCCAGTATTTTGTTTAGTATTTTAGCATCTGTATTCATTAGAGATATTGGTCTGTAGTTTTCTTTTTTTGTGCTGTCCTTGTCAGGTTTCGGTTTGAGGGTTCTGTTGGCCTCATAAAATGTGTTTGGAAGTATTGCTTCTTCTTCAATTTTTTGGAAGACTTTGAGTAGAATAGCAACCAAGTCTTCTTTGAATGTTTGATGTAATTCACTGGTATAACCATTTGGGCCTGGACTTCTATTTTTGGGGAGGTTTTTGATAGTTTTTTCTATTTCCTCCCTTGTAATTGGTCTGTTTAGGCTTTTTGCTTCTTCATGACTTAGTCTAGGAGGGTTGTATTGTTCTCGGAATTTATCCATTTCTTCTAGATTGTTGAATTTGGTGACATATACTTTTTCATAATATTCTACAATAATTCTTTGTATATCTATGATGTCTGTGGTGATTTCTCCTCTTTCATTTTGGATTTTGTTTATATGAGTCCTTTCTCTTTTTACCTTGGTGAGTCTTGATAAGGGTTTGTAAATTTTGTTGCTCTTCTCAAAGAACCAGCTCCTTCTTTTATTAATTTTTTCTATAGTTTTATATTCTCTACTTTATTTATTACTGCTTTGATTTTTATTATTTCCTTTCTTAGGCTGGGTTTGGGTTTTCTTTGTTCTTCTTTTTCTAGTTCCTTAAGTTGTGAAGTTTAGTGGTTCACTTGTGCTCTCTCTTGTTTGTTCATATAGGCCTGAAGTGATATGAACTTTCCTCTTATCACTGTTTTTGCTGCATCCCATAGATTCTGATATGTCGTATTGTCATTTTCATTTGTCTGTATATATCTTATGATCTCTGCACGTATTTCTTCTTTGACCCATTCATTTTTTAAAAGTATGTTATTTGTGTCCACATTTTTGTGGGGTATTTTTCCTCTTTTTTGCAGTTGAATTCTAGTTTCAAGGCTTTATGATCAGAAAATATGCTTGGTACAATTTCAGTTTTTCTTAATTTTCTGATGTTATTTTTGTGGCCCAACATATGGTCAATTCTTGAGAATGTTCCATGTACACTCGAGAAAAATGTATACTCTGTCGCTTTGGGATAAAGTGTCCTGTAGATTTCTATCATATCCAGGGCATGTAGTGTTTTGTTTAAGTCCAATATATCTTTATTGATTCTCTGTTTGGATGACCAATCTAGAGCCGTCAGTGGTGTATTGAGCTCTCCAAGTATGATTGTATTTTTGTCAGTTTTTGTTTTTAGGTCAATAAGTAGCTGTCTTATATATTTTGGTGCTCCTTGGTTTGGAGCATATATATTAAGTATTTTTATATCCTCTTGATTCAGTGTCCCCTTAATCATTATGAAAGTTTTCCCTATGAACTAGTACTGCTTTGGGAACAAAGGAAAAAAACCCACCTGTAATGCCCAGATGGACCTTACCCACTAAATGAAGCCCTGCCTCCCCACAGGTCCCTGCAGAGCCAGGATCCCTGTGGAGCTGTGTCCTCTGCAGTGACTTTCTGCCTATCTCTCTACACCTCAGTAACCATGAGTGTGGCATTCACTAGCCTCTGATCCAGTTTTTGCTGTGTCCCTGTGACCAGGGAGAAAGAACCCATTGAGTATTTGCAGTCCTGTGGTCAGTTCTCTGCATAGTTCCTGGTCATGACACTGAAGAGGCAGAGAAGAAGATGCTTAGATCCTTGTTTTCAGGGTGGTGGTGATTTAAGAGGTTGAGTGACTTTTCCTGACATGCCTGAATTTTCAGGATAGCACTTACGTTGCTAAACTGGATTCAAAAATGCAAAGGTTCATCTGACCAGACAGTAGTACAGTGGACAGAGTGTCGGACTGGGATGCAAAGAACCCATTCAAAACCATGAGGTCACCAACCGGAGCACAGGTCTCCAGCTTGAGCGCTGGATTGCTGGCTTGTGCGTAGGATCATAAACATGATCCCGTTGTCATGGCCTGATCCCAAAGGTTGATGGCTTGAGTCTAAGGTCTCTGGATTGATCATGGGGTCACTCACTCTCCTGTAACCCCCTTGTCAAGGCTCATATGAGAATGCAACAAATGATCAACAAAGGAGACAAAGGAGTCGTGACAAAGGATTGATGCTTCTCATCTCTTCCCCTTCCTGTCTGTCATTCCCTATCTCTTCCTCTCTCTACCTCTCTCTCTCTCTCTCTCTGTCAAACACACACACACAAGTCCAAAAGTTGATTCTCAAATGAACTGTAGTGATTGGTGGATGACAACCCTGAGCATCCACACTGGGAATCACTCCAGGTCCTCTAAGGCTGAAGCACCATCTTCAGCTCCCAGTGCGAGTTTGAGGAACATCACGTCTACAGCAATAAATGGCCCAGGTCACAGAGCAGAATGGACTACAGATGAGACCTTGTAGAGAACCCTCCCTTTTCCAGTCTGCACCTCAAAATGAGCTACTATTCAGATATCACCATAATTGCAGGAGTCACATGCTCACTTGAGGAATGTGCGACCTCTCACATCCAGAGCTGACGAGGGCTGGGCCCCCATCATGGCTGTATGAGAGGCCAGATGTCCCTAGTTATCCTTTACCTTGACAGTTACCTGTCCTGACCAATACCGCTGCACCTGTAAATATTTCATTGAGGAAGATGAACCCTGAAGTTTAGTCACATTCCATGTACAATTAATGACACTCAGAGTGCATGAACACATCTAGAGTAGATCTGTGCCCACTCACCAGATCATTTAGTTCGACTTCACCCTTGTAATGCAGCAGTGGGAAGAAGAGCGTTGGGAAGCCCTGGTGTTCACAAGGCTCCCTCTGCGATGTCTTGATTGGCTGGACTCTGCAATCATACTCTGGTTTTTGAACTCTTAGTGACTGATTTTCTCTCATTTTCTTACAAACTATCCTTTCTGACTGTCTGATGGCTGTCACCATACAGCACACCTTCCACTTCCAGGTCACAACAGGTAATGTCTATGATCTCTAGTGAGCACAAGGTCAGGTAACACACAGGTTCATTATTTAGAAGAAAGAAGAATCTCTGTTTTCTTAACAAGAGGGGAACTGACAATATTTCTTTTGAACATTTCTTTATTGTTATACTTGTGTGGTTAACACATGATAAATTTACTTGTATAGTTTTTATTTTTCATAGTGAGTGAGAGACTGACAGACAAACACAAATAGGCAGGAAGGGAGAGAGGTGAGAAGCAGGAACTCAGTTGCAGCAGTTTGGTTCATTAATTCCTTCTCATATGTGCACTGAGCAGAGAGCTCAACAGAAACAGTGACCCCTTCCTCAAGCCAGTGATGTGGGGCTCAAGACAGTGAGCTGAGTTTCAAGCCAGTGACCTTTGGATCAAGCCAGCAACCATGGGGTCATCTCTATGATTCCACACTAAAGCTAGTGACCTTGCCTTCTGGCCACTGAGCACATGCTCAAACCCGGTAAGTCTGTGCTCAAGCCAGCAACCTCAGGGTTTTGAATCTGGGTCCTCAGATCCACTACGCCACCATCTTTCAGGCTCCATCATGTTTCATCTGTGTTTCTCACTGTTGATCCAAATGTTGACCAGTGCCATGACTCACTCACTCCACACATGCATGTCTGGTCATTTGTCCTCCAATCAATGTGAAGAATGAGGCCAACTGTCCCAGGTATGGACTGTGTGCCATTTCCCCAGACCCACTGTAATGGGTGAATGTCCACAGAGGATCTGTCGTGCTGCAACTGCCCACTTCCTGGTGGTTCTTGATATTGTGCTAAATTTCTGGTGTCCTCTTCAGTCAATGATTTTGGGTGTGTAACCTGGCTCAGGTATGAGAATTGGTTAACATACTAGTGCCATACATTCTCTTCAAGTTCATTTCACCTGGAACATTCTGCTTCTACAGGTGAAGTGAGATATGAGCACACTTCTTCCTCTCTTACTCCTGGGAGCACCATTGGTAATGAGCCAACACCTTAATTGTTCAATTTTGTTTCTAATACATGCCTCAAAAGGGGGGCTGCATCCAAACAATTGACCCCTTGCTCATGGTAGCATCCTTAGGCTCAACTCAAGCCAATGACCATTGAATCATGTCTGTGATTCCCACACTCTAGCCAGTGAGCCTTAGCTCCAGCTGGATAAGCCCACGCTCATCCTGGCAATCTCAGGGTTTCAGACCTGGATCCTCAGTGTTCCTGGCCAATGCTCTATGCACTACGCCACCACAGGTGAGGCTCCATCATGATTTTTGCCTGTTTCTCACTTTTGAACTAAAGTATTGGCCAGAGCCATGAGTCACTATATACGTGCATCTCTGTCATTTGTTACCCAATCAAATTGAAGGATG
Organism: Saccopteryx bilineata; assembly: GCF_036850765.1. Lineage (NCBI taxonomy): Eukaryota > Metazoa > Chordata > Mammalia > Chiroptera > Emballonuridae > Saccopteryx > Saccopteryx bilineata. The sequence continues at coordinate 59,832,406 of NC_089496.1, forward strand.
TGGTGCCTGACTAGGTTGTGGAGCAGTGAATAGAGCGTCAGACGGGGATGCAGAAGACTCAGGATCGAAACCCCAAGGTCACCGGCTTGAGCATGGACTCATCCAGCTTCATTGCAGGTTACCCACTGAGCACGGTGTGGCTGGTGTGAGTGTGGGATCATAGACATGACCTCATGGTCACTGGCTTCATCCCAAGGCCACTGGCTTGAGCAATGGTTCACTCTGCTCTCCTGTAGCCTCCCAGTCAAGGCATATGTGAGATAGCAGTCAATGAACAACAAAAGAACTTCAGCAAAGAATTGATGCTTTTCATCTCTCTCCCTTCCTGCCTCGGTGTCCCTATCTGTCCCTCTCTCAGTCTGTCTCTCGGTCTCTGTCACACACAGAAAATAAATGATATGGTGAACCGCCCCATACTCAGCCCATTGTGACAGTTCCACTTGCCCACTGTCCTTCAGGAATGTCCATAGAGGGTCCGGTGCGCTGCAGCTGTCCACTTCCTGGTGGTGCACTGACATCATGCTGAGTTACCTGTAAGCCAAGACATCTCTCCTTCCTCTGTCAACACATCCTACGGAACTCCGCACAAGTCCTAAGGAACGCATGTAAAGAAAGAGCCTCTGGACAACAGTACGGACCAAGGGTAACGGAACCACTGCTTATATAACTCACTTGTTCCTGCAGGGTCTTCCCAGGTTGGGTCATGTGTTGCACCAACTCACATGGATGCTGTATCCTCCTGTGCATGGCAACCTTAGTGACTCTTTCAGTGACATCACAATCATGACATCATGGACAGCTCAGGGTGCATGCTAATGTTGTGGCCAATGGTGAAGTGTTTCATCTTTGAAACCAAGGAAACCTTTTGGGGGACATCACGGTTTATTTGAGGGATGATGACGGATCATTCCCCTAAATTTTTGCCCCAATGATTGAGGGCTACTCTGGGCCTGAGAAAGGATGAAACCCACACATAATTCCCAGATGGGTCTCAACCAGAGCCTGGCACCCCTGTGTCCCCATCGGTCTCTGCAGAGCCAGGGTCCCTGTGGAGCTTTGTCCTCTGCAATGACTTCCCGCCCAGCGCTCTACACTCCAGTGAACTGTGAGTGTGACGTTCACCAGCCTCTGGTCAGGGTTCTGCTGTGTCCCTGTGACTCAGGAGGAAGGAATACACTGAGGGTTTGCAACCCTGTGGTCAGTTCTCCACATGGCTCTCAGTCATGACACTGAAGATACAGAAGAGGAGACATTTAGACACTGATTTTCTGGGTGGAGAAGATTTTAGAAGTTGAGTGGTGGTGTATACACCTGACTTGAAAACTAGTGTAAGAGCAGTTACTCCAGTGTCACTAGGATTGATGGATGACAGCAAGACCTGAACGAAAACCTGGAGCATCTACACTGTCATTCAGTCCAGTTCTTGCTATAGCTCCAAACAGAATGGAAGTTCTACGAACATTATGTCTGTAGTAGTAAATAGTTGGGTCACGGATCAGCTTGTACCAGAGCTGGAGCCTGGTTACAGCCCTTTCTTTTCTGGTTCCAGATCACAATGAGCAGATTTTCAGGTCCCACCATAAATTTTCAGGAGTCACACGCTCACCTGAGGAACATGCCGCCTCTCACATTCAGAGCCCACGGGGGCTGTGCCTCCATCATGGTTGTATGAGGGACCTGATGCTCCATGTTATCTTTCACCTTGAAGAGTTACTGTCCTGCTTAACCCGTCTGAACCCATAAATATCTCACTGACAAAGAGCACCAATTTGCAGTTTTATTCTGCAGTGTTGATTCTTAAAGTGCATCAGTGAATGTGGAGTAGGACAGTTCCCACTCACTGGGTCCAGTCGGCACAATGTCATCCTAGTAATAGAGCAGCAGGTGGGATTTCTTGCAGGTTAAAAAGGAAGTCTGACCTTTGCAGACTACACAGAGATGCGGGATGTGGAGGTGGTGTCCCCTGGGATAAGAGGGTGACTGTGTGCTGGCCGTGCCGCTGAGAGGACACAACTGTGAGTGCAGTTTGGATACAAGTGGAGTCAAAGCCATTTGCTAGAACAGTGGGACACACAGGGACCAGGGCATGTGTGCATTTGTTCAGATTGTGAGACCACATTGGTGCAGCGGCAGCAGTTGCAGTCACCCACAGGTAAAATTTCCAATAATTTACTGCTGTTTAGTAACTTGCTGCTTCTTTTTTTCAGAACAGCAGAAATGAGGAGATGAATGGTGATGGGGTTGGAAACAGCCTTTTGGCATCTTTTCGATCATTTGTGGTGGCACCGATCTCTGCAGTCCATCCAGCTGTGTGGTCCAGACTGTGACTCCTGTTTTCCCAGGTGTGGTCAGTTCTGATGACCTGTTTAGTCTCTCCCAGCACAGTAGCCTTACTCCTCAGTGGACCCATGTGGGGGTTTTCTCAACTGTTCAATCTCTTTCAGTGATGAGTTTTAGGTGTTGGGAACAACAACATGGTGTCTTTAGGAACTCAATGAAACAACCTACAAGATCAACCTCCATTGAACCTTTGACTCTCAAAAGCCTCTATTTTGTGTGGAGGGTCACAGACCCATTTTGGGTTCCCATGTACATTGTCAGTTCTGATCCTGTATCCTGTAGTCCCTGAATATAGCCATGGGTCCCTTGGGGTCAGATTTGAGGTAAGGTGTAGAGTACAATTGTTCAGTATACTTTTGGGCCCTTCCTGAGGGTTCTGGTCTCCCCTTCAGTCAAGTGATTTTGGGAATGTATGGTGGCTTAGGTCTGAGAATTGGTTAACATGATAGTGTAATATGTTATTGTCAACTTCATTTCACCTAGAACATTCTGCTTATATGGGTCAAGTGAGAACTGAGCATGCTTGCCACCTCTCACTCCTGGGAGCACCGTGGTTAATGAGCCAACTTCGTAGGTCGTGGCCATCAAACTGATGTGGGGCAGCTCTGACGTTGCTGTCTATTAGAGGACCAGACCCACCAAGAGACTGCAGGATGAACAAGGACTCTTGCCCTCTGCCACCCCAGAGTGAAGTTACTCCCATCACATTCAGATTTTCTCATTGAGTGGCTATTTTCCCACGATAAGATCTGGTCTTCAAAGAGAGTGATTACATATCTCTTCAAAGATGGACTTTGTTTCATCTAAGTCGTATCTCTCAATATATGGGTGAAAGGATTTCTTGAACGTGCTCCCAGAGTGGTGGATTAGAATTAGATGACAGACCTACTGTAACATTTCAGTCTCAGAAAGCTCATTTTTTTTATTTTCGAGCAAGAAGAAGGTTGCCAGAGGACTGAGAGAGAGAGAATCGTCAGTGTGTAGTTGTGCATGTGAATTGTTCATTGATTGCTTCTTCTACATGCCTTGACTGTGAGGCTCAACTGAGTCAGTGACCCCTTGCTCAAGCCAGCAACCAGGATCATGTTGACGATTACATACTCAAGCCAGTGACCCCATGCTCTAGCTGATCAGCCCACTTACGGACCAGCAACCTCGGAGTCTTAAACCTGGGACCTCAGATTCTAGGTTAACACTCTGTCTACTGCACCACCACCAGTAAAGCTCTGTAACATTTTGAATTCCTTCCTCTACATTAAACAAAGGGAGAGGGACATACCCATGTCACTCACAGGGGGCCATTGTGGGATTGCTCTTTCTGTCAGCCATGCCAACAGGATTTCCCATCATTCAGCATTGCCACACTGTCCACAGTTTCCTGCTTGTATAAAGGACACATCTCATGTAGTTCCTTCAGAGTGTAGCACAGTTGCTCAAGGGCCACACTTTCTTCTTCACCTTTGGGTTTTTCTGTGACTGGAATCTAGTCAAGGTCACAGCTGCCTCAGGAATGGTCACCACCATTCTTACCCTTGTCTTTGCACTTGCACATTCTCCCTGTCTGTGACAGATCCTTGAAGTTATTCTACTTTGATCTGAATTTAGTTACAACTCTACAACTGACCTTTCCCACTGTTCTCACATCTGGTTGGAACCACTGAGAACTAACACTGTTCATGTCCTGAGTTATTTAGCTTGAATCTGGAATCTTGGATGTAAATCAGGAGACCCTCTCTGTGACTATACATACCACATCCCCGTGTGCTCTGTGGACACTCAGAGATGGTCCAGAGCATCTGTGCCGACACCCAGACACCGAGAATAGACACTAGGAGACACTGGGAAGGCACGGTGTCCTCATGGCTCTATCTGTGATGCTGCAGGCCCATGTTTAGAAATTATCTTGAGTGTCTGGAATCTGGAATCAGAAACTGTTATTTTTTTAAGTCTTAGTGATTGATTTTCTTTTATTTTTATAGAAACTAATCTTCATTAACTGTCTAATGGCTGTCACCATACAGTCCACCATGTACCACCGAGTCTCAACAAATGATATGCATGATTCTTAGGATAAAAATAAAGGTAAGTTAACACAAATGTTAATATTATTAGAAGACTATTTTCTTGAACAAGGGGAGGATTGACATATCATTTTATCATTCCTTTATTGTTATTCCATGGGGTTAATATGGTTAACATATTAAATAATTTCACTTATACAGCATTTTATTTCTTAGCGACAGACAGACAGGTAGGAAGGAGAGAGTTAAGAAGCATCAATTATCAATTTGTAAGTGTGGCACTTTAGTTGTTCATTGATTGCTCTCTTATATGTGCCTTGACCAGGAGGCCTGAGCTGAGCTAATGACCCCTTACTCACGCCAGTGACCTTGAGCTCCAACCAGCAACTTTGAGCTTTAAGCCAGCAACCTTTGGTCTCAAACCAATGACCATTGGATCATGTCTATGATCTCACACTCAAGCCAGTGACCTGGGCCTGTACTCAAGCCAGTTGAATCCATTTTCATTCTAAAGACATCAGGGTTACTAACTTGAGTCCTCAGTGTCCCAGTTCAATGTTCTATCCACTACACCCTTTGTTGACAAACCACAGCTCACAAGCCACATGCACATTTTGGTCCCTTGAGTGTTTAGTAAAGGCCAGCTTAGGAGTACCCTAACTAAGTAAATAATAATGTACCTTCCTATATAGTTTAAGTTTTAAAAATTTGGCTCGAAAAAAATTTTTAATCGTTCTACTGTTGATATTTGGCTCTGTTGACTGATGACTTTGCCGACCACTGCACTACACCATCACTGGTGAGGCTCCATCATGTTTCTTGCCTGTTTCTCACTGTTGATACAAAATATTGGCCAGAGCCATGAATCACTACATCCGTCCACGTCTGGTCCCTTGTCTTCCATTCCAGGATGGGGGGAACTGCCCCCAAATCAGCTCATTGTGGTGGTTTCTGTCACCCACTGTCCTTTCCAGATGTCCATGGATGGTGTATAGTGTGACAGCCGTCCACTTCCTGGTGGTGCACTGACATCACGCTGAATTATCTGTAAGCCTGGTGCATCTTCCCTTCCTCTTCAACAGGTCATAGGGAGCTCCCTAGCAGTCCCCAGGTACAGGCAGAGCGAGGGACCCATTGTATTGCAGTAGGGACAAGGACAATGGAGCCACTGCTTATATAACTGACCTGTGCCTGCAGCGTCCTCCCAGGTTGGGTCATGTATGCCCCACTTCACATGGATGCTGTACCTTCCTGTGCATGACCGCATTTTTGACTCTCGGTGATGTCACAACCAGAACATCATGAACAGCACAGGGGGCATGCTAACATGGTGACCCATGGTGAAGTGTTTCATCTTTGAAACCAAGGAAACCCCTTCTAATAAAATCCATTTGAAGGATAATGAGAGATTATTTCCACGAAAGTTTATCTCTGAGGTAGCACTACTCTGGCTTGAGTGGGAATGGAACCCACCTGTGATGCCCAGATGGATATCACCCAGAGCCTGGAAACCTTGTGTTTCCACAGGTCCCTGAAGAGCCAAGATGCCTGTGGAGCTGTGTCCTCTGGAGTGACTTTCTGCGCAACCCTCTACATCCCAGTTAACTGTGCGTATGACGTTCACCAGTTTCTGTTCTGGGCTCTGCTATGTCCCTGTTATTCAGGAGGAAGGAACACATGAGGATTTTCAGCCCCGTGGTCAGTTCTCCACATGGTGTTAAGCTCAGTCATGACACTGAAGACACAGAGGAGGGGACACTCAGATGCTGTTTTTCTGGGTGGAGAGGATTTTAGAGGTTGGGTGGTAATGCAACCACTTGACTTGAAAACTAGGACAAGAGCAGTTCCTCCAGTGTCACTAGGATTGGTGGATGACAGCATGACCTGGGAAGGAAATCCAGAGTGTCTACACTGTCATTCACTCCAGGTCTTGCTAAGGGTTCAAACAGAATTTTTCTCTGCCATGCAGCAAAAACTGGTTGGGCCACAGAGCAACTTGTACCACAGCCCAGACCTAGTACTGATCCCTCTCATTTTCTGGGTCCAACTAAAAATGAACTGGTTTACACTTCACACCATAAATTTGCAGGAGTCACATGCCCCCATGAGGAATGTGCCTCCACACACATCCAGAGTCCACAGGAGCTGTGCCCCCATCATGGTTGAACGAGGACCGGATGTCCCTAGTTATCCTTTACTGTCCTGCAAATCCCTCTACCCATATATACCTCATTGAGGGAGAAGAGCCCTGAATTTTGCACAGATTTACTCTGCATGTAATGACACTCCATGTGCATAAACAAGTCTGTTCTCACACTCCAGGTCCCGTCAGCACATCATCTTTGCCATGGAGCAGTGGGAGGGACGTCCTGTGGGTGGACAAGGAAGTCAGAGCTCTTCAGATGAGACGGATTCCTGGGCTGTGGAGGTGATCACCCCTGGGGTGAGGGTGAGTGAGTGCTGGCCAGGCTGCAGAGAGGACACAGCTCTGAGTGATCTTTGGGTACAGGCAGAACCAAGGCCATTGGCCAGAACTGTTGATGCTAATGGTGAGTAGGGGATGTGTGAGCTGCTGAAGCTGTGAGGCCTTGTTGGAGCAGCAGCTGAACTTGGAGTTACCTTCAGGTAAAATTTGCAATAATTCAATGACATTTAGTTTCTTTTTTAAATTTTTATTCCTGCTCAGGACACAGAGCTGAATGGGGATGTGGTAGGAATCAGCTCCCATGCATCTTTCCAATCCTGTGTGGTGGCACAGATGGGTGCAATCCATCCAGGTGTGTGGCAGTCTTTGATTTACGATTTTTGTAGAGTGGGCAGTTCTGGTGGCTTCTGTTTAGTCTCTTCCACCACAGTAGCTCAGTCCTCTGAACCCATGTGGGGATTCTCAGCTGTTATAGCTACATTAGTTATGAGCTCTTGGTCTACAGAACAACCACACGATGGCTTCATGCAAGCGGTGGAGACACTACAAGAGGACATGAGCTAAACCTACACGGAACATTTTACCCTCAAAATTCTCCACTTTGAGTGCAGGATCACAGTCCCAGTTTGGGTCCCTGTGTACAGTGTTACCTCATACCCCCTCTCCTGTAGTCCCTGAATACAGCTATGTGTCCCTTGGGGACAGACTTGAGGTACGATGTGCAGTATTATTGTTCAGTAGACTGTTGGATCTTCCTCAGGAGGTTCTGGTCTCCCCTGCAGTCAAGTGATTTTAGGTGTGCACCTGGCTCCCATGTGAGAATTGTTAACATGCTGGTGCCATACAGTTTTGTTCATTCATGACAGCTAGAACATTCTGATCATACAGGTCAAGTAAGAAGTGAGCACACTTGCTGCCTCTCTCTCTCCTGGGAGCATCGTGGGTAATGAGTTGACATCTTAGGTCAGGACCATCAGACTGATGTGGGGCTGCCCTGACATTGCTGTCTGTTTGAGGACCAGACCCATGAGGAGACTACAGGACAAACAAGGACGCTTTTCATTTGCCACCCAGATGGCAGTAACTCCCATCACATTTATAGTTTCTCATTGAGTGGCTATGTTCCCACGATAAGATCTGGTCTTCAAAGAAGAGTGATTACATATCTCTTTGAGAATGCAACTTATTTTCTCTAAAAGTCACAATGTACGTTGTCACTCAAAAATAAGGAAACGGTATTTCTTGTGCATGCTTCCTGAGTGGTGAATTGGACTTAAATGACATATTCACTCTAATCTTTTAGTCTATGAATGGTTGTTTTTTTTTTCTGAAGCTGGAAATGGGGAGAGACAGTCAGACAGACTCCCGCATGCGCCCGACCGGGATCCACCCAGCACGCCCACCAGGAGCGACCGGAGCCACTGTAGCGCCTGGAGTAGAGGCCAAGGAGCCATCCCCAGCGCCCGGGCCATCTTTGCTCCAATGGAGCCTTGGCTGCGGGAGGGGAAGAGAGAGACAGAGAGGAAGGAGGGGGGGCGGGGGTGGAGAAGCAAATGCACGCTTCTCCTATGTACCCTGGCCGGGAATCGAACCCGGGTCCCCCGCACGCCAGGCCGAAGCTCTACCACTGAGCCAACTGGCCAGGGCTGAATGGTTATTATTTTTTAGAGCTCAGGCCATTGAGCTGAGGACCAAGAGAGAAGGTAGGGAGAGAGTGGAGAAGCCTCAGTGTGTAGTGCTTGCATTTTAATTGTTTGCTGATTGCTTCTCATGCATACCTTAACCAAAGGGCTCAACTGAACTAGTGTCTCTTGCTCAAATCAGCAACCTTTGGGCTCAAGCCAGTGACCCAGGATCATGTTGATGATTACAAACTCAATCCAGTGACCACATTCTCATACTGGTGAGCCCAATTACCGGACAGTGACCTCAGGTTCTTGAATCTGGAACCTTAGCTGCGTAGGCTAAGATTCTGTTTACCACCACCACTCAAGCTCTGAAAGGTTTTGAATTCCTTCCTCTACATTAAACCAATGGAGAGCGAAGATACCCATGTCACTCACAGTGGGTTATTGTGAGATTAACATTTCACCCAAATATTCCAATATACGGACGGAGCCCAATCAATACATTCATCTTCATCTAACGTTGTATCCTCTCTACTCCATCTTCCATCAGTCATCATTTTCACACATAGCCGATAGTTTCCTCTTCATATAAATGACAATCTCACATACTTTTTTCAGAGTGAAGCGTACTTGCTCAAATATCACTTGTCCTTCACTTTTGGGTTTCTTCTGGGATTGGTGTCTAGTCAAGGTCGCAGCTGCCACAGGAAACGTCAGGACTGTCCTTACCCTTGTTTGCTCTTGCACATTCTCCCTGTCTGGGACAAGTCCTGAGTTATTCTACTTTGCTCCGAATTCAGTTACTACTCTACAATTGTCCTTTCCCACTGTTCTCACATCTGACTTGGACCCACTGAGAACTAATACTGCTCATGTCCTAAGCTCTTCAGGCTGAATCTGGAGTCTTGGGTGTAAATCAGAAGACCCTCTCTGGGACTATACATACCACATTCCTGTGTGCTGTGGGGACACTCAGAGATGTCCCAGAACAGCTGTGCCATCACCCAGACACTGAGACGAGACCCCAGGAGACACTGTGATGGCATGGCGTCTGCACTTAACATCTGCCGTCTGCAGCCCCATGTTTAGAAATTGTTCTGAATGTCTGGAGTCTGGAATCAAAAACTGGTTTTTGAACTGTTAGTGATTGATTTTCTCTTATTTTTATAGACACTATTCTCATCACTGTCTCATGGGTCTCCATAGAGCACACCTTCCATTGCTGAGATTCAACAAATGGTATTTTGATTGTTAGTGAGCACAAGGTAAGTAAAAACAAATGTTTATATTATTTAGAAGAAAGAAGAATGTCTCCATTTTATTAATTTTTAAATTTTATCTGAGAAATTAACTTTCACATGTTGACATTGATCAATAGACTACATAGGTTTCAGGTAAATATTTCTATAGCATATGAACTGTTGATTATATTGTACTATACAAATTCATATATTTTTCCATACTTTGTTGGGTTTTTTTGTGTTTTTTTATTAATTTTACTAGGGTGACATCAATAAATCAGGGTACATATGTTCAAAGAAAACATGTCCATGTTATCTTCTCAATCAATTATGTTGCATACTCATCACCCAAAGTCAGATTGTCCTTCATCACCTTCTATCTATGTTTTTTTGTGCCCCTCACCCTCACCCTCACCCTTTTTCTCTCCCTCATCCGTAACCACCACACTCTTATCAATGTCTCTTAGTCTCGTTTTTATATCCCACCTGAGTATGGAATAATGCAGTTCTTCTTTTTTTCTGATTTACTTATTTCACTTCGTATAATATTATCAAGATCCCACCATTTAGTTGTAAATGATCCGATATCATCATTTCTTATGGCTGAGTATAATTCCATAGTGTATATGTGCCACATCTTCTTTATCCAGTCTTCTGTTGAAGGGCTTTTTGGTTGTTTCCATGTCTTGGCCACTGTGAAAAATGCTGCAATGAACATGGGGCTACATGTGTCTTTACGTATCAATGTTTCTGAGTTTTTTGGGTATATACCCAGTAGAGGGATTGCTGGGTCATAAGGTAGTTCTATTTTAACTTTTTGAGGAACCACCATACTTTCTTCCATAATGGTTGTACTACTTTACATTCTCACCAACAGTGAATGAGGATTCCTTTTTCTCCACAGCCTCTCCAACGTTTGCTATTAGCTGTCTTGTTGATAATAGCTAATCTAACAGGTGTGAGGTGGTATCTCATTGTAGTTTTGATTTGCATTTCTCTAATAGCTAATGAAGATGAGCATATTTTCATATATCTGTTGGCCATTTGTATTTCTTCCTGGGAGAAGTGTCTGTTCATGTCCTCTTCCCATTTTTTTTATTGGATTTTTTGTTTGTTTGTTGTTGAGTTTTATGAGTTCTTTGTATATTTTGGATATTAGGCCCTTATCTGAGCTATTGTTTGAAAATATCATTTCCCATTTAGTTGGCTGTCTGTTTATTTTGTTGTCAGTTTCTCTTGCTGAGCATAAACCTTTTAGTCTGATGTAGTCCCATTTATTTATTTTTGCCTTCACTTCCCTTGCCTTTGGAGTCAAATTCATAAAATGTTCTTTAAAACCCAGGTCCATGAGTTTAGAACCTATGTCTTCTTCTATGTCCTTTATTGTTTCAGGTCTTATATTTAGGTCTTTGATCCATTTTGAATTAATTTTACTACAAGGGGACAAACTGTAGTCGAGTTTCATTCTTTTGCATGTGGCTTTCCAGTTTTCCCAGCACCATTTGTTGAAGAGGCTTTCTATTCTCCATTGTGTGTTGTTGGCCCCTTTATCAAAAATTATTTGACCATATATATGTGGTTTTATTTCTGGACTTTCTATACTGTTTCATTGGTCTGAATGTTTATTTTTCTGCCAATACCATGATGTTTTGATTGTCATGGCTCTATAATATAATTTGAAGTCAGGTATTGTAATGCCCCCAGCTTCGTTCTTTTTCTTTAGGATTGCTTTGGCTACTCCAGGTTTTTTATAGTTCCATATAAATCTGATGATTTTTTGTTCCATTTCTTTAAAAAACGTCATTGGAATTTTGATGGGAATTGCATTAAAATTGTATATTGCTTTGGGTAATATGTTTATATTGATTATATTTATTCTTCCTATCCAAGAGCAAGGATTATTTTTCTATCTCATTGTATCTTTTTCGATTTCTTTTAACAATGAATGATTTGTAGTTTTTTTTATAAGTCCTTTACAGTCTTTGTTATGTTTATTCCTAGGTATTTTATAATTTGTTACAATCGTGAAGGGGATTATTTTTTTGAGTTCGTTCTCAAATGTTTCATTGCTGGCATATAGAAAGGCTATGGACTTTTGTATGTTAATTTTGTATTCTGCGACCTTACTGTATTGGCTTATTTTTTCTAGTAGTCTTTTTGTAGATTCTTTGGGGGTTTCGATGTATAGGATTATATCATCTGCAAGAAGTGATACCTTTTCTTCTTCTTTTCCGATATGGATGTCTTTTATTTCTTTGTCTTGTCTGATTGCTCTGGCTAGAACCTCTAGCACCACATTAAATAAGAGTAGAGAGAGTGGACAACCCTGTCTTGTTCCTGATTTAAGGGGGAAAGCCTTCAGTTTTGTGCCACTTAATATGATGTTAGCTGATGGTTTATCATATATGGCCTTTATCGTGTGGAGATATTTTCCTTCTATACCCATTTTGTTGAGAGTCTTAAACATAAAATTGTGTTGTATTTTATCGAATGCCTTTTCTGCATCTATTGATAAGGTCATGTGATTTTTGTTCTTTGTTTTGTTGATATGGTGTATTACGTTAACCGTTTTACGTATGTTGAACCATCCTTGAGATTCTAGAATGAATCCCACTTGTTCATGATGTGTTATTTTTTAATATGTTGTTGTACTCGATTTGCTAGTATTTTGTTTAGTATTTTAGCATCTGTATTCATTAGAGATATTGGTCTGTAGTTTTCTTTTTTTGTGCTGTCCTTGTCAGGTTTTGGTATGAGGGTTCTGTTGGACTTATAAAATGTGTTTGGAAGTATTGCTTCTTCTTTAATTTTTTGGAAGACTTTGAGTAGAATAGAAACCAAGTTTTCTTTGAATGTTTGATAGAATTCTCTAGTATAACCATCTGGGCCTGGACTTTTATTTTTGGGAGGTGTTTAATAGGTTTTTTTATTTCCTTCCTACGAATTGGTCTGTTTAGGCTTTCTGCTTCTTCTTGATTCAGTCTAGGAAGGTTATATTGTTCTAGGAATTTATCCATTTCTTCTAGATTGTTGAATTTAGTGGCATAAAATTTTTCATAGTATTCTACAATAATTCTTTGTATATCTATGATGTCTGTGGTGATTTCACCTCTTTCATTTTGGATTTTGACTATATGAGTTCTTTCTCTTTTTTCCTTGGTAAGTCTTGCCAACGGTTTGTCAATTCTGTTGATCTTTTCAAAGAACCAGCTCCTTGTTCTATTGATTTTTTCTATAGTTATTCTGTTTTTTATTTCATTTATTTCTAGTCTGATTTTTATTATCTCCTTTCTTCGGCTGGTTTTGGGTTTTCTTTGTTCTTCTTTTTCTAGTTCCTTAAGTTGTGAAGTTTAGTGGTTCACTTGGGCTCTCTCTTGTTTGTTCATATATGCCTGAAGTGATATGAACTTTCCTCTTATCACTGCTTTTGCTGCATCCCATAGATTCTGATATGTCGTTTTGTCATTTTTATTTGACTGTATATATCTTTTTTTTGTTTTGTTTTTCCAAAGCTGGAAACGGGGAGGCAGTCAGACAGACTCCCGCATGCACCCGACCTGGATCCGCCCAGCATGCCCACCAGGGAGCGATACTCTGCTCATCTGGAGCGATGCCCTCTTGCATCCAGAGCCATTCTAGTGCAGAGGCAGAGGCCAATGAGCCATGCTCAGCTCCCAGGCCATCTTTTCTCCAATGGAACCTCAGCTGCGGGAGGGCAAGAGAGAGACAGAGAAGAAGGAGAGGGGGAGAGATGGAGAAGCAGATGGGCGCTTCTCCTGTGTGCCCTAGTCGGGAATCGAATCCGGGACTCCTGCACGCCAGGCCAATGGTCTACCACTGAGCCAACCGGCCAGGACCTGTATATATTTTTTGATCTCTACACTTATTTCTTCTTTGACCCATTAATTTCTTAAAAGTACAGTGTTTAGTTTCCACATTTTTGTGGGTTTTTTTTTTCTCTTTTTTCCAGTTAAATTCTAGTTTCAAGGCTTTGTGATCAGAAAATATGCTTGGTACAACTTCGATTTTTCTGAATTTGCTGATGTTGTTTTTGTGGCCCAACATATGACAATTCTTGAGAATGATCCATATACACTGAAGAAAAATGTATACTCTATCACTTTGGGATGAAATGTCCTGTAGATGTCTATCATATCCAGGTGCTCTAGTGTTTTGTTTAAGGCCAATATATCTTTATTGATTCTCTGTTTGGATGACCGATCTAGAGCCATCAGCAGTGTATTGAGGTCTACAAGTATGATTGTATTTTTGTCAGTTTTTGTTTCTAGATTTATAAGTAGCTGTCTTATATATTTTGGTGCTCCTTGGTTTGGTGCATATATATTAAGAATTGTTATGTCTTCTTGATTCAGCATCCCTTTAATCATTATGAAATGACCATTTTTGTCTCTGAGTACTTTTACTGTCTTGTAGTCAGCATTATCAGATATGAGTATTGTTACGCCTGCTTTTTTTTTGGATGTTATTTGCTTGGAGTATTGTTTTCCAGCCTTTCACTTTGAATTTGTTTTTATCCTTGTTGCTTAGATGAGTTTCTTGTAGGCAGCATACAGTTGGATTGTCTTTTTTAATCCATTTTGCTACTCTGTGCCTTTTTATTGGTGAGTTTAATCCATTTACATTTAGTATAATTATTGGCACTTGTGAGTTCCCTTTTGCCAATTTATACATTGCTTTCTGTTAGTTTTGTGTCTTGTTTGATTCTTCTCTTTTGTTTTTCTACCTTTTGTTTTTGTTTGGTTGTATTCCATACATCTTTCCTCTGTTCCTGTCTTTTTCAAATCATGTACTTCTGTGGTGGTTTTTTCAAGTGTGGGTACCATTAAGTAATGAAAAGGGTTCCTAACCTATTCATTGCAGTGCACTATCTTGTGGGTACTTTTGCACTCCATCGTCCTTTGCTACTGATAATCTTCATCCTCTCCCCTTTTTTTGTTGGTGTTGTTGTCACAGATTAAACTTGGTTTTATTGTGTTCTTGGTGGAGCTTTTACTTGTGGTTTTGTTTTGTTCTTTGTATCTGATTGGAGAACCCCCTTTAGTAATTTCTAGAGTGGGGGTTTTCTGATTATAAATTCCCTCATCTTTTCTGTATCTGTGAATGTTTTTATTTCTACTTCATATTTGAAGGATAGCTTTGATGGATGTAGTATTCTTGGCTGGAAGTTCCTCTCTTTCAGGACTTTAAATATTGGGGTTCACCCTCTTCTAGCTTGTAGAGTTTCTATTGAGAAATCTGATGATAATCTAATGGGCCTTCCTTTCTATGTTGTATCTTTCTTTTCCCTGGCTGCCTTGAGAATTTTTTCTTTGTCGTTGGTTTGTGCCAATTTCATTATGATGTGCCTCGGAGTAGGTTTGTTGGGGTTAAGAAAACTCGGAGTTCTCTTTGCTTTTTGAATTTGAGGCTTTAGTTCTTTCCACGAGCTTGGGAAGTTCTCATCTATTATTTGTTTGAATATGTTCTCCATTCCATTTTCTCTCTCTTCTCCCTCTGATATACCTATTATTCTGATGTTATTTTTTTTGATGGAGTCAGACAATTCCCCTAGGGCTTTCTCATTTTTTTTAATTTTTGAGTCTCTTTCTTCTTCTCTCTGTTGTGCCTCAAGTTGCTTGTCTTCTATTTCACTAATCCTACCTTCTATCTGGCCTGTTCTATTAGCTAAGCTTGTTACCTCATTTTTCAGCTCGTGAATTGAGTTTTTCATCTCTGTTTGATTTGCTTTTATAGTTTCATTTTCCTTGGTAATATATTCCTTGTGTTCATTGAATTGTTTTCTGAGGACCCTAAATTGCCTTTCTGTGTTTTCTTGTATATCTCTGAGTATTTTTAGGATTTCTATTTTAAATTCTCTGTCATTTAGCTCCAAGGTTTCCAATATATTAAATTTTTACTCCATAGATTTTTCCTCATCTTTCTGTGCTACATCTCTGTCTTTTGTATCCATGGTATTCAATTTCCTTTTCCTTAGTGGCATTTGAGGGTGGTTTTGTTGATAGTATTAATGAGAATTAATAAAGAATAAAAAGTTAAAAAATAAAAATAAAAAAGAATAAAAAAAATCATTATCCCCCCCCCTTTTTTCCCTCTCCTCTCCTCTCCCCTTCTTATTGACAAATTCTTTTGGTGAACTGTGAATTATTTTGTGCTAAATGGAACAAAAACTACCTATAATAGAGGGCCTGCATTGGGGAGAAGTGATAAAGGGGCAAAAAATGGGGTATGGACCCACAAAATGCAAAAAAGGAAAAAATTGGGGTCAATAATAAAATAATTTGCTTTTAGGTGATGGTTGACTAAGAGATATGATGAGAGGAATAAGAGGGAAACAGGAAAAAGGAAAAATTAAAAATTACTAATTTATTTAGTGAAGCAAGAACTAGATAAAATGGAGAGTCAGGGATGAGTGCACTGCTAGTGAGTTAAAAAAGAAAAGTAAAAAAACCCCAAAGTGCTAGAAACATAAATTTGAGTCCCAGATAAATAATTTGTTCATTATTGAGGATTGAATGAGAGGAACAGTAAAGAAGAAAAGAAGAAGCTAATATAGAGGGAGAAAAAAAGAAAGAAAGAGGAAAACACAAAAAGAAGAAAAAAATAAACAGAAAGAGAGAGAGTTAAGGGTTTTGAAGTGCAACCCTCATAGAAAGAAAGGAAGAAGAAAGAAAAGATAATGGGAGATGTAACACTTATCGGTAGTGTAGTTCAAGGAGAGGAGAGTGTAAGACCAGCAAAGAATTAAATGACCAAATTGGAAGAGGAAGAAAATAATCAAGACAAGAAGAAAAGAGAAACAAACGAGCAAATATAATAAAATGGGATAGGTTATAAAGTCTGTGGATTATTCCTGATTTTGTGATGTTATCTTCTTGCTTTTTTTTTCTCTCCCTCTTCCTAGTCGGTGACTCTGTACCCTGGGTTTTGCCCCTGTGGCATGCTTAGGTAGAGGGTTGCAGTTGATAGGTCTCTATGGCGTTGTCATCTATTGGGCTTCAGTCTCATTGGCAGTCGAGGCTCATTAGCATTTGCACTCTCCGCCAATGAGAGAGTCCATGTTCCTGGAGCCTCTCTCCTAGTCTTTCCTTCCTGAATTAGTAGCCTGATGGTCCAGCTATGGGGTTGCTGCTGCCTCTGCCTGGAGAGTAAGAGGCTCAAAGAGCTGCCAATTTCCACTCTATTCCCACTCAGCGCAGGCTCTGGGTAAGGCTCAATCAGTCAGAGCCTGTAGCATAATTAGGCAAGGCTTCAGCTTACACAAAGACCTCTGACTCTGCCCCTCTGTCCTAGAACACGGGCGCCCACTCCCGGGGGAATCTGCTGCCCACTATCTGCACACGCCGACCAGGAGATCGTGGTGGATGGCTGTCCCAAGTGCCTTTCTTTGTCTGGGTTTGGCGTGAGCGTTAGCTTGTGTTGACTGGGTTGCCACAAGCACAGTTTTTCCTCGGCTTGGATGTCTGTGCCACAGCCTGGTTCAGACATTTGTGCCGCAGTCTGGTTCTATTCACACCCTATGCCCACCTTAGTTCCTATACTTTCAGTTCCCAGTGAAAAAGGTCCTTATTTAGGTTAGTGAGGAAGGCAGAGTGTTTCTTCCTCCTTATTTTCTTCGGTGTTGATTATATATTTAGTCAATTTTTCACTCTATCATACCTTCACGTTTAGTGTGGAACTTCTGGAGGTTCCAAAGATAGATTTTTCTGTCTCTGGTTGAAGATCTTGTTGAATTTTTAGGGAGATTTATCAGTATCGCTCCTTACGGCACCATTTCTCTGACATCACTCTCCATCACTTTGTAATTATCCCTCTTGAAATTAAAATTCAACAGTAAAAAGGAAGTAAATAAATCCACAGAAATGTGGAAATTAAACAACATTCTTATAAAAAATGACGGGGCCAAAGCAGAAATGATAGCAAAGATGAAAACATATATACTAACAGGACAGCTTTTTAACATTGCTTTATTCTTATATATGTGGGGTTAATATGATTAACACATTATATAATTTCACCGGTGCAATTCTATGCGTGTGTGTGTGTGTGTTTGTGTGTGTGTGTTTGCCAGAAATGAGAGCTAAACTGATGGACAGACAGTCAGGCAGGAATGGAGAGAGATGGGAAGCATCAATTCATAGTTGCAGAACCTTTGTTGTTCATTGATTGCTTTTGCATATGTATTTTGACCAGGGGGCTCCAGCTGAGTCAGTTAACCCATGCTCAAGCCAGCAACCTTGGTCTGCAAGTCAGTGACCATGGGGTTATGTCTATGATTCCATATGAAAGCCACTGACCCCACCACTTAAACTCAGTGGGTGATATGGTGCCCAGGACGAAATTGACAGCTCAGGTTGCATGCTAACATGGTGCCCCATAGTGAAGCATTTTTTCTTTGAAACTAAGTGTCCCCTTTGGGACAGATCGTAGGATATATTGAGGGGTGAAGACAGACTGTTTCCTTGAAAGTTTTCCCTATGAACTAGTACTGCTTTGGGTACTAAGAAAAGAAACCCACTTGTAATGACCAGATGGACCTTACCCACTAACTGAAGCCCTGCCTCCCCACAGGTCCCTGCAGA
Organism: Saccopteryx bilineata; assembly: GCF_036850765.1. Classification (NCBI taxonomy): domain Eukaryota; kingdom Metazoa; phylum Chordata; class Mammalia; order Chiroptera; family Emballonuridae; genus Saccopteryx; species Saccopteryx bilineata. Next base: position 59,850,661 of record NC_089496.1, read on the forward strand.
GCCACAATCCCAGTGGAGCTGAGTCCTCTGCAGTGACTTCCTGCCCATCTCTCTGCACCCCAGTGAACCATGAGTGTGGCATTCACCAGCCTCTGATCCAGTTTCTGCTGTGTCCCTGTGACTCAGTGAGAAAGAACCCAGTGAGTATTTGCAGTCCTGTAGTCAGTTCTCTGCATAGTTCTCAGTCATGACACTGAAGAGGCAGAGGAGAAGATGCTTACATGCTTGTTTTCTGGGTGGAGATGATTTAAGAGGTTGAGTGACTTTTCATCCACATTCCTGAGTTTTCAGGAAAGTACTGACTTTGCTAAACTGGACTCACAAATGCAAAGGTCCACCTGACCAGATGGTTGTGCAGTGCACAGAACATCAGACTGGGATGCAGAGAACCCAGTTTCAAAACCATGAGGTCACCAACCTGAGCATGGGTCTCCGGCTTGAGTGCTGGATTGCTGGCTTGAGCTTAGGATCATAAACATGATCCCGTTGTCGTGGCCTGATCCAAAGGTTGATGGCTTGATCCCAAGGTCTCTGGATTGATCATGGGGTCACTCACTCTGCTATAACCCCCTTGTCAAGGCTCATATGAGAAAGCAACAAATTAACAACAAAGGAGATTAAGGAGTCGTGACAAAGGATTGATGCTTCTCATCTCTCTTTCTTCCTGTCAGTCCCTATCTCTTCCTCTCTCTACCTCTCTCTCTCTCTCTCTGTCACACACACACACACACACACACACACACACACACACACACACACAAAAGTCCAAAAGTTGATTCTCAAATGAACTGTAGTGATTGGTGGATGACAACCCTGAGCATCCACACTGGGAATCACTCCAGGTCCTCTAAGGCTGAAGCACCATCTTCAGCTCCCAGTGCAAGTTCAAGGAACATCCCGTCTACAGCAATAAATGGCCCAGGTCACAGAGCAGAATGGACTACAGATGAGACCTTGTAGAGAACCCTCTCTTTTTCACTCTCCACCAAAATGAACTGCTATCCAGATCCCACCATATATTTGCAGGAGTCACACGCTCACTTAAGGAATGTGCCACCTCTCACATCCAGAGTTGACGAGGGTTGTGCCCCCATCATGGCTGTACGAGGAGCCTGACGTCCCTAGTTATTCTTTCCCTTGACAGTTACCTGTCCTGACCAATACCTCTGGACCCATAAATATTTCAGTGAGGAAGATGAGCCCTGAAGTTTAGTCACATTCCATGAACAATTAATGACACTCAGAGTGCATGAACACATCTAGAGTAGAACTGTGCCCACTCACCAGGTCATTCAGTTCGACGTTGCCCTTGCAATGCAGCAGTGGGAAGAAGGGCGTTGGGAAGCTGTGGTGTTCACAGGGCTCCATCTGCGATGTCTTGACTGGCTGGACTCTGCAATCATACACTGGTTTCTGAACTCTTCGTGACTGATTTTCTCTCATTTTCTAAGAAACTATCCTTTTTGACTGTATGGTGGCTGTCACCATACAGCACACCTTCCCCTACCAGGTCACAACAGATAATGTCCATGATCCTTAGTGAGCACAAGGTCAGTTAACACACAGGTTCATTATTTAAAAGAAAGAAGAATCTCTGTTTTCTTAAGAAGAGGGGAACTGACAACATTTCTTTTGAACATTTCTTTATTGTTATACTTGTGCAGTTGATATAGTTAACACACACAATAAAATTACTTGTATAGCTTTTTTTCTTAGTGAGTGAGAGACTGACAGACAAACATAAATAGGAAGGATGGGAGAGAGGTGAGAAGCAGCAACTCAGTTTCAGCAGTTTCGTTCATTAATTGCTCCTCATATGTGCACTGACCAGAGAGCTCAACCGAAACAGTGACCCCTTGCTCAAGCCAGATGTTGAACTCAAGACAGTGACCTAGGGTTTCAAGTCAGTCTTTGGAATTCAAGCCAGCAACCATGGGGTCATCTCTATGATCCCACACTAAAACTAGTGACCCTGCCCTCAAGCCACTGACCACATGCTCAAACCTGGTAAGTCTGTACTGAAGCCAGCAACTTCAGGGTTTTGAACCTGGGTCCTCAGTGTCCAAGGTTGACACTTTATCCACTGCGCCATTACCTTTCTGGCTCCATCATGTTTCATCTGTGTTTCTCACTGTTGATCCAAATGTTGACCAGTGCCATGACTCACTCACTACATACATGCATATCTGGTCATTTGTCCTCCAATCAATGTGAAGGATGAGGCCAACTGTCCCAGGTATGGACCAGTGTGCCGCCTCCCCTGACCCACCATAATGGGTGGATATCCACAGAGGATCTGTCGTGCTGCAGCTGTCCACTTCATGGTGGCTCATTGATATTGTGCTAAGTTTCTGGTGTCCTCTTCAGTCAATGATTTTGGGTGTGTAACCTGGCTCAGGTATGAGAATTGGTTAACATACCAGTGCCACACATTCTCCTCAAGTTCATTTCACCTGGAACATTCTGCTCCTACAGGTGAAGTGAGATATGAGCACACTTCTTCCTCTCTCACTCCTGGGAGCGCCATTGGTAATGAGCCGACACCACAGTTTGGGGCCATCAGACTGAAGTGGGGCTACTCTGACTTTTCTGTCTGTTAGGACCAGAGCCAGGAAGAGACTAGAGTGTGAACAAGGTCTCTTGACATCTGCCACCCCTGAATGCAGTAACTTTTGTCATTTTTTGAGTTTAGCTTTGAGTGGCTCTAAGTTTCCAGGGTAAGGTCTTTTTCTTCAAAGAATAGTGATTTAGTAGCTCTTTGAAGATTATAATTATTTCTTGTAAAATTGATCTCTCAATATCTGGGTGAAAGGTATTTCTTGTGCACGCTCCCAGAGTGCTGAGTAGCACGTAGATGACAGACCCACTCCACCATTTCAGCCTCTCGAAGCTTTAGAATCCCTTCCTCTACATTAAACCAAGGGATAGTGGACATCCTTATGTTACTCCCTGTGAGTCACTGTGGAATTCAAGTTTCACCCAAATATGGCCACATACTGATGGGACCCAGTCAGGACCTTCATCCTCATTCATCCTTGTCTCCCTCCCACCATCATCCCCCATGATTCTGCGTCCCACACAGAGTCCATAATTTCCTGCTCATATAAATGACACATCTCATGTTGTTTTTCTCAGTGTAGCACCCTTGCTCAAGGGTCACACTTTGTCCCCACCCTTGGGGTTTCCTCTGGGACTGAGTCTAGTCAATGTCACAGCTGCCACAGGAAAGGTCATCACTGTACTAACCCTTGTGGTTTCTCTTGCACATTTTCCTCGTCTGTGACAGATCCTGAGTTATTCCGGTTTTCTCCAATATCAGGTTACCACTCTCAAATGAACATTTTGTTTATCTCCCCTCTGGTTTTGAACCATTGAGAACTAACACTGCTCTTTCCTGAAGCTCTTCAGGCTGAACTTGGACTCTGTGAGAGTGTGTTCAGGGTCCTCACTACAGTGGTTGTGAGTCACTAACTCATGTCTGCTTCTTTGGACCACTCAGCTGTCCTATTATCTCTGTCATCACCAAGGACATTTTAACTGAAAATGAGAAGATATATTAGATCTCCCAACTATCCTCACTCCATATCTAGTGATGCTGTAGCCCAACATTTATAAATTTTCTTGACTGGCTCACCTTCAGGATCATAATTTATGTGTTTTGAACTAATAAACTCTGTTTTTCATTTTCATAGAAAATCTTCCTCATTTACTGTCTGATGAGGATACCATATAGAACACACTCTACTATCAGATTCCACAGAGGATTCAGCATTTCCTTAAAGAACAAAAGGTAACTCAACATTAATTGATTCATATCATGTAAATGAAAGGAGAATGTCTCTTTTTTTTATAAGAGGGCAACTAACAGATACTTTTTTATTTGCATGGATTGGGGTGACATTGTTTAAGAACATGACATAAATTTCATGTTTACAACTATAGAATTCTAAACGTTTCTATTCTGTGGAATGTCTATCACCCAAAGTCAGTCTCCTTCCATCACGGTGCATCTGTCCCCATTTACCACTCTGTTCCTCCGTTCCCCTTCTCCTCTGTTGACCACCATGGCATTGTCAGTGTCTGTGTGTTTGGTTACTGTTTCTTTTATTGTGTGTGGATTTTTGTTTATATCTCTCATGTGAATGAAACGACAGTATGTGTCTATTTTTCCATATGTATTGACGTGTCCTCCTTTGTGAGGTGACACTTGGTTCAGCAGAGATGAAAATATCGTTGTATCTTTTTGCCCATTCAGTGAGAACAGCCCTCATACCTCTTCCTGAATTCACTGAAAAGGATTTTCATTCCTGTTTCTTACATGTTCCTGACTCTTGGTCCAAAATAGGGATCTGAATCCGTGAATCACTCTATATGTGCATATCTGATCATATGTCCTCCATGCAAAGTGAATGATGAGGTGATCTGCCCCAAACTCTGCCCATTCTGATGATTTCTCATACCCACTGTCCGTCACTAGTGTCCACAGATGGCCAGTCGTACCACAGCTGTCCCCTGTCTGAGGTTCATCAACATCACGCTAAGTCATTTATAAGCAAGGCCTCAGCTTTCCTTCCACTGTCCCCTGGTCACACGGAGCTCCCCATGATTTTTCAGGTACAGGCGGGAAGAGGGACCCATTGGATAGCAGTAGGGATAAGGTCAACTGGGCCACTACTTATGTTTTTTGTGCGTGCTGTGTACTCCCAAGTTGGGTCCTGTGTGCAACACGTCACATGGATGCTGGACCTTCCTGTGCATGGCCACCTCTATGACTCCATGGGTGATGTCACACTCAGGACACAAGGGACAGCTTAGGGAGTATGCTAGCTTGGTGGCCCATAGTGAAGTGTTTCTTCCTTGAAACTGAGAAAACACCTTGGGATGAAGCACAGTCCATTTGAAGAATGATGACAGATCATTCCCTTGAATGTTTGCTCTTTTGATTAAGGACTACTCTAGGCTGCAGTGCAGATGAAACCCACCTGTGATGCCCAGATGGGCCTCAGCCAGAGCCTGGAAGCCCTGTGTCCCCACTGCTCCCATCAGAGCCAGGAACCCTGTATACCTGCTTCTTCTTTTCTTCTTATTTTCCTTCCTTCCTTTCCTTTCTTCCTTCCTTCCTTCCTTCCTTCCTTCCTTCCTTCCTTCCTTCCTTCCTTCCTTCCTTCCTTCTTTTCCTCCTTTATTCCTTCCTTCTTTCCTCCCTTCCTTCCTTTCTTTTTTTTTTTTTTTTAATTTTTATTAATGGTAATGGGATGACATTAATAAATCAGGGTACATATATTCAAAGAAAACATGTCTAGGTTATTTTGTCATTAAATTATGCTGCATAACCCTCGCCCAAAGTCAGATTGTCCTCCGCCACCCTCTATCTAGTTCTCTGTGCCCCTCCCCCTCCCCCTAACTCTCTCCCTCCCTCCCTCCCATGTCCTCCCTCCCCCCACCCCTGGTAACCACCACACTCTTGTCCATGTCTCTTAGTCTCATTTTTATGTTCCACCAATGTATGGAATCATGTAGTTCTTGTTTTTTTCTGATTTACTTATTTCACTCTTTATAATGTTATCAAGATCCCACCATTTTGCTGTAAATGATCTGATGTCATCATTTCTTATGGCTGAGTAGTATTCCATAGTGTATATGTGCCACATCTTCTTTATCCAGTCTTCAATCGAAGGGCTTTTTGGTTGTTTCCATGTCTTGGCCACTGTGAACAGTGCTGCAATGAACATGGGGCTACATGTGTCTTCACGTATCAATGTTTCTGAGGTTTTGGGGTATATACCCAGTAGAGGGATTGCTGGGTCATAAGGTAGTTCTATTTGCAGTTTTTTGAGGAACCACCATACTTTCCTCCATAATGGTTGTACTACTTTACAGTCCCACCAACAGTGAATGAGGGTTCCTTTTTCTCCACAGCCTCTCCAACATTTGCTATTACCTGTCTTGTTGATAATAGCTAATCTAACAGGGGTGAGGTGGTAACTCATTGTAGTTTTGATTTGCATTTCTCTAATAACTAATGAAGCTGAGCATCTTTTCATATATCTGTTGGCCATTTGTATCTCTTCCTGGGAGAAGTGTCTGTTCATGTCTTCTTCCCATTTTTTTATTGGATTGTTTGTTTGTTTGTTGTTGAGTTTTATGAATTCTTTGTAAATTTTGGATATTAGGCCCTTATCTGAGCTGTTGTTTGAAAATGTCATTTCCCATTTAGTTGGCTGTCTGTTTATTTTGATATCAGTTTCTCTTGCTGAGCAAAAACTTTTTATTCTGATGTAGTCCCATTCATTTATCTTTGCCTTCACTTCTCTTGCCATTGGAGTCAAGTTCATAAAATGTTCTTTAAAACCCAGGTCCATGATTTTAGTACCTATGTCTTCTTCTATGTACTTTATTGTTTCAGGTCTTATATTTAGGTCTTTGATCCATTTTGAATTAATTTTAGTACACGGGGACAGGCTGTAGTCGAGTTTCATTCTTTTGCATGTGGCTTTCCAGTTTTCCCAACACCATTTGTTGAAGAGGCTTTCTTTTCTCCATTGTGTGTTGTTGGCCCCTTTATCAAAGATTATTTGACCATATATATGTGGTTTTATTTCTGGACTTTCTATTCTGTTCCATTGGTCTGAGTGTCTATTTTTCTGCCAATACCATGCTGTTTTGATTATCGTGGCCCTATAATATAGTTTAAAGTCAGGTATTGTAATGCCCCCAGCTTCATTCTTTTTCCTTAGGATTGTTTTGGCTATTCGGGTTTTTTTATAGTTTCATATAAATCTGATGATTTTTTGTTCCATTTCTTTAAAAAATCTCATAGGGATTTTGATGGGAATTGCATTAAATTTGTATATTGCTTTGGGTAATATGGCCATTTTGATTATATTTATTTTTCCTATCCAAGAACGAGGAATATTTTTCCATCTCATTGTATCTTTTTCGATTTCCCTTAACAATGCTTTGTAATTTTCATTATATAGGTCCTTTACATTCTTTGTTATGTTTATTCCTAGGTATTTTATTTTTTTTTGTTGCAATCATGAAGGGGATTATTTTTTTGAGTTCGTTTTCTAATATTTCATTGTTGGCATATAGAAAGGCTATGGACTTTTGTATGTTAATTTTGTATCCTGCGACCTTACTGTATTGGTTTATTGTTTGTAATAATCTTTTTGTGGAGTCCTTCGGGTTTTCGATGTATAGGATCATATCATCAGCAAAAAGTGATACCTTTACTTCTTCTTTTCCGATATGGATGCCTTTTATTTCTTTGTCTTGTCTGATTGCTCTGGCCAGAACTTCTAGCACCACGTTAAATAAGAGTGGAGAGAGTGGACAACCCTGTCTTGTTCCTGATTTAAGGTAGAAAGTCCTCAGTTTTATGCCGTTTAATAGGATGTTGGCTGATGGTTTATCATATATGGCCTTTATCATGTTGAGATATTTTCCTTCTATACCCATTTTGTTGAGATTCTTAAACATAAAATTGTGTTGTATTTTATCAAAAGCCTTTTCTGCATCTATTGATAAGATCATGTGGTTTTTGTTCTTTGTTTTGTTGATATGGTGTATTACGTTAACCGTTTTGCGTATGTTGAATCATCCTTGAGATTCTGGGATGAATCCCACTTGATCATGATGTATTATTTTTTTAATATGTTGTTGTATTCGGTTTGCCAGTATTTTGTTTAGTATTTTAGCATTTGTATTCATTAGAGATATTGGTCTGTAGTTTTCTTTCTTTGTGCCATCCTTGCCAGGTTTTGGTATGAGGGTTATGTTGGCCTCATAGAATGTGTTTGGAAGTATTGCTTCTTCTTCAATTTTTTGGAAGACTTTGAGTAGAATAGGAACCAAGTCTTCTTTGAATGTTTGATAGAATTCACTAGTATAACCATCTGGGCCTGGACTTTTATTTTTGGGGAGGTTTTTAATAGTTTTTTCTATTTCCTCCCTGCTGATTGGTCTGTTTAGGCTTTCTGCTTCTTCATGACTCAGTCTAGGAAGGTTGTATTGTTCTAGGAATTTATCCATTTCTTCTAGATTGTTGTATTTGGTGGCATATAATTTTTCATAGTATTCTACAATAATTCTTTGTATTTCTATGATGTCTGTGGTGATCTCTCCTCTTTCATTTTGGATTTTATTTATTTGAGTCCTGTGTCTTTTTTCCTTGGTGAGTCTTGCTAAGGGTTTGTCAATTTTGTTGATCTTTTCAAAGAACCAGCTCCTAGTTTTATTGATTTTTTCTATAGTTTTTCTGTTCTCTATTTCATTTATTTCTGCTCTGATTTTTATTATCTCCTTTCTTCGGCTGGTTTTGGGTTGTCTTTGTTCTTCTTTTTCTAGTTCCTTAAGGTGTGAGGTTAAGTGGTTTACTTCGGCTCTCTCTTGTTTGTTCATATAGGCCTGAAGTGATATGAACTTTCCTCTTATTACTGCTTTTGCTGCATCCCAGAGATTCTGATATGTCGTATTTTCATTTTCATTTGTATATATCTTTTGATCTCTGCGCTTATTTCTTCTTTGACCCATTCATTTTTTAGAAGTATGTTGTTTAGTTTCCACATTTTTGTGGGTTTTCCCCCTCTTTTTTGCAGTTGAATTCTAGTTTCAAGGCTTTATGATCAGAAAATATGCTTGGTACAATTTCAATTTTTCTAAATTTGCTGATATTGTCTTTGTGGCCCAACATATGGTCAATTCTTGAGAATGTTCCATGTACACTAGTGAAAAATGTATACTCTGTCCCTTTGGGATGAAGTGTCCTGTAGATGTCTATCATATCCAGGTGTTCTAGTATTTCATTTAAGGCCACTATATCTTTATTGATTCTCTGTTTGGATGACCGATCTAGAGCTGTCAGCGGTGTATTGAGGTCTCCAAGTATGATTGTATTTTTGTTAGCTTTTGTTTTAAGGTCAATAAGTAGCTGTCTTATATATTTTGGTGCTCCTTGGTTTGGTGCATATATATTAAGGATTGTTATGTCTTCTTGATTCAACTTCCCCTTAATCATTATGAAATGACCATTTTTGTCTCTGAGTACTTTTTCTGTCTTGTAGTCAGCATTATTAGATATGAGTATTGCTACACCTGCTTTTTTTTGGGTGTTGTTTGCTTGGAATATTGTTTTCCAGCCTTTCACTTTGAATTTGTTTTTATCCTTGTTGCTTAGATGTGTTTCTTGTAGGCAGCATATAGTTGGATTTTCTTTTTTAATCCATTCTGCTACTCTGCGTCTTTTTATTGGTAAGTTTAATCCATTTACATTTAGTGTAATTATTGACACTTGTGGGTTCCCTACTGCCATTTTATAAATTGCTTTCTGTTAGTTTTGTATCTAGTTTGATTCTTCTCTTTTGTTTTTCTATCATTTGTTTTTGTTTGTTTGTGTTCCATACTTCTTTCCTCTGTTGCTACCTTTTTTAAGTCAAGTGTTTTTGTGGTGGTTTTTTAAAGGGTGGTTACCATTAAGTAATGAAAAGGGTACCTACCATATTCATTGTAGTACCCTATCTTATAAGTATTTCTGCACTTCATCGTCCTTTGCTACTGTTAATCTCCAACCTCTCCCCCCTTTTTTTCCTTTGTTGTCACAGTTTAAGTTTGGTTTTATTGTGTTCTTGGTGGAGCTGTTACTTGTGGTGTTTTCTTTTGTTCTTTGAATCTGGTTGGAAAACCCCCTTTAGTATTTCCTGGAGTGGGGGCTTTCTGCTGATAAATTCTCTCATCTTTTCTGTATTTGTGAATGTTTTTATATCTCCTTCGTACTTGAAGGATAGCTTTGATGGGTATAGTATTCTTGGCTGAAAGTTCCTCTCTTTCAGGGCTTTAAATATTGGGGTCCACTCTCTTCTAGCTTGTAGAGTTTCTGCTGAGAAATCTGCTGATAATCTAATAGGCCTTCCTTTATATGTTGTACTCTTCTTTTCCCTGGCTGCCTTGAGAATTTTTTCTTTGTCATTGGTTTGTGTCATCTTCATTATGATGTGCCTTGGAGTGGGTTTGTTGGGGTTAAGAAAACTCGGTGTTCTGTTTGCTTCTTGAATCTGAGGCTTTAGTTCCTTCCACAGGCTTGGGAAGTTCTCGTCTATTATTTGTTTGAGTATATTCTCCATTCCATTTTCTTTCTCTTCTCCCTCTGATATACCTATTATTCTTATGTTATTCTTTCTGATGGAGTCAGACAATTCCTGTAGGGCTTTCTCGTTTTTTATTATTTTTGAGTCTCTTTCTTCTTCTCTCTGTTGTGCCCCAAGTTGTTTGTCTTCTATTTCACTAATCCTATCTTCAATCTGGGCTGTTCTGTTAGCTAAGCTTGTTACCTCGTTTTTCAGCTCGTGAATTGAGTTTTTCATTTCTGTTTGATTTGTTTTTATAGTTTCAATTTCCTTGGTAATATATTCTTTGTGTTCATTGAGTTGTTTTCTGATCTCCCTATATTGCCTTTCTGTGTTTTCTTGTATCTCTCTGAGTGTTTTTAAGATTTCTATTTTAAATTCTCTGTCATTTAGCTCCAAGGCTTCCAATATGTTAAGTCTTTTCTCCATAGATTTTTCCACATCTATTTGTGTTACCTCTCTTTCTTTTGTATCCATAATATTCGATTTCCTCTTTCTTATCGGCATCTGAGGGTGGTCTTGTTGATAGCACTAATTAGAATTAATAAAGAGTAAAAAGTAAAAAAAAAAAAAAAAAAGGTAAAACACCCCACAAAAAAAACAGTAATAATTTATTATTTCCCCCTTTTTTCTTTCTTCTCTTTCCCTCCTCTCCCCTCCTCAGGGAAATATCGTGCCTATAATGGAGGGCCTGATTTGGGGTGAAGAGTTCAAGGGGCAAAAAAAAAAAGGGAGTAGGGACCTATTATATGCAAAAAAAAAAAAGGAAGAAAATCTTAGACAAGCATAAGATGATTTGCTTGTAAGTGATGGTCAACTAAGAGATATAATGAGAGGGATAAGAGGGAACCAGAAAAAAGGACCAAAAAAGAATAATAAAGAAGAGAAAAATAAAAATAATAAGTAAAAATCTGTTGTATTAAGTGGAGCGAAGACTAAATACAATGGAGACCTTGGGTTGGGAGGACCCAAAATGCCACAAAAATAAACAAATAAGAAAAAAAAAAAAAAGCAAATAAGAAAAATAAAGCCAAAAAAAGCCTTGAGTCCCAAATTAACTAATTTGTTCATGATTGAGGATTAAATGGGAGGAAAGTACAATGAGAGAAGAAAAAATGAATAGAAAGGAAAAAATAAGAAAAAGAGAAAAACGAAGGAAGAAATAAAAAGGAAAAGAAAAAAAAACAAAATAAAGCAAAACAAACAAAAAAAAACAAAAGAGGAGAGAGTGAGAGTTAAGTGTTTTGGAGTATAACCTTAAAGGAGGGTGAGGATGAAGAAGAGAAATAAAATGTAACACTCATGGGTAGTGTAGTTCAAGAAAAGGGAAGCATAAGATGGGTAGAGAATAGAAGGACCGAGGTGGAGGAAATAAAGGCAATAAGATAGAAGAAACAAACAACAACAACAAAAAAAAAATTAGTGGAACAAGTTGTAAAATCTGTGGATTTTTCTTGATTTTGAGAGGTTAACTTCTTCCTTTTTCTTATCTCTCCCTCTTCCTGGTCGGTGACTCTGTACCCCAGGCTCTGCCCCTGTGTCACACTTAGGTAGGGATTTGCAGTTGATGGGATTCTATGGCAATGTCCTATAATTGGCTTTAATCTTGCTGATAGTCAAGGCTTGTTGGTGTTTGCAGGGTCCAACGATGAGAGAGTTTGCTTTCCTGGATTCTCTCTCCTAGTCCCCCCTTTCTGAATTAGCAGCCTGGTGATCCAGCTATAAGGCTGCAACTGCTTCTGCCTGGGGAGTAAGAGGCTCAAAGAGCTGGGAAATCCCCACTCTATTCCCACTCAGTGCAAGGCTTTGGGAAAGGCTCTGGTAGTCAGGGCCTCCAGTGTAATCAGGTGGGGGTGGGAGTCCATTGTTGTCAAGGTGACTGTTCAGCACCTATCATTTAGTTGGACCTCTCAACCCAGGCTTTCCACACTTTGTAGCCTGTTTTTGCTGGGAAGAAGAGGCACTAGTCTCTGCTTGCGACTAGTGTAGTATAGATCTTATTATCTGCCAAGTCCTTCTTGTTAGCGTTTATCCCTGAATATGGAGGCTCTATCAATCAGAAGTTGCCCCCGCCCCTTTAGCGAGAGGCACTAAAAAATATCACGCCTCTTGTCTTGGGTCGCTGAACTGAGAGAGATCTTATCAATTAGAACCGAGGGTGCACAGATTTCATGGGTTAAGCTAATTTCAGTGATTGGGTCGCAGCTGAGCTCCCGAAGGTATTTTAGGCTGCCTGCACGCTCCCCTCCCCCAACGCTTGATTGTTAGCTTGAATGGCTGGGTGAGGTGCCCCGCCCACAGAGAGAATCTCCCAAGTAGGGGAAGACCACCCTGATGCCTCTCCCGCTCGCCCTGCCGCTGGCGGCTGGATCGCACCAGGCGCAGGATAATGGGGCACCCTGGGTGTGCGGGCCAGTAGGGTGCTCTGGGCACGTGGAATGCCCAGGGCACGCGCGCGAATGGGGTGCTCCGGGCACCGGTGGCTGGCGACTCTCACTCGCAGTGCGCGGGCCGCTGGGAACGTTAGCGGTGCTCGCTCTGCAACCGGACCGGGCGCGCGCCCGCGGCCGCTCGCGGCGGCTCCTCGCGACAGGCGGCTCGCCGCGGCAGCTCCCGAGTATGGGCTGACTCACCACAGGCGCACAACCTCGCGGCTTGAATGAATGCCCCTGCGGTAGCTTCCTCCACACCCTCGTCTCTCAGATTCAAGTGATAACAGTCCTTTCGCTATCAGTTTGTGTGGAACTCCGGAATGCTCCGAGGATAAATTTTTCTGTTTCTAGTTGATAAATTTGTTGTGATTTAGGGGAGAGCTGTCAGACGCGCTGCTCATGGCGCCATTTCCGTGACGTCACCTCCTTCCTTTCTTCTTTCCTTATTTCCTTCCTTCCTTCCTTCCTCCTTCCTTCCTTCCTTCTTTTCCTCCTTTATTCCTTCTTTCTTTCTTCCCTTCCTTCATTTCTTCCTTCTTTATTTCCTTCTTTCCTTCCTTCCTTCCTTCTTCCTTTCTTTCTCCTCCTTCCTCCTACCTCCTTCTTCCTTCTTCTTCCTTCTTCTTCCTCCTTCACTCCTCTTCCTCATTCTTCTTCTATTTTTTTATTAAGTGAGAGGTAGGGAGACAGAGACAGACTCCTACTTGTAACCTGACTGGTATGCACTCAGCAAGCCTCCTGCAAGGGGATACTCTGTTCATCTTGGGTGGTGCTCCATTGCTCAACAATCTGAGCTTCCTTAGCACCTCTGGTGAGGCCTTGTAGCCATCCTCACTGCCGAATGCTAACTTTGCTTGAACCATTTGAGCCATGACTGCAAGAGAGCAAAAGAAACAGAGAGAGAGAAGGGAGAGGATGGATGTAGAAACAGATGGCTGCTTCTGTGTACCCTGACTGGGAATCGAGCTGGGGGACTCCACACGCTGCGCTGATGGTACCACTGAGCCAATGGGCCAGGCTGAGCTTTGATTCCTGGGATGACATTACGCCCAAATCTATACACACCAGTGAACCATGAGCGTGATTGTCACCAGCCTCTGGCCGGGTCCTGCTGTGTCCCTGTGACTCAGGAGGAAGAGATCTGTAGAGGGTTTGCAGCCCTGTGTTCAGTTCTCCACATGGGTCTCAGTCACGACACTGATGTGACAGAGGAGGGGGATACTTAGATGTGGGTGTTCTGAGTGGAGAAGATTTTAGAGGTTCTGTGGTGGTTTGAGCAGTTGAGTGCATTTTCAAGAAAATACCCTTTTCCCCACTAATTTGCCTTTGAAAAATGCCACCGTAGTTTCTCAAAAGGACAATAGTGACTGGTGGGTGACAGCAAGACCTTATTTGAAAACTTGAGCATCTACACTGTCACTCACTCCAGGTCTTTCTAGGGCTCCAAACAAATTCATTTGCCAGTGGGTATTCTAGGACCATCACACATGCAGCAATGAATGGTCAGTCACGGAGCAGCTTGTACCACAGCTAGAACCTGGTAACGGGCCCTTTCTTTCTCTGGCTCCAACTAAAAATTAGCAGATTTTCAGATCCCACCATAAATTTGAAGTAGTCTCATGCTCACTTGTGCCACCTCTCACATCCAGAGCCCATGGGGCTGTGTCCCCATCAGGGTTGTACGAGGAGCCGGATGCCCCAAGTTGTCCTTTATCTTGAATAGTTAACTCTCCTGCTCAATGCATCTGGACCCATAAATGCTTCAGTGAGGAAGAAGAGCCCCAATGTTTAGTCACATTTTATGTACTATTAATGACAATCAGAGTCATGAACACATCTAGGCTAGAAATACTGCTCCCACTCACCATGTCCGTCAGGACAACGTCATCCTCGTAATGCACAGTGGGAGAAAGACCATTGGGAACCACTGTGTCCAGTGGTTGGGTCACGTGTGCAACACTTAACATGGATGCTATATCTTCCTGTGCATGGCCACCTCAATGACTCCATGGGTGATGTCACTCTCAGGACACAAGGGACAGCTTTGGGAGTATGCTAGCTTGTTAGCCCATGGGGAAGCGTTTCTTCTTTGAAACTGAGAAAACACCTTGGGACAAATCACAGTCCATTTGAAGGATGATGAAAGACCATTCCCTTGAATGTTTGCTCCTTTGATTAAGGACTACTCTAGGCTGCAGTGAGGATGAAACCCACCTGTGATGCCCAGATGGGCCTCAACCAGAGCCTGAAAGCCCACCCTCCCCAAAGGTTACTGCAGAGCCAGGATCCCTGTGGAGCTTTATCCTCTGGAGTGACTTCCTGCCCAGCTCTCTACACTCCAGTGAACCCTGAGTGTGATGTTCACCAGCCTGTGGTCAGGGTTCTGCTGTATCTCTGTGACTCAGGAGGATGAAATCCATTGAGGGACTGTATCCACGGGGCTCTCAGTCATGACACTGAAGAGACAGAAGAGGAGACACTTAGATGCTGGTTTCCTGAATGGAGAGGATTTTAGAGCTTGAGTGATGGTACAAACATTAGTCTTGAAAAACGGACAAGAGCAGTTTCTCCTGTGTCAGTAGGATTGGTGGGTGACAGCAAGACCTTGGAAGGAAATCCAGAGCGTCTACACTGTCATTCACGTCAGGTCTTGCTAAGGCTCCAAACAGCATCTCTCTCTGGAGTGGAAGTTTGGACCATTGTTTCCAAGACAGTAAAACTTCAGATCACGAAGCAAATTGCACCGCAGCCCAGACCTGGTACCGAGCCCTCTCGTTTTCTGGTGGTTCCTAATGAAAATAAGCAAATTTTCAGGTCCCACCATAAATATGCAGGAGTCACACGCTCACCTGAGGAATGTGCCGCCTCTCACATCCAGAGCCCACGGGGGCTGCGCCTCCATCATGGTTGTACGAGGGGCCGGATGCTCCATGTTATCATTCACCTTGAAGAGTTACTGTCCTGCTCAATCCCTCTGAACCCATAAATATTTACTGAAGAGGAAGAGCACCAAATTTTGCAGAGATTTATTCTGCAGTTTTGATTCTTAAAGTGCATCAGTGAATGTGGAGTAGGACAGTTGTCACTCACTGCGTCCAGTCGGCACAATGTCATCCTAGTAATAGAGCAGCAGGTGGGATTTTCTGAAGGTGAAAAAGGAAGTTTGACCTTTGCAGACTACACAGAGATGTGGGATGTGGAGGTGGTGTCCCCTGGGGTGAGAGGGTGACTGTGTGCTGGCCGTGCCACTGAGAGGACACAACTGTGAGTGCAGTTTGCATACAGGTGGAGGCAAAGCCATTTTCTAGAACAGTGGGACATACAGGGACCAGGGGATGTGTGCGTTGGTTCATACAATGAGACCACATTGGTGCAGTGGCAGCAGTTGCAGTCACCCACAGGTAAAATTTCCAATAATTTACTGCTGTTTAGTAACTTGCTGCTTCTCTTTTTCAGGACAGCAGAAATGAGGAGATGAATGGTGAAGGGGTTGGAAACAGCCTTTTGACATCTTTTCTGATCATTTGTGGTGGCACCGATCTTTGCAGTCCATCCAGCTGTGTGGTCCAGACTGTGACTCCCTGTTTTCCCAGGTATGGTCACTTCTGATGGCCTCAGTTTAGTCTCTCCCAGCACAGTAGCCTTACTCCTCAGTGGACCCATGTGGGGATTTTCGCAGCTGTTCAATATATTACAGTTATGAGTTTTAGGTCTTGGGAACAACAACATGGTGTCTTTAGGAACTCAATGACATCAACCTCCATTGAACCTCTGACTTGTCAAAAGCCTCTATTTTCTGTGGAGGGTCACAGACCCATTTGGGGTTCCCATGTACATTGTCAGTTCAGATCCGGTGTCCTGTAGTCCCTGAATATAGCCATGGGTCCCTTGGGGTCAGATTTGAGGTAAGGTGCACAATACAATTGTTCAGTAGACTTTTGGGCCCTTCCTGAGGGTTCTGGTCTCCCCTTCAGTCAACTGATTTTGGGAATATATGGTGGCTTAGGTCTGAGAATTGGTTAACATGCTAGTGTAATATGTTATTGTCAACTTCATTTCACCTAGAACATCCTGCTTATATTGGTCAAGTGAGAACTGAGCACACTTGCTACCTCTCACTCCTGGGAACACTGTGGTTAATGAGCCAACACCATAGGTCGGGGCCATCAGCCTGATGTGGGGCTGCTCTGACTTTGCTGTCTGTTAGAGGACCAGACCCACCAAGAGACAGCAGGGTGAACAAGGACTCTTGCCTTCTGCCACCCCAGAATGCAGTAACTCCCATCACTTTCAGATTTTCTCATTGAGTGGCTATGTTCCCACGATAAGATCTGGTCTTCAAAGAAGAGTGATCAAGATCTCTTCAAAGATGGACTTCGTTTCCTCTAAGTTGTATCTCTCAATATATGGGTGAAAGGTATTTCTTGAGCATGCTCCCAGAAGGTGAAGTAGAATTAGATGACAGACCTACTGTAACATTACAGTCTCAGAAAGCTTTTTTTTTTAGGGCAGGAAGAAGATTGCCAGAGGACCGAGAGAGAAGGTGGAGAGAGAGAGAGAAGCATCAGTGTGTGGTGTGCATGTGAATTGTTCATTGATTGCTTCTTGTACATGCCTTGACTGGGAGGCTCAACTGAGTCATTGACCCCTTGCTCAAGTCAGCAACCAGGATCATGTTGATGATTCCATGCTCAAGTCAGCAACCACATGCTCTACCTGATGAGCCCATCTACATGCCAGCAACCTCGGGGTCTTGAACCTGGGACCTCAGATACCAGGTTAACACTCTGTCCACTGCACCACCACCAGTCAAGCTCTGTAAGGTTTTGAATTCCTTCCTCTACATTAAACAAAAGGAGAGGGACATACCCATGTCACTCACAGGGGGCCATTGTGGGATTCCTCTTTCTATCAGCCATGCCAACAGGATTTCCCATCATTCAGCATTGCCACACAGTCCATAGTTTCCTGCTTGTATAAAGGACACATCTCATGTAGTTCTTTCAGAGTGTAGCACAGTTACTCAAGGGCCACACTTTGTTCCTAACCTTTGGGTTTTTCTGCAACTGGAATCTAGTCAAGGTCGCAGCTGCCTCAGGAAAGGTCACCACCATTCTCACCCTTGTGTTTGCTCTTGCACATTCTCTCTGTCTGTGACAGATCCTTGCAGTTATTCTACTTTGTCCAAATTCAGTTACAACTCTACAACTGACCTTTCCCACTGTTCTCACATGTGGTTGGAACCACTCAGAACTAACACTGCTCATGTCCTGAGTTCTTCAGGCTGAATCTGGAATCTTGGGTGTAAATCAGGAGACCCTCTCTGTGACTATTCATACCACATCTCTGTGTGCTCTATGGACACTCAGAGATGGTCCAGAGCATCTGTGCCGTCACCCAGACACCGAGACTAGACACTGAGAGACACTGGGAAGTCACGGTGTCCTCATGGCTCCATCTGTGATGCTGCAGCCCCATGTTTAGAAATTGTCTTGATTGTTTGGACTCTAGAATCAGAAACTGTTCTTTTTTAGTCTTAGTGATTGATTTTCTTTTATTTTTATAGAAACTATTCTTCATTAACTGATGAAGAATAGTTCATCAGTGTCTGATGGCTGACACCATACAGTCCACCATCCGCCACCGAGTCTCAACAAATGATATGCATGATTCCTAGTAAGAAAAAAAGGTAAGTAAACACAAATGTTCATATTATTTACAAGACAGAAGACTATTTTCTTGAACAAGTGGAGGATTGACATATCATTTTATTATTCTTTTATTGTTATTCCATGGGGTTAATATGGTTAACATTAAATAACTTCACTTATACAGCATTTTATTTCTTAGCGACAAACAGGTAGAAAGAAGAGGGTTAAGAAGCATGAATTATCAATTAGTAGGTGTGGCACTTTAGTTGTACATTGATTGCTTTCTCATATGTGCCTTGACCAGGAGGCTCCAGCTGAGCCAGTGACGCCTTACTCAAGCCAGTGACTTTGGGCTCAAACCAGCAACTTTGAGCTTTCAGCCAGGAACCTTTGGTGTTAAGCCAATGACCATTGTATCATGTCTGTGAACCCACACTCAAGCCAGTGAACTGAGCCTGTACTCAAGCCAGCTGCATTCATACTCAGTCCAGTGACATCAGGGTTACTAACTTGAGTCTTCAGTGTTCTAGTTCAATGCTCTATCCAGTACACCCTTGGTCAACAAACCGCAGCTCATTAGCCACATGCAGCTCTTTGGCCCCTTGAGTGTTTAGCAAAGGCCAGTTTAGGAGTACCCTAAGTTAATAAAAATGTACCTTACTATATACTTTAAGTTTAGAAAATTTGGCTCTCAAAAGAAATTTCAATTCTTATTGTTCATATTTGGCTCTGTTGACTAATGAGTTTGCCGACCACTGCACTACACCATCACTGGCGAGGATCCATCATGTTTCTTGCCTGTTTCTCAATGTTGATCCAAAATATTGGCCAAAGCCATGAATCACTATATACGTCCACATCTGGTCCCTTGTCATCCATTCCAGGATGAGGGGAAGAGCCCCCAAATCAGCCCATTATGGTGGTTTCTGTCACCCACTGTCCTTCCCAAATGTCCACGGACGGTGTGTAGTGCGACAGCCGTCCCCTTCCTGGTGGTGCACTGACATCACGCTGAGTTATCTGTAAGCTGGGTGCATCTTCCCTTCCTCTTCAACAGGTCACAGGGAGCTCCCTAGCATTCCCCAGGTACAGGCGGAACGAGGGACACATTGTATAGCAGTAGGGATGAGGACAACGGAGCCACTGCTTATATAACTGACTTGTGCCTGCAGCGTCCTCGCAGGTTAGGTCATGTGTGCACCACTTCACATGGATACTGTACCTTCCTGTGCATTGACACTTTTATGACTCTCGGTGATGTCACACCCAGAACATCATGAACAGCTCAGGGGGCATGCTAACGTGGTGACCCATGCTGAAGGGTTTCTCCTTTGAAACCAAGGACACCCTTTCTAATGAAGTCCATTTGAAGGATGATGAGAGATTATTTCCCCAAAAGTTTATCTCTGAGCTAGCACTACGCTGGCGTGAGTGGGAATGGAGCCCACCTGTGATGCACAGATAAACATCAGCCAGAGCCTGGAAACCTTGTGTTCCCACAGGTCCCTGAAGAGCCAGGATGCCTGTGGAGCTGTGTCCTCTGGAGTGACTTTCTGCCCAGCTCTCTACATCCCAGTGAACTGTGCGTCTGACATTTACCAGTTTCTATACTGGGCTCTGCTCTGTCCCTGTGACTCAGGAGGAAGGAACACATGAGGATTTTCAGCCACGTGGTCAGTTCTCCACATGGTGTGATTTCAGTCATGACGCTGAAGACACAGAGGAGGGGACATTGAGATGCTGGTTTTCTGGGTGGAGAGGAATTTAGAGGTTGGGTGGTAATGCAACCACTTGACTTGAAAACTAGAACAAGAGCAGTTCCTCCAGTGTCACTAGGATTGGTGGGTGACAGCAAGATCTGGGAAGGAAATCCAGAGTGCCTACATTGCCATTCACTCCAGGTCTTGCTAAGGCTCCAAACAGAATCTGTTTCTGCCACTCATCAAAAACTTGTCGGGTCACGAGCAACTTGTACCACAGCCCAGACCTGGTACTGATCCCTCTCATTTTCTATGTCCAACTAAAAATGAAGAGATTTACAGTTCACACCATAAATTTGTAGGAGTCACATGCCCACATGAGGAATGTTCCACCTCTCACATCCAGAGCCCAGTGGGGCTCTGCCCCCATCATGTTTGAACGAGGGCCGGATGTCCCTAGTTATCCTTTACTGGTCCTGCAAATCCCTCTACCCATATATACCTCATTGAGGGAGAAGAGCCCTATTTTTTGCACAGATTTATTCTGCATGTAATGACACTCCACGTGCATAAACAAGTCTGTTCTCACACTCCAGGTCCCATGAGCACATCATTCTTGCAATGGAGCAGTGGGAGGGACGTCCTGTGGGTGGACAAGGAAGTCAGAGCTCTTCAGACTAGACGGAGACCCCGCTGTGGAGGTGATGTCCCCTGGGTGAGGGTGAGTGTATGCTAGCCGGGCCGCTGAGAGGACGCAGCTCTGAGTGAGCTTTGGGTACAGGCGGAGCCAAAGCCATTGTCCAGAACCGTTGGTTCTAATGGTGAGTAGGAGATGTGTGAGCTTGTTCAAGCTGTGAGGCCTTGTTGGTGCAGTAGCTGAGCTTCAGAGTTACCTTCAGGTAAAATTTGCAATAATTCAATGACATTTAGTTTCTTATTAAAATTTTTATTTCTGCTCAGGACAGAGAGCTGAATGGGAATGTGGTAGGAATCAGCTCCCATGCATCTTTTCAATCCTGTGTGTTGGCACAGATAGGTACCATCCATCCAGGTTGTGGCAGGCCTTGATTTACTATTTTGTATCGGTGAGTAGTTCTTGTGGCTTCTGTTTAGTCTCTTTCACCAAAGTAGCTCAGTCCTCTGAACCCATGTGGGGATTCTCAGCTGTTATATCTACATTAGTTATGAGTTCTTGGTCTATGGAACAACCACACAATGCCTTCATGCAAGCAGGGGACACACTACAAAAGGACATGAGCTAAACCTACACTGAACCCTGGACCCTCAAAATTCTCCACTTTGAGTGCAGGGTCACGGTCCCAGTTTGGGTTCCCTGTGTACAGTGTTACCTCATATCCTCTCTCCTGTAGTCCCTGAATACAGCTATGGGTCCCTTGGGGACAGACTTGAGGTACGATGTGCAGTATTATTGTTCAGTAGACTGTTGGGCTCTTCCTCAGGGGCTTCTGGTCTCCCCTGCAGTCAAGTGATCTTAGATGTGCACCTGGCTCCCGTGTGAGAATTGTTCACATGCTGGTGCCATACATTTTTGTTCATTCATTACAACTAGAACATTCCGCTCATACAGGTCTAGTAAGAAGTGAGCACACTAGCTGCCTCTCTCTCTCTCCGAGGAGCACCGTGGGTAATGAGTCGACATCTTAGTTGGGGTAATCAGATTGATGTGGGGCTGCCCTGACGTTGGTGTCTGTTTGAGGACCAGACCCATGAGGAGACAACAGGGAGAGCAAGGACTATTTCCATCTGCCACCCAGATGGCAGTAACTCCCAACACACTTATAGTTTCTCACTGAGTGGCTATGTTCCCACGATAAGATCTGGTATTCAAAGAAGAGTGATTACATATCTCTTCGAGGATGCCACTTATTTTCTCTAAAAGTCACAATGTACATTGTCATTCAAAAATAAGGAAACGGTATTTCTTGTGCATGCTTCCTGAGTGGTGAATTGGACATAAATGACATATTCACTTTAACCTTTTAGTCTATGAATGGTTATTATTTTTTAGAGCTGAGGGCATTGAGTTGAGGACCAAGAGAGAAGGTGGGAAGAGAGTGGAGAAGCCTCAGTGTGTAGTGGTTGCATTTTAATTGTTCACTGATTGCTTCTCACACATACCTTGACCAAAGGGCTCAAGTAAACCAGTGTCCCTTGCTCAAACCAGCAACCTTTGAGCTCAAGCTAGCAAGCCAGTATCATGTTGATGATTACAACTCAAGCCAGTGACCACATTCTTACGCTGGTGAGCCCAACTACCGGACAGTGACCTCAGGGTCTTGAATCTGGGACCTTAGCTGCCTAGGCTAAGACTCTGTTCACTGCACCATCACCACTCAAGCTCTGAAAGGTTTTGAATTCCTTCCTCTACATTGAACCAACGGAGAGCGAACATACCCATGTCACTCACAGTGGGTTATTGTGGGATTAACATTTAACCCAAATATTCCAACATACTGACGGAGCCCAATCAATACATTCGGCTTCATGCAAAGTTCTATCCTTTCTACCATCATCTCCCATCACTCATCATTCCCACACATACTCGATAGGTTCCTGCTCATATAAATGACAATCTGAAATAGTTTTTTCAGAGTGTAGTGCACTTGCTCAATATCACACCTTGTCCTTCACTTTTGGGTTTCTGCTGGGATTGGTGTCTAGTCAAGGTCGCAGCTGCCACAGGAAACGTCAGGACTGTCCTTACCCTTGTTTGCTCTTGCACATTCCTACTGTCAGTGACAAGTCCTGAGTTATTCTACTTTGCTCCAAATTCAGTGACAACTCTACAATTGTCCTTTCCCACTGTTCTCACATCTGACTTGGACCCACTGAGAACTAACACTGCTCATGTCCTGAGCTCTTCAGGCTGAATCTGGAATCCTGGGTGTAAATCAGGAAACCCTCTCTGGGACTATACATACCACATTCCTGTGTGCTGTGGGGACACTCAGAGATGTCCCAGGACAGCTGTGCCATCACCCAGACACTGAGACGAGACCCCAGGAGACACTGTGATGGCTTGGTGTCCGCACTTAACATCTGCCATGCTGCAGCCCCATGTTTAGAAATTGTTCTGAATGACCGAACTCTGGAAACAAAAACTGGTTTTTGAACTGTTAGTGATTGATGTTCTCTTATTTTTATAGACACTATTCTCATCACTGTCTCATGGGTCTCCATAGAGCACACCTTCCATTGCTGAGATTCAACAAATGGTGTTTTGATCGTTAGTGAGCACAAGGTAAGTAAACACAAATGTTTATATTATTTAGAAGAAAGAAGAATGTCTCCATTTTTTTAATTTTTAAATTTTATCTAGGAAATTAACTTTCACATGGTGACATTGGTCTATAGACTACATAGGTTTCAGGTAAACATTACTATAGCATATGAACTGTTGATTACATTGTACTACACAAATTCATATATTTTTCCATCACTTTGTAATTGTCCCTCTTGAAATTATAATTCAACAGTAAAAAGGAAGTACGGAAACCTACAGAAATATGGAAATTAAATAGCATTATTCTAAAAAATGACTGGGCCAAAGAAGAAATGATAGCAAAGATCAAAACATATATACTAACAGGACAGCTTTTTAACATTGCTTTATTCTTATATATGTGGGGTTAATATGGTTAACACATTAAATAATTTCACTGGTGCAGTTCTGTGTGTGTGTGTGTGTGTGTGTGTGTGTGTGTGTGTGTATGCCAGAAATGAGAGCCAAAGATGGACAGACAGTCAGACAGGAATGGAGAGAGATGGGAAGCATCAACTCGTAGTTGCAGAATCTTAGTTGTTCATTGATTGCTTTTACATATGTATTTTGACCAGTGGGCTCCAGCTGAGTCAGTTAACCCATGCTCAAGCCAGCAACCTTGGTGTGCAAGTCAGTGACCATGGGGTTATGTCTATGATTCCACATAAAAGCCACTGACTCCACCTCTTAAACTCAGTGGGTGACCTGATGCCCAGGACGAAATTGACAGCTCAGGTTTCATGCTAACATGGTGGCCCATAGTGAAGCATTTTTTCTTTTTTTTTTTTGTAAATAAAGTTTTATTAATGTAAATGGGGTGACATCAATAAACCAGGGTACATTATTCAAAGAAAACATGTCCATGTTATCTTGTCATTCAATAATATTGCATACCCATCACCCAAAGTCAGACTGTCTTCTGTCACCCTCTATCTAGTTTTCTTTCTTTTTTTTTTTGTATTTTTTTTTTTATTGTATTTATTTTTAATGGGGTGACATCAGTAAATCAAGATACATATATTCAAAGATAACATGTCCAGGTTATCTTAAAGTTCAATTATGTTGCATACCCATCACCCAAAGTCAGATTGTCCTGTCACCCTCTATCTAGTTCTCTTTGTGCCCCTCCCCCTTCCCTCCCCCTCTCCCCCCTCATCCCGTAACCACCACACTCTTATCAATGTCTCTTGGTCTCACTTTTATGTCCCATCTACGTATGGAAAAATGCAGTTCCTGGTTTTTTCTGATTTACTTATTTCGCTTCGTATCATGTTATCAAGATCCCACCATTTTGCTATAAATGATCCGATGTCATCATTTCTTATGACTGAGTAGTATTCCATAGTGTATATGTGCCACATCTTCTTTATCCAGTCATCTATTGATGGGCTTTTTGGTTGTTTCCATGTCTTGGCCACTGTGAACAATGCTGCAATGAACATGGGGCTGCATGTGTCTTTACAAGTCAATGTTTCTGAGTTTTGGGGGTATATACCCAGTAGAGGGATTGCTGGGTCATAAGGTAGTTCTATTTTCAGTTTTTTGAGGAACCACCATACTTTCTTCCATAATGGTTGTACTACTTTACATTCCCACCAACAGTGGATGAGGGTTCCTTTTTCTCCACAGCCTCTCCAACATTTGCTATTACCTGTCTTGTTAATAATAGCTAGTCTAACAGGTGTGAGGTGGTATCTCATTGCAGTTTTGATTTGCATTTCTCTAATAGCTAAAGAAGATGAGCATCTTTTCATATATCTGTTGGCCATTTGTATTTCTTCCTGGGAGAAGTGTCTGTTCATATCCTCTTCCCATTTTTTTATTGGATTGTTTGTTTCTTTGTCGTTGAGTTTTATGAGTTCTTTGTATATTTTGGATATTAGGCCCTTATCTGAGCAGGTGTTTAAAAATATCATTTCCCAATTAGTTGGCTGTCTGTTTATCTTGTTATCAATTTCTCTTGCTGAACAAAAACTTCTTAGTCTGATGTAGTCCCATTCATTAATTTTTGCTTTCACTTCTCTTGCTGTGGAGTCAAATTCATAAAATGCTCTTTAAAGCCCAGGTCCATGAGTTTGGTACCTATGTCTTCTTCTATGTCCTTTATTGTTTCAGGTCTTATGTTTAGATCTTTGATCCATTTTGAGTTAATTTTAGTACAGGGGGACAAACTGTAGTCCAGCTTCATTCTTTTGCATGTGGCTTTCCAGTTTTCCCAGCACCACTTGTTGAAGAGGCTTTCTTTTCTCCATTGTGTGTTGTTGGCCCCTTTATCAAAAATTATTTGACTATATATATGTGGTTTTATTTCTGGGCTTTCTATTCTGTTCCATTGGTCTGAGTGTCTATTTTTCTGCCAATACCATGTTGTTTTGATTGTTGTGGCCCTATAATAGAGTTTGAAGTCAGGTATTGTAATGCCCCCAGCTTCATTCCTTTTCTTTAGGATTGCTTTGGCTATTTGGGGCTTTTTATAGTTCCATATAAATCTGATTATTTTTTGTTCCATTTCTTTAAAAAATGTAATTGGAATTTTGATGGGAATTGCATTAAATTTGTATATAGCTTTGGGTAATATGGCCATCTTGATTATATTTATTCTACATAACCAAGAACAAGGAATATTCTTCCATCTCATAATGTCTTTTTTGATTTCCCTTAACAATGGTGTATAGTTTTCATTGTATAAGTCCTTTACATTCTTCGTTATGTTTATTCCTAGGTATTTTATTTTTTTTGTTGCAATCTTGAAGGGGATTATTCTTTTGAGTTCATTCTCAAATGTTTCATTGTTGGCATATAGAAAGGCTATTGACTTCTGTATGTTAATTTTGTATCCTGCGACCTTACTGTATTGGCTTATTTTTTCTAGAAGTCTTTTTGTGGATTCTTTGGGGTTTTTGATGTATAGGATCATATCATCTACAAAAAGTGATACCTTTACTTCTTCTTTTCCGATATGGATGCCTTTTATTTCTTTGTCTTGTCTGATTGCTCTGGCTAGAACCTCTAGTACCACATTAAATAAGAGTGGAGAGAGTGGACAACCCTGTCTTGTTCCTGATTTAAGGGGGAAAGCCTTCAGTTTTGTGCCATTTAGTATGATGTTAGCTGATGGTTTATCATATATGGCCTTTATCATGTTGAGATATTTTCCTTCTATACCCATTTTGTTGAGAGTCTTAAACATAAAATTGTGTTGTATTTTATCAAAAGCCTTTTCTGCATCTATTGATAATATTATGTGGTTCTTGTTCTTTGTTTTGTTGATATGGTGTATTATGTTAACCGTTTTACGTATGTTGAACCATCCTTGAGATTCTGGGATGAATCCCACTTGATCATGATGTATTTTTTTTTAATATGTTGTTGTATTCGATTTGCCAGTATTTTGTTTAGTATTTTAGCATCTGTATTCATTAGAGATATTGGTCTGTAGTTTTCTTTTTTTGTGCCGTCCTTGCCAGGTTTTGGTATGAGGGTTCTGTTGGCCTCATAAAATATGTTTGGAAGTATTGCTTCCTCTTCAATTTTTTGGAAGACTTTGAGTAGAATAGCAACCAAGTCTTCTTTGAATGTTTGATGTAATTCACTGGTATAACCGTCTGGGCCTGGCCTTCTTTTTTTTTTTTTTTTACAGAGGCAGAGATAGACAGGGACAGACAGACAGGAACGGAGAGAGATGAGAAGCATCAATCATCAGTTTCTCGTTGCGCGTTGCAACTTCTTAGTTGTTCATTGATTGCTTTCTCACATGTGCCTTGACCGTAGGCCCTCAGCTGACCATGTAAACCCCTGCTGGAGCCAGCGACCTTGGGTCCAAGCTGGTGAGCTCTTTGCTCAAGCCAGATGAGCCCGCGCTCAAGCTGGCGACCTCGGGGTCTCTAACCTGGGTCCTTCCGCATCCCAGTCCGGCGCTCTATCCACTGCGCCACCACCTGGTCAGGCTGGGCCTGGACTTTTATTTTGGGGGAGGTTTTTGATAGTTTTTTCTGTTTCCTCCATGGTAATTGGTCTGTTTAGGCTTTCTGCTTCTTCATGACTCAGTCTAGGAGAGTTGTATTGTTCTAGGAATTTATCCATTTCTTCTAGATTGTTGAATTTCATGACATATAGTTTTTCGTAATATTCTACGAAAAACTTTGTATATCTATGATGTGTATGGTGATTTCTCCTATTTCATTTTGGATTCTGCTTCTATGAGTCCTTTCTCTTTTTTCCTTGGTGAGTCTTGCCAAGGGTTTCTCAATTTTGTTGATCTTCTCAAAGAACCAGCTCCTTGTTTTATTAATTTTTTTCTATATTTTGTTCTCTACTTTATTTATTTCTGCTCTGATTTTTATTATTTCCTTTCTTAGGCTGGGTGTGGGTTGTCTTTGTTCTTCTTTTTCTAGTTCCTTAAGGTGTGAAGTTAAGTGGTTCACTTGGGCTCTCTCGTGTTTCTTCATATAGGCCTGAAGTGATATGAACTTCCCTCTTATTACTGCTTTTGCTGCATTTCAGAGATTCTGATATGTCGTATTGTCATTTTCATTTGTCTGTATATATCTTATGATCTCTGCACTTATTTCTTCTTTGACCCATTCATTTTTTTAAAGTATGTTATTTGTGTCCACATTTTTGTGGGGGTTTTTTCCTCTTTTTTGCAGTTGAATTCCAGTTTCAAGGCTTTATGATCAGAAAATATGCTTGGTACAATTTCAATTTTTTTGAATTTTCTGATGTTATTTTTGTGGCCCAACATATGGTCAATTCTTGAGAATGTTCCATGTACACTCGAGAAAAATGTATACTCTGTCACTTTGGGATAAACTGTCCTTTAGATTTCTATTATATCCAAGGCATCTAGTGTTTCTTTTAAGGCCAATATAGCTTTATTGATTCTCTGTTTGGATGACCAATCTAGAGCCGTCAGTGGTGTATTGAGGTCTGCAAGTATGATTGTATTTTTGTCCGTTTTTGTTTTTAGGTCAATAGTAGCTGTCTTCTATATTTTGTTGCTCCTTGGTTTGGAGCATATATATTAAGGATTTTTATGTCCTCTTGATTCAGTGTCCCCTTAATCATTATGAAAGTTTTCCCTATGAACTAGTACTGCTTTGGGTACAAAGGAAAGAAACCCATCTGTAATGCCCAGATGGACCTTACTCACTAACTGAAGCCCTGCCTCCCCACAGGTCCCTGCAGAGCCAGGATGCCTGTGGAGCTGTGTCCTCTGCAGTGACTTCCTGCCCATCTCTCTACACACCAGTAACCATGAGTGTGGCATTCACCAGCCTCTGATCCACTTTCTGCTGTTTCCCTGTGACTCAGGAAGAAAGAACCCATTGGGTATTTGCAGTCCTGTGGTCAGTTCTCTGCATGGTTCTCAGTCATGACACTGAAGAGGCAGAGAAGAAGATGCTTAGATGCTTGTTTTCAGGGTGGTGGTGATTTAAGAGGTTGAGTGACTTTTGCTCGACATGCCTGAATTTTCAGGAAAGCACTTACTTTGCTAAACTGGACTCAAAAATCCAAAGGTTCACCTGACCAGACAGTAGTACACTGGACAGAGCGTCAGACTGGGATGCAGAGAACCCAGTTTCAAAACCATGAGGTCACCAACCTGAGCATGGGTCTCCAGCTTGAGCCCTGGATTGCTGGGTTGAGCGTAGGATCATAAACATGATCCCGTTGTCGTGACCTGATCCCATAGCTTGAGCCCAAGTTCTCTGGATTGATCATGGGGTCACTCACTCTCCTGTAACCCCCTTGTCAAGGCTCATATGAGAACTCAACAAATGAACAATAAAGGAGACTAAGGAGTCGTGACAAAGGATTGATGCTTCTCATCTCTCTCCCTTCCTGTCAGTCCCTATCTCTTCCTCTCTCTACCTCTCTCTCTCTCTCTCTGTCAAACACACACACACACACACACACACACACACACACACACAAGTCCAAAAGCTGATTCTGAAAAAAATTGTCATGATTGGTGGATGACAATCCTGAGCATCCACACTGGTAATCACTCCAGGTCCTCTAAAGCTCCCAGTGCAAGTTCAAGGAACATCACGTCTACAGCAATAAATGGCCTAGGTCACAGAGCAGAATGGACTACAGATGAGACCTTGTAGAGAACCCTCTCTTTTCCAGTCTGCACCTCAAAATGAGCTGCTATTCAGATCCCATCATAATTGCAGGAGTCACACGCTCACTTGAGGAATGTGCCACCTCTCACATCCAGAGCTGACGAGGGCTGTGCCCCCATCATGGCTGTATGAGAGGCCGGATGTCCCTAGTTATCCTTTACCTTGAGAGTTACCTGTCCTGACCAATACCTCTGGACCCGTAAATATTTCAGTGAGGAAGATGAGCCCTGAAGTTTAGTCACATTCCATGTACAATTAATTACACTCAGAGTGCATGAACACATCTAGAGTAGAACTGTGCCCAATCACCAGGTCATTCAGTTCGACGTCACCTTTGTAATGCAGCAGTTGGAAAAAGAGCGTTGTGAAGCTGTGGTGTTCACAGGGCTCCCTCTGCGATGTCTTGATTGGCTGGACTCTGCAATCATACATTGGTTTTTGAACTCTTAGTGACTGATTTTCTCTCATTTTCTTAGAAACTATCCTATTTGACTGTCTGATGGCTGTCACCATACAGCCCACCTTCCCCTACCAAGTAACAACAGGTAATGTCCATCATCCTTAGTGAGTACAAGGTCAAGTAACACACACGTTCATTATTTAGAAGAAAGAAGAATCTCTGTTTTCTTAACAAGAGGGGAACTGACAATATTTTTTTGAACATTTCTTTATTGTTATACTTGTGTGGTTGATATGGTTAACACATGATAAATTTACTTGTATAGTTTTTATTTTTCATAGTGAGTGAGACACTGACAGACAAACACAAATAGGCAGGAAGGGAGAGAGGTGAGAAGCAGGAACTCAATTTCAGCAGTTTGGTTCATTAATTGCTCCT
The DNA here is from genome assembly GCF_036850765.1 of Saccopteryx bilineata. Taxonomy (NCBI): domain Eukaryota; kingdom Metazoa; phylum Chordata; class Mammalia; order Chiroptera; family Emballonuridae; genus Saccopteryx; species Saccopteryx bilineata. The sequence goes on from NC_089496.1 coordinate 59,880,820, forward strand.
CATATGTGCACTGACCAGAGAGCTCAACAGAAACAGTGACCCCTTGCTCAAGCCAGTGATGTGGGGCTCAAGACAGTGAGCTGAGTTTCAAGCCAGTGACTTTTGGACTTCAAGCCAGCAACCATGGGGTCATCTCTATGATCACACACTAAAGCTAGTGACCCTGCCCTCAAGCCACTGACCACATGGCCACACCTGGTAAGTCTGCTCAAGCCAGCAACCTCAGGTTTTGAACCTGGGTCCTCAGTGTCCCAGGTTGACACTCTATCCACTGCACCACCATCTTTCAGGCTCCATCATGTTTCATCTGTGTTTCTCACTGTTGATCCAAATGTTGACCAGTGCCCTGACTCACTCACTCCACACATGCATGTCTGGTCATTTGTCCTCCAATCAATGTGAAGAATGAGGACAACTGTTTCAGGTATGGACCAGTGTGCCACTTCCCCAGACCCACTGTAATGGGTGGATGTCCACAGAGGATCTGTCGTGCTGCAGCTGCCCACTTCCTGGTGGTTCATTGATATTGTGCTAAGTTTCTGGTGTCCTCTTCAGTCAATGATTTTGGGTGTATAACCTGGCTCAGGTATGAGAATTCGTTAACATACCAGTGCCACACATTCTCCTCAAGTTCATTTCACCTGGAACATTCTGCTTCTACAGGTGAAGTGAGATATGAGCACACTTCTTCCTCTCTCACTCCTGGGAGTGCCATTGGTAATGAGCCAACACCTTAGTTGTTCAATTTTGTTTCTCATACATGCCTTAAAATGGGGGCTGCAGCCAAGCAAGTGACCCCTTGCACATGGCAGCATCCTTAGGCTCAACTCAATCCAATGACCATTGAATCATGTCTGTGATCCCACACTCTAGCCAGTGAACCTTAGCTCCAGCTGGATAAGCCCACGCTCATCCTGGCAATCTCAGGGTTTCAGACCTGGATCCTCAGTGTTCCTGGCCGATGCTCTATGCACTACGCCACCACTGGTGAGGCTCCATCATGATTCTTGCCTGTTTCTCACTTTTGAACTAAAGTATTGGCCAGAGCCATGAATCACTATATACGTACATCTCTGGTCATTTGTCACCCAATCAAAATGAAGGTCGTGATGCCTGTCTATGTAGTGGTGCAGTGGATAGAGCATCAGACTGGGATGCAGAAGACTCAGGATCAAAACCCCAAGGTCACCGGCTTGAGCATGGACTCATCCAGCTTGAATGCAGCTTAACCACTGAGCACGGTGTGGCTGGTATGAGCATGGGATCATAGATATGACCTCATGATCACTGGCTTCATCCCAAGGCCACTGGCTTGAGCAATGGGTCACTCTGCTCTCCGGTAGCCTCCCAGTCAAGGCATATGTGAGATAGCAGTCAATGAACAACAAAAGAGCTTCAGCAAAGACTTGATGCTTCTCATCTCTCTCCCTTCCTGCCTCTGTGTCCCTATCTGTCCCTCTCTCAGTCTGTCTCTCGGTCTCTGTCACACACACAGAAAATGAATGATACGGTGAACTGCCCCATACTCAGCCCATAGTGACAGCTCCACTTGCCCACTGTCCTTCAGGAATGTCCATAGAGGGTCGGGTGCGCTGCAGCCATCCACTTCCTCGTGGTTCCCTGACATCATGCTAAGTTACCTTTAATCCAAGACTTCTCTCCTTCCTCTGTCAACAGGTCCTACGGAGCTCCACACGAGTCCTCAGAAACCTGTGTAAAGAAAGAGCCTCTGGACAACAGTAGGGACCAAGGGTAACGGAACCACTGCTTATACAACTCACTTGTTCCTGCAGGGCCTTCCCAGGTTGGGTCATGTGTGCACCAACTCACATGGATGCCGTATCTTCCTGTGCATGGCAACCTTTGTGACTCTTTGAGTGACATCACACCCAGGACACCATGGACAGCTCATGGTGCATGCTAAGGTTGTGGCCAATGGTGAAGTGTTTCATCTTTGAAACCAAGGAAACCGTTTGGGGGAAGTCACGGTTTATTTGAGGGATGATGACGGATCATTCCTCTAATTTTTTGCCCCGATGATTGAGGGCTACTCTGGGCTTGAGAGAGGATGAAACCCACACACAATTCCCAGATGGGTCTCAAGCAGAACGTGGCACCCCTGCGTCCCCATAGGTCCCTGCAGAGCCAGGTCCCTGTGGAGCTTTGTCCTCTGCAGTGACTTCCTGCCAAGCTCTCTACACCCCAGTGAACTGTGAGTGTGAGTGTGACGTTTACCAACCTCTGGTCAGGGTTCTGCTGTGTCCTTGTGACTCAGGAGGAAGGAACACACTGACAGGTAGCAACCTTGTGGTCAGTTCTCCATATGGCTCTCAGTCTTGACACTGAAGAGATACAAGAGGAGACACTTAGACGCTGATTTTCTGGGTGGAGAAGTTTTTAGAGGTTGAGTGGTAGTGTATACACCTGACTTGAAAACTAGTGTAAGAGCAGTTCCTCCAGTGTCACTAGGATTGGTGGGTGACAGCAAGACCTGAATGAAACCTTGGAGCATCTACACTGTCATTCAGTCCATTTCTTGCTAAGGCTACAAACAAAATGGAAGTTCCAGGAACGTTGTATCTGTAGTAATTAATAGTTGGGTCACGGATCAGCTGGTTCAGAGGTGGAACCTGGTAATGAGTCCTTTCTTTTCTGGTTCCAATTAAAAATGAGGACATTTTCAGGTCCCACCATAAATTTACAGTAGTCACATGCCCACATGAGGAACATGCCACCTCTCACATCCAGAGCCCACGGTGGCTGTGCCTCCATCATGGTTGTATGAGGGGCCTGATGCTCCATGTTGTCCTTCACCTTGAAGAGTTCCTGTCCTGCACAATCCCTCTGAACCCATAAATATTGACTGAAGAAGAAGAGCACCAAATTTTGCCGAGATTTATTCTGCAGTGTTGATTCTTAAAGTGCATCACTGAATGTGGAGTAGGACAGTTCCTGCCCACTGGGTCCAGTCGGCAAAATGTCATCCTAGTAATGAAGCAGCAGGTGGGATTTCCTGCAGGTTAAAAAGGAAGTCTGACCTTTGTAGACTAGACAGAGACCCGGAATGTGGAGGTGGTGTCCCCTGGGGTGAGAGGATGACTGTGTGCTAGCCATGCCACTGAGAACACAACTGTGATTGAAGTTTGGATACGGATGGAGCCGAAGCCACTTGCTAGAACAGTGGGATATACAGGGACCAGGGGATGTGTGCATTTGTTCAGACAATGAGACCACATTGGTGCAGCGGCAGCAGTTGCAGTCACTCACAGGTAAAATTTCCAATAATTTACTGCTGTTTAGTAACTTGCTGCTTCTCTTTTTCAGAACAGGAGAAATGAGGAGATGAATGGTGAAAGGGTTGGAAACAGCCTTTTGGCATCTTTCCAGTCATTTGTGGTGGCACCGATCTCTGCAGTCCATTCAGCTGTGTGGTCCAGACTGTGACTCCTGTTTTCCCAGGTGTGGTCAGTTCTGATGGCCTGTTTAGTCTCTCCCAGCACAGTAGCCTTACTCCTCAGTGGACCCATGTGGGGATTTTCTCAGCTGTTCAATCTCTTTCAGTGATGAGCTTTAGGTCTTGGGAACAACAACATGGTGTCTTTAGGATCTCAATGACATCAACCTCCATTGAATCTCTGACTTGTAAAAAGCCTCTATTTTATGTGGAGGGTCACAGACCCATTTTGGGTCCCCGTGTACATTGTCAGTTCAGATCCGGTGTCCTGTAGTCCCTGAATATAGCCATGGGTCCCTTGGGGTCAGATTTGAGGTAAGGTGCACAATACAATTGTTCAGTAGACTTTTGGGCCCTTCCTGAGGGTTCTGGTCTCCCCTTAAGTCAACTGATTTTGGGAATATATGGTGGCTCCTTGCTGTCTCTTAGAGCAAAGGTCCGTGTGCCATTTGGTACCAGTCTGCAAAGAAAGAATAAATAACTTACATTATTTCCATTTTATTTATATATAAGTCTGAACGATGTTTTATTTTTTTTAAATGACCAGATTCCCTCTGTTACTTCCTTCTAAGACTCACTCTTTTTTTTTTAATAATTTTATTTTTTTAATGGGGTGACATCAATAAATCAGGATACATATATATTCAAAGATAACAAGTCCAGGTTATCTTGTCGTTCATTTATGTTGCATACCCACCACCCAAAGTCAGATTGTCCTCTGTCACCTTCTATCTTATTTTCTTTATGCCCCTCCCCACCCCCTTTCCCTCTCCCATTCCTCTCTCCCTCCCGTAACCACCACACTCTTATCAATGTCTCTTAGTTTCACTTTTATGTCCCACCTACGTATGGAATAATGCAGTTCCTGGTTTTTTCTGATTTACTTATTTTGCTTCGTATCATGTTATCAAGATCCCACCATTTTGCTGTAAATGTTTCGATGTCATCATTTCTTATGGCTGAGTAGTATTCCATAGTGTATATGTGCTACATCTTCTTTATCCAGTCATCTACTGATGGGATTTTTGGTTGTTTCCATGTCCTGCCCACTGTGAACAATGCTGCAATAAACATGGGGCTGCATATGTCTTTACGTATCAATGATTCTGAGTTTTGGGGGTATATACCCAGTAGAGGGATTGCTGGGTCATAAGGTAGTTCTATTTTCAGTTTTTTGAGGAACCACCATACTTTCTTCCATAATGGTTGTACTACTTTACATTCCCACCAACAGTGTATGAGGGTTCCTTTTTCTCCACAGCCTCTCCAACATTTGCTATTACCTGTCTTGCTAATAATAGCTAATCGAACAGGTGTGAGGTGGTATCTCATTGCCGTTTTGATTTGCATTTCTCTAATAGCTAAAGAAGATGAGCATCTTTTCATATATCTGTTGGCCATTTGTATTTCTTCCTGGGAGAAGTGTCTATTCATATCCTCTTCCCATTTTTTTATTGGATTGTTTGTTTGTTTGTTGTTGAGTTTTATGAGTTCTTTGTATATTTTGGATATTAGGCCCTTATCTGAGCTGTTGTTTGAAAATATCATTTCCCATTTAGTTGGCTTTCTGTTTATTTTGTTATCAGTTTCTCTTGCTGAGCAAAAACTTCTTAGTCTGATGTAGTCCCATTCATTAATTTTTGCCTTCACTTCTCTTGCCATTGGAGTCAAATTCATAAAATGCTCTTTAAAACCCAGGTCCATGAGTTGAGTACCTATGTCTTCTTCTATGTACTTAATTGTTTCAGGTCTTATGTTTAGATCTTTGATCCATTTTGAGGTAATTTTTGTACAGGGGGAGAGACTGTAGTCCAGTTTCATTCTTTTGCATGTGGCTTTCCAGTTTTCCCAGCACCATTTATTGAAGAGGCTTTCTTTTCTCCATTGTGTGTTGTTGACCCCTTTATCAAAAATTATTTGACTATATATATGTGGTTTTATTTCTGGACTTTCTATTCTGTTCCATTGGTCTGAGTGTCTATTTTTCTGCCAATACCATGCTGTTTTGATTGTTGTGGCCCTATAATACAGTTTGAAGTCAGGTATTGTAATGCCCCCAGCTTCATTCTTTTTCTTTAGGATTGCTTTGGCTATTCGGGGTTTTTTATAGTTCCATATAAATCTGATGATTTTTTTCTCTATTTCTTTAAAAAACGTCATTGGAAGGTTGATGGGAATTGCATTAAATTTGTAGATTCCTTTGGGTAATATGGCCATCTTGATTATATTTATTCTTCCTAGCCAAGAACAAGGTATATTCTTCCATCTCATTATATCTTTTTCAATTTCCCTTAACAATGGTTTATAGTTTCCATTGTATAAGTCCTTTACATTCTTTGTTATGTTTATTCCTAAGTATTTTTTTGTTGTTGTTGCAATCGTGAAGGGGATTATTCTTTTGAGTTCGTTCTCAATTGTTTCATTGTTGGCATATAGAAAGGCTATTGACTTCTGTATGTTAATTTTGTATCCTGCGACCTTACTGTATTGGCTTATTGTTTCTAGTAGTCTTTTTGTGGATTCTTTGGGGTTTTCGATGTATAGGATCATATCATCTGCAAAAAGTGATACCTTTACTTCTTCTTTTCCGATATGGATGCCTTTTATTTCTTTGTCTTGTCTGATTGCTCTGGCTAGAACCTCTAGTACCACATTAAATAAGAGTGGAGAGAGTGGACAACCCTGCTAAGACTCACTCTTGATGCTTGTCTCGGTCACGTAATATATTTATCCGTCCCACCCTAAAGGCCGGTCCGTGAAAATATTTTCTGACATTGAACCGGTTCATGGCCCAAAAAAGGTTGTGGACCACTGTGTTAGAGGACCAGATCCACCAGGTAACTAGAGGGTGAACAAGGTATCTTGTCTCTGTCACCCCAGATGCAGTAACTCCCATCACATTTAGAGTTTCTAATTGAGTGTCCGTGTTCCTGCCGTAAGGTCTGGTCTTCAAAGAAGGGTGACCACTGAGCCCTTTAAGATGCTAATTATTTCCTCTATAATTTATCTCTCAATATATGGGAGAAAGGTATTTTTTGCACACATTCCCACACTACTGAATGGTACTTAGATGAGAGATGCAGTCTGACATTTCAGTCTCTCAAAGCTTTAGAATACATTCCTCTACATTAAACCAAGGGAGAGTGGACATGCTCATGTCACTCATCGTCGGCCATCGTGGGATCCATGTTTCAGCCAAATATGCCAACAACCTGATGGAGCCCAATCAGGACCTTCATCCTCATCCAACCTTGTCTCCAGCCCACCATCATTCCCCATCGTTCACATTCCCACCTGTAGTCCATAGTGTCCTGATGAATAAATGACACATCTTACATAATGACACAGCTTACATAGTTCTTTCAGAGTGTAGCACACTTGCTCAATGGTCAAAGTTTGTTCCCCTCACCCTTGGGGTTTCTGCTGGAACTGAGACTAGTCAAAGTGGCAGCTGGCACAGGAGAAGTCACCACCGTTCTTGCCCTTATGTTTGCTCTTGCACATTCTTGCTGTCTGTGACAGATCTTCAGTTATTTTTGTTTGCTCCAAATTCAGTTGCAACTCTACAGTTCATCTTTCCCTTTGTTCTCACATCTAACTGGACCCATTGAGAACTAACACTGCTCGTGTCCTGAGCTCTTCAAGCTGCATCTGCACTCTTGGGTGTAAATCAGGACATCCTCTCAGTGAGTATAAATAACATGCCCCTGTGTGCTCTGTGCACACTCAGAGATGGTACAGGACATCTGTGCATCACCCAGACCCTGAGACGAGACAGCAGGAGACACTGGGAAGCCACAGTTTCCGCACTGCTCCATCTAAGATGCTACTGTTCTTTGTTTAGAAATTGTCTTGATTTTCTGGACTCTAAAATCAGAAGCTGCTGTTTTAACTCTTAGTGACTTATCTTTATTTTAGTAGAAACTATTCTTCAGTAACTGTCTGAAGACTGTCACCATAAAACATACCTTCCACTACCAGGTCTCCACAAATGATGTACATGATCTTTAATGAACAAAAGGTAAGTAAACACTAATGTTTTATTGTTTATAAGAAAGAAGAATGTCTTTTCTTTCCTAGAATGAGAGGGCTGACAATATTCATTTTCAACATTTTTTTATTGTTTAATTTGTTCAGTTAGTACAGTTAACAAATTAAATAATTAAACTTCTCTACCTTTTTGTTTACTAGCAAGAAAGACACAAACACAGAGGAAGGAATGGAGAGAGATGAGAAGCATCAACTCGTACTTGTGGCTCCTTAGTTGTTCATTTTGTTTCTCGCATATGCCTTGACACGGGTGCTGCAGACAAGCCAGTAACCCCTGGCTCATGGCAGCATCCTTAGGCTCAACTCAGGCACTTTTGGATCAAGCCAATGACCATTGAATCATGTCTGTGATCCCATGCTCTAGCCAGTGAGCCTTAGCTCCAGCTGGATAAGCCCACGCTCCTCCTGGCAATCTCAGGGTTTCAGACCTGGATCCTCAGTGTTCCTGGCGATGCTCTATGCACCACACCACCATGGTGAGGATCCATCATGCTTCTTGCCTGTTTCTCACTTTTGAACTAAAGTATTGGCCAGAGCCATGAATCACTATATACGCGCATCTCTGGTCATTTGTCACCCAATCAAAATGAAGGATGTGGTGCCTGATTAGGTAGTGGAGCAGGGATAGAGCATCAGACTGGGATGCAGAAGACTCAGGATAGAAACCCCAAGGTCACCGGCTTAAGCATGGACTCATCAAGCTTGAATTCAGGCTCACCAGCTTGCGCGCCATGTGTCTGGTGTGAGCGTGGGTTCATAGATATGAGCTCATGGTCGCTGGCTTCAACCCAAGGTCACTGGCTTGAGCAATGGGTCACTCTGCTCTCCTGTAGCCTCCCAGTCAAGGCATATGTGAGATAGCAGTCAATGAACAACAAAAGAGTTTCAGCAAAGAACTGATGCTTCTATCTCTCTCCCTTCCTGTCTCTGTGTCCCGATCTGTCCCTCTCTCAGTCTCTCTCGGTCTCTTTCATACACACAGAAAATGAATGATATGGTGAACCGCCCCATACTCAGCCCATTGTGACAGTTCCACTTGCCCACTGTCCTTCAGGAATGTCCATAGAGGGTCGGGTGCGCTGCAGCCGTCCACTTCCTGGTGGTGCCCTGACATCATGCTAAGTTACCTGTAAGCCAGGAGTCTCTCCTTCCTCTGTCAACAGATCCTTCGGAACTCCACACGAGTCCTCAAAAACATGTGTAAAGAAAGAGCCACTGTACAACAGTAGAGACCAAGGGTAATGGAACCACTGCTTATATAACTCACTTGTTCCTGCAGGGTCTTCCCAGGTTGGGTCGTGTGTGCACCAGCTCACATGGAGACTGTATCTTCCTGTGCATGGCAACCTTTGTGACTCTTTGAGTGACATCACACTCATGACATCATGGACAGCTCAGGGTGCATGCTAATGTTGTGGCCAATGGTGAAGTGTTTCACCTTTGAAACCAAGGAAACCATCTGGGAGAAGTCACAGTTTATTTGAGAGATGATAACAGATCATTCTCTAAATTTAACAGAGCCTGGCACACCTATGTCCCCATCGGTCCCTGCAGAGCCAGGGTCCCTGTTGAGCTTTGTCCTCTGCAGTGACTTCCTGCCCAGCTCTCTACACCCCAGTGAACTGTGAGTGTGACGTTCACCAGCCTCTGGTCAGGGTTCTGCTGTGTCCCTGTGACTCAGGAGGAAGGAACACACTGAGGGTGCAACCCTGTGGTCAGTTCTCCATATGGCTCTCAGTCATGACACTGAAGATACAGAAGAGGAGACACTTAGACGCTGATTTTCTGGGTGGAGAAGATTTTAGAGGTTGAGTGGTGGTGTATACACCTGACTTGAAAACTAGTGTAAGAGCAGTTTCTCCAGTGTCACTAGGATTGGTGTGTGATAGCAAGACCTGTAAGAAAACCTGGAGTATCTACACTGTCATTCAGTTCAGTTCTTGATATAGCTCCAAACAGAATGGAAGTTCTAGGAACATTGTCTCTGTAGTAATAAATAGTTGGGTCACAGATCAGCTTGTACCAGAGCTGGAACCTGGTAACAGCCCTTTCTTTTCTGGTTCCAGCTCACAATAAGCAAATTTTCAGGTCCCACCATAAATTTGCAGGAGTCACATGCTCACCTGAGGAATGTGCCTCTCTCACAACCAGAGCCCACGGGGGCTGTGCCTCCATCATGGTTGTATGAGGGGCCTGATGCTCCATGTTATCTTTCACCTTGAAGAGTTCCTGTCCTGCTCAATCCCTCTGAACCCATAAATATCTCACTGACGAAGAGCACCAATTTTGCAGAGATTTATTCTGCAGTGTTAATTCTTAAAGTGCATCAGTGAATGTGGAGTAGGACAGTTCCCACTCACTGGGTCCAGTCGGCACAATGTCATCCTAGTAATGGAGCAGCAGGTGGGATTTCCTGAAGGTGAAAAAGGAAGTGTGACCTTTGCAGACTACACAGAGATGTGGAATGTGGAGGTGGTGTCCCCGGGTGTGAGAGGGTGACTGTGTGCTGTCTGTGCCACTGAGAGGACACAACTGTGAGTGCAGTTTGGATAGAGGTGGAACCAAAGCCATTTGCTTGAACAGTGGGATACAAAGGGACCGGGGGGGGGGGGGGTGTGTGCGTTTGTTCAGACAATGAGACCACATTGGTGCAGTGGCAGCAGTTGCAGTCACCCACAGGTAAAATTTCCAATAATTTACTGCTGTTTAATAACTTGCTGCTTCTTTTTTTCAGAACAACAGAAATGAGGAGATGAATGGTGAAGGGGTTGGAAACAGCCTTTTGGCATCTTTCCAGTCATTTGTGGTGGCACCGATCTCTGCAGTCCATCCAGCTGTGTGGTCCAGACTGTGACTCCTGTTTTCCCAGGTGTGGTCAGTTCTGATGGCCTGTTTAGTCTCTCCCAGCACAGTAGCCTTACTCCTCAGTGGACCCATGTGGGGATTTTCGCAGCTGTTCAATATATTACAGTTATGAGTTTTAGGTCTTGGGAACAACAACATGGTGTCTTTAGGAACTCAATGACATCAACCTCCATTGAACCTCTGACTTGTCAAAAGCCTCTATTTTGTGTGGAGGTTCACAGGCCCATTTTGGGTTCCCATGTACATTGTCAGTTCAGATCCTGTGTCCTGTAGTCCCTGAATATAGCCATGGGTCCCTTGGGGTCAGATTTGAGGTAAGGTGCACAATAGAATTGTTCAGTAGACTTTTGGGCCCTTCCTGAGGGTTCTGGTCTCCCCTTCAGTCAACTGATTTTGGGAATATATGGTGGCTTAGGTCTGAGAATTGGTTAACATGCTGGTGTAATATATTGTGAACTTCATTTTACCTAGAACCTCCTGCTTATATGGGTCAGGTGAGAACTGAGCATGCTTGCTACATCTCACTCCTGGGAGCACCGTGGTTAATGAGCCAACACCATAGGTCAGGGCCATCAGACTGATGGGGACTGCTCTGACGTTGCTGTCTGTTAGAGGACCAGACCCACCAAGAGACAGCTGAATGAACAAGGACTCTTGCCCTCTGCCACCCCAGAGTGCAGTAACTCCCATCACATTCAGATTTTCTCATTGAATGGCTATGTTCCCACTATAACATCTGGTCTTCAAAGAAGAGTGATCACAGATCTCCTCAAAGATGGACTTTGTTTCCTCTAAGTTGTATCTCTCCATATATGGGTGAAAGGTATTTCTTGAGCGTGCTCCCAGAAGGTGAAGTAGAATTAGATGAGAGAGCTACCATAACATTTCAGTCTCAGAAAGCTTTTTTTTTTTTTTTTTTTTTTTTTTAGGGCAGGAAGGAGATTGCCAGAGGACCAAGAGAGAAGGTGGAGAGAGAGAGAAGCATCAGTGTGTAGTTGTGCATGTGAATTGTTCATTGATTGCTTCTTCTACATGCCTTGACTGGGAGGCTCAACTGAGTCAGTGACCCCTTGCTCAAGCCAGCAACCAGGATCATGTTGATGATTCCACGCTCAAGCCAGAGACCCCATGCTCTAGCTGATGAGCCCACTTACAGACCAGCAACCTCGGAGTCTTAAACCTGGGACCTCAGATACTAGGTTAACACTCTGTCCACTGCACCACCACCAGTCAAGCTCTGTAAGGTTTTGAATTCCTTCCTCTACATTAAACAAAGGGAAAGGGACATACCCATGTCACTCACAGGGGCCATTGTGGGATTCATCTTTCTGTCAGCCATGCCAACACGATTTCCCATCACTCAGCATTGCAACACAGTCCATAGTTTCCTGCTTGTATAAAGGACACATCTCATGTAGTTCTTTCAGAGTGTAGCACAGTTACTCAAGGGCCACACTTTCTTCTTCACCTTTGGGTTTTTCTGTGACTGGAATCTAGTCAAGGTCGCAGCTGCCTCAGGAAAGGTCACCACCATTCTTACCCGTGTGTTTGCTCTTGCACATTCTCCCTGTCTGTGATAGATCCTTGAAGTTATTCTACTTTGATCTGAATTTATTTACAACTCTACAACTGACCTTTCCCACTGTTCTCACATCTCAGAACCACTGAGGACTAACACTGCTCTTGTCCTGTGTTCTTCATCCTGAATCTGGAATCTTGGATGTGAATCAGGAGACCCTCTCTGTGACTATACATACCACATCCCCGTGTGCTCTGTGGACACTCAGAGATGGTCCAGAGCATCTGTGCCATCACCCAGACACCGAGACTAGACACTGGGAGACACTGGGAAGCCACGGTGTCCTCATGGCTCTATCTGTGATGCTGCAGCCCTGTGTTTAGAAATTATCTTGAGTGTCGAATCTGGAATCAGAAACTATTATTTTTTTAAGTCTTAGTGATTGATTTTCTTTTATTTTTATAGAAACAATTCTTTATTAACTTTCTTTTTTCTTTTTTTTTTTTTCCATTTTTCTGAAGCTGGAAACAGGGAAAGACAGTCAGACAGACTCCCGCATGCCCCCGACTGGGATCCACCCGGCACGCCCACCATGGGGCGATGCTCTGCCCACCAGGGGGCGATGCTCTGCCCATCCTGGGTGTCGCCATGTTGCGACCAGAGCCACTCTAGCGCCTGAGGCAGAGGCCACAGAGCCATCCCCAGCGCCCGGGCCATCTTTACTCCAATGGAGCCTTGGCTGCGGGAGGGGAAGAGAGAGACAGAGAGGAAAGCGTGGCGGAGGGGTGGAGAAGCAAATGGGCGCTTCTCCTGTGTGCCCTGGCCGGGAATTGAACCCGGGTCCTCCGCACGCTAGGCTGACACTCTACCGCTGAGCCAACCGGCCAGGGCTTCATTAACTTTCTGATGGCTGTCACCATACAGTCCACCATGCGCCACCGAGTCTCAACAAATGATTTGCATTGATCCTTAGGAAAAAAACAAGGTAAGTAAACACAAATGTAAATATTATTTAGAAGACAGAGGACTATTTTCTTGAACAAGGGGAGGATTGACATATCATTTTATCATTCCTTTATTGTTATATCATGGGGTTAATATGGTTAACACATTAAATAATTTCACTTATATAGCATTTTATTTCTTAGTGACAGACAGGTAGAAAGGAGAGGGTTAAGAAGCATCAATTATCAATTTGTAGTTGTGGCACTTTAGTTGTTCATTGATTGCTCTCTCATATATGCCTTGAACAGGGGGCTCCAGCTGAGCTAGTGTAACCTTACTCAAGCCAGTGACCTTGGGCTCCAACCAGCGACTTTGAGCTTTAAGCCAGTTACTTTTGGTCTCAAGCCAATGACCATTGTATCATGTCTCTTGATGCCACTCTCAAGACAGTGACCTGAGCCTGTACTCAAGCCAGTTGAATCCATACTCAGTCCAGTGCCATCAGGCTTATTAACTTGAGTCGTCAGTTTCCCAGTTCAATGCTCAATCCTCTAAACCCTTGGTCGACAAACTGCAACTCACGAGCCACATACAGCTTCTTGGCCCCTAGAGTGTTTAGCAAAGGCTAGTTTAGGAGTACCCTAACTAAGTAAATAACAATGTACCTCCCTATATAGTTTAAGTTTAAAAAATTTGGCTCTCAAAAATTTTTTAATTGTTCTATTGTTGATATATGGCTTGTTGACTGAGTTTGCCAACCACTGCACTACACCATCACTGGTGAGGCTCTCTCATGTTTCTTGCCTGTTTTTCACTTTAAATCCAAAATATTGGCCAGAGCCACGAATCACTTTATATGTTTACATCTGGTCCCTTGTCTTCCATTCCAGGATGAGGGGAACTGCCCCCAAATCATCCCATTATGGTGGTTTCTGTCACCCACTGTCCTTCCCAAATGTCCATGGACGGTGTATAGTGCGACAGCCGTCCACTTCCTGGAGGTGTACTGACATCACGCTGAGTTATCTGTAAGCCTGGGTGCATCTTCCCTTCCTCTTCAACAGGTTACAGGGAGCTCCCTAGCAGTCCCCAAGTACAGGCAGAACAAGGGACCCATTGTATAGCAGTAGGGACAAGGACAGTGGAGCCACTGCTTATATAACTGACCTGTGCCTGCAGCGTCCTCCCAGGATGGATCATGTATGCACCACTTCACATGGATGCTGTACCTTCCTGTGCATGGCCACCTTTATGACTCTTGGTGATGTCACACCCAGGACATTGTGAACAGCTCAAGGGGCATGCTTACGTGGTGACCCATGCTGAAGTGTTTCTCTTTTGAAACCAAGGAAACCCTTTCTAACAAAGTCCATTTGAAGGATGATGAGAGATTATTTCCCTGAAAGTTTATCTCTGAGCTAGCACTGCTCTGGCTTGAGGCAGATGGAGCCCACCTGTGATGCACAGATAGACATCAGCCAGAGCCTGGAAACCTTGTGTACCCACAGGTCCCTGCAGAGCCAGGATCCCTGTGGAGCTGTGTCCTCTGGAGTGACTTTCTGCCCAGCTCTCTACACCCTAGTGAACCATTTGTGTGACGTTCACCAGCCTCTGGTCTGGGCTCTGCTATGTCCTTGTGACTCAGGAGGAAGGAACACATGAGGATTTGCAGCCCTGTGGTCAGTTCTCCACATGTGTGGTTCTCAGTCATGACACTGATGTGACAGAGGATCAGGACATTTATACATGCTTATTTCCTGGGTAGAATTGATGGTATTTTATTTATATTATTATTTTTTTAATTTTTTTATTTATTTGAGAGGGAGAGTCAGATAGAGAGAAGGTTGGAAAGTGAGAGAGCGGGAGAGAGAGAGCAAAGCATCAACTCCTTGTTTCACTTAGTTGTCCCTCTAATTTATGCATTCACTGGTTACTTCTCATATGTGCCCTAACTAGAGAGGGGCACATTGGCACGTGGGGATGATGCTTCCACCATCAGCCACCAGCCAGGGCTGGGTGGAGAAGACTTTAGAGGTTGAGTGATGGTGCAATTATTTGCCTGCATTTTCCAGAACGAACTTTTTCTTTTTATATATTTGACTAAAAAATAAAATCTCCAAGAGTTACTTCTCCAAGGACAGTGGTGATTGGTGGATGACAGCAAGACCTTGGTTGAAAACCCTGACCATGTACAATGATTCACCACCTGGTTTTTGTTCTTTAAAATTGATTTGCCTGACCTGTGATGGCGCAGTGGATAAAGCGTCGACCTGGAAATGCTGAGGTCGCTGGTTCGAAACCCTGGGCTTGCCTAGTCAAGGCACATATGGGAGTGGATGCTTCCAGCTCCTCCCCCTTCTCTCTCTCTCTCTCTCTCTCTCTCTCTCTCCTCTCTAAAAATGAATAAATAAAATAATTTAAAAATAAAAATAAAATTGATTTGAGGAAGGGATGGGAAACTAGAGAGAGAGAGATGAGAAGCATCAACTCATATCTTCTCCAGTTTAGTTGATCATTGATTGCTTCTAATATGTGCCTTGAGCTGGTGGCTCCCGCCAAGCCAGTGACCCTGCACTCAAGCTGGAAAACCTGCACTCAAGCCTAATGAGCCAGCACTCTAGCCAGCGATCTCCAGATCTTTTTTTTTTTTTTTTTTTTTTTTACAGAGGCAGAGATAGACAAGGACAGACAGACAGGAACAGAGAGATGAGAAGCATCAATCATTAGTTTTTCGTTGTGCGTTGCGACTTCTTAGTTGTTCATTGCTTGCTTTCTCATATGTGCCTTGACCACGGGCCTTCAGCAGACCGAGTAACCCCTTGCTGGAGCCAGCGACCTTGGGTCCACGCTGGTGAGCTTTTTTTGCTCAAGCCAGATGAGCCCGTGCTCAAGCTGGCGACCTCGGGGTCTCGAACCTGGGTCCTTCCACATCCCAGTCCAACGCTCTATCCACTGCGCCACCACCTGGTCAGGCCGATCTCCAGATCTTGAACTGGGACCTCTACTGTACCCACTAGGCCATTACCAGTCAGACCTACCAAGTCTTTCTAATGCTGCAAGCAAAATCTCTACCTACCAGGGACAATTCTAGAACCATCATGACTCCAGCAGTATATGATGACCCAGGTCATAGACAAGCTTGTACCACAGCCTGGACTTGGTACAGAACCCCCGCTTTTTCTGGGTTCAACTCATAATGAACAGCTTTTCACAACATGCCATAAATTTGTTAAGAGTCTCATGCTCACCTAACCAATGTGCCAACTCTACCATCCAGAGCCCATGGGGGCTCTGCCTCCATGATGGTTGTATGAGAGTCGGATGTCCCAAGTTATTCTTTACCTTAAACAGTTACCTGTCCTGCTCAATCCCTCTGAACCCATAAATATTTCACCGAGGGAGAAGAATTCTTAATTTTGCACAGATTTATTGTGCAACTTCTGGCTATGAAAGAGCATCAATAATGGTGGAGTAGGACAGTTCGCACTCCCCAGGTCCCATCAGGCCAACATCATTCCTGTCACGGAGCAGCAGGAAGGACGTCCTATGGGTGGACAAGGAAGTCAGAGCTCTGCAGACGATACAGAGACCCGGGCTGTGGAGGTGAGGTTCCCTGGGGTGAGAGGGTGAGTGTGTGCTGGCTGGGCCACTGAGAGGACACAGCTCTGATTTGGATACAGTTGGAGCAGAAGACATTTGACAGAATGGTAGGTGACGTGGTGACCAGGGGATACGTGAGTTTGCTTAAGGAATGAGACTACGTTGGTGTAGTGGCACCACTTGGGAGTCACCCACAGGTAAAGTTTGCAATACTTAAATGACATTTATTTATTTTTCTACTTATTTATTTAAAAGTTTTAAATTTTAAATTTTATGTAGAGCCTGTCTTGGCAGTGGTGCAGTGGATAGAGCATTGGACTGGGACACAGAGGGTCTAGGTTTTCAAACCCCGATGTTGCTGTCTTGAGCGCGGGCTCAACTGGCTTGAGCATGCTGTCACTGGCTCAAGCGTGGAATCATAGACATGACCCCATGGTCACTGGCTTAAGCCCAAAGGTCTCTAGCTTGAGCCCCAAAGATTGCTGGCTTGAACCCAAGGTCACTGGCTTGAACAAGGGGTCACTAGCTCTGCTGTAGCCCCCTGGTCACGGTACATATGAGAAAGCAAGCAATGAACATCTAAGGTGCCACAATGAAGAACTGATGCTTCTTATCTCTCTCCCGTCCTGTCTGTCTGTACCCATCTGTCCCTCTCTCTGTCTCTCTCTATGTTTCTGTCACAAAAAAATAAAATTTATTTAGAAAATTAACTTTAAGAGCCCTGGCCGGTTGGCTCAGCAGTAGAGCGTCAGCCTGGCATGCAGGGGACCCAGGTTCGATTCCCGGCCAGGGCACATAGGAGAAGCGCCCATTTGCTTCTCCACCCCCCCTTCCTCTCTGTCTCTCTCTTCCCCTCCCGCAGCCAAGGCTCCATTGGAGCAAAGATGGCCCGGGCGCTGGGGATGGTTCCTTGGCCTCTGCCCCAGGCACTAGAGTGGCTCTGGTCGCGGCAGAGCGACGCCCCGGAGGGGCAGAGCATCGCCCCTGGTGGGCATGCCGGGTGGATCCCAGTCGGGCGCATGCGGGAGTCTGTCTGACTGTCTCTCCCTGTTTCCAGCTTCAGAAATATACACACACACACACAAAAAAAAGAAAATTAACTTTAACAGGTGACATTGATAAATAAGGGTATATAGGTTTCAGTTAAGCATCTCCATAGCATTTGAACTGTTGATTATGTTGTATACTTATCACCCAAAGTCAAATCATTTTCTATCATTTTATATTTGTCCGTCGTTACCCCCTTCCATCCACCCCCTCCCATCTCCGCATTCCCCATTTCCCACGTCCTCTTCCCCCTCCCCCATACCTTCTACCCTAGTAACCATCTCCCTTTTATTTATGTCCATGAGTCTGTTTTATATCAAACCTATGTGTGAAATTATACCGTTCTTAGCTTTTTCTGATTTACTTATTTCACTCAGTGTAAGGTTTCTCAATGTCCATCCATGTTGTCTTAAATGTCACTATGTCATTATTTCTTATGGCTGAGTAGCATTCCATTGTATATATCCACATCTTCTTTATCCAGTCCTCTATTGAGGGGCACTTTGGTTGTTTCCACATCATGGCCACGGTGAATAATGCAGCAATGAACTTGGGGCTGCATGTGACTTGACTGACCAATGTTTTTTAGTTTTGGGGGGTAGATATCCAGTAGAGGGATTGCTGGGTCATATGATAGTTCTATTCTTCATTTTTTGAGGAACCACCATACTTTCTTCCATAATGGTTATACTAATTTGCATTTCTACCAGGAGAATTCACTGCCATTTTAGTAAGTTGCTGCTTAGATTTTTTTCTCCTCCCCCCAACACAGAAAGAATAAAGAGCTGACTGAGGATGAGGAGGGCATCAGCATTGCTGTGTCTTCAAACCCTTGAAGGAGCTCAGATCTCTGCAGTCCATCCAGGTGTGTGGTCCGGCCTCTAACTTCCTCTTTTCTCAGGTGTGGGCGGTCCTGATGGACTCTGTGTACTCTCTCTCCCCACAGTAGCCTCGCTCCTCAGTGAACCCATCTGGGGATTCTCAGCTGTTACATTTATTTCAGTGATGAATTCAAGTCTTGGGGACAACCACACAATGACTTCAGGGACCCAGTGGAAGCACTACAACATGGATCTGAGCTGAACCCCCATTGGTCACCTCACCCTCAAGAGCTTCTGGTCTGCTGCAGGGTCATGGTGACATTTTGGGTCTCCCATGTGCCATGTCATTTTCTAAGCTTGTCCTGTGGCCCCTGAATTACCTGTGTTGGTGACACAGTCCCCCTGGTCAAAGGCTGTTATTCCTTGGTGAATGGCATGAAGTAAAGTCAACAGTATAAATTTTAGTTGGTGTTCCGTCAAGAGGTCTGGTCTTCCTTCATCAGAGATCTCTGGGGGTTTTCATTGGCTCTGGTCAGGGCTCGGCTAAGGGGCTGAGTGTATGTGGTTATGATACCAGTCGCCCCTCTGTTCCTTCATGCAGAACATTTCTGCTTCATTGGATCCAGTAGGAATGTCGTGAGTTGGCCGTCCTCCCTTCTAGGAACACTGTGATGCATTGGCCACCGCGACAGGTCAGGGCTGGTCAGACTCAGGTGATGCTGCTTTGATTTGCTGTCTGTAAAGTGATCAGACCTGCTGTGAGTTCAGTGGTTGGACAAGGCCCATGTCCCCTCGCCCCCAAGACCCAGCTTCTCCATCACACTGAGCTGTTACAATGGAACAGCCTCTGTCCCCGCAGTCAGGACCGGTGTTCAGAGAAGAGTCGTCACAGAGCTCCTCAAATGTGCTGGGTCTCCCTCTTCAATACATCTGTCAGGGTGCTGGTGACAGTGTGCCATGTGGACACTCCAGGCATGCCATAGGAGTTAAGTGACAAGTGCACTCCAATGTTCCAGTCTCCCTGAGCTTTTGATTTCCTACTTTACATTAAAACAGGAGAGCCTGACCAGGCGGTGGAGCAGTGGATAGAGCGTCGGACTGGGAGGCAGAAGGACCCAGGTTCGAGACCCCGAGGTTGCCAGCTTGAGCGCGGGCTCATCTGGTGTGAGCAAAAAGCTCGCCAGCTTGGACCCAAGGTCACTGACTCGAGCAAGGGGTTACTCGGTCTGCTGAAGGCCCATGGTCAAGGCACATATGAGAAAGCAATCAATGAACAACTAAGGTGTTGCAACGAAAAACTGATGATTGATGCTTCTCATCTCTTTCCGTTCCTGTCTGTCCCTGTCTATCTCTCTCTCTGACTCTCGCTCTGTCTCTGAAATAAATAAATAAAAATTTAAAAAAAAAAAAAAAAAAAAAAAAAAAAAAAAAAAAAAAAACAGGAGACAGTGGACCTTTCCATGTCACACTTGTGGGGTTGCCATTGGATGCGTTTTTCAGCCAACAATCCCAATAAACTCTTAGAGCCTTTTTTTTTTTACACAGACAGAGAGTCAGAGAGAGGGATAGATAAGGACAGACAGACAGGAATGGAGAGAGATGAGAAGCATCAATCATCAGTTTTTTGTTGCGACACCTTAGTTCATTGATTGCTTTCTCATATGTGCCTTGACCGCGGGCCTTCAGCAGACCGAGTAACCCCTTGCTCAAGCCAGTGACCTTGGGTCCAAGCTAATGAGCTTTGCTCAAACCAGATGAGCCCGTGCTCAAACTGACGACCTCAGCATCTCGAACCTGGGTCCTCCACATCCCAGTCCAACGCTCTATCCACTGCATCACCGCCTGGTCAGGCTAGAGCCTTTTCTAATGACCCAAACTTCACATAGATATGCAAAATCTTAGCCTGGTACGCCCAAATTTGTAAAAATGTTCTCATGAACATTCATGTTTCTTTAACATGATCCCTACTGACACTTAATAGCACACATATTTCATACTTTCCTGCTTGTATAAGTGACACATCCCACGTAGTTCTTTGAGAGTGTAGTGCACTTACTTGCTCAAGGGTCACACTTTGTCCCTGACCTTTGGGTTTCTGCTGGGACTTAGTCGAGTCAAGGTGTCGGCTTCCACAGAAGACGTCACCACTCTTCTTACCCTTGTGTTTGCTCTTGCACATTCTCGCTGTCTGTGACAGATCTTCAGTTATTCTAATTTGCTGTGAATTCAGTTACAACTCTACAGTTCATCTTTCCCGTTGTTCTCACATCTGACGTGCACCCATTGAGAACTAACACTGCTTGTGTCCTGAGCTCTTCAAGCTGAATCTGCACTCTTGGGTGTAAATCAGGACATCCTCTCAGTGACTATAAATAGCATACCCCTGTGTGCTCTGTGCACACTCAGAGATGGGCCAGGACATCTGTGCATCACCCAGACCCTGAGACGAGACAGCAGGAGACACTGGGAAGCCACGGTGTCCGCACTGCTCCATCTGCAATGCTGCAGCCCCGTGTTTAAAAACTGTCCTGATTGTCTAGACGTTTGAGTCAGAAACTGGTTTTGAACTCTTAGTGATGTGATATTTCTTTTATTTTCATAGAAACAATCCTATATTAACAGTGTGCCGGGTCCTCAGAGAGCACACCTTCCTCCACCAAGTCTCTACAGATGATGTACGTGATTCTCGGTGAGCACAAGGTAAGCAAACACAAATGTTTATATTGCTTCCAAGAAAGAAGAATGTCTCTTTTATTGGACAAGAGGCGAACTGACAGGACTTCATTTCAACCTTTTTTTTTTTTTATTGTTTTACTTATGTGGTCGATATGGTTAAAATATTTAAAAATTTGACTAGTACAGCTTTTTTTTTCTAAGTGAGAAAAGAGCTACAGCCAAACAAACAGAAAGGAAGGGACATGAGAAGCATCAACTTCTGGTTGCATCACTCTAGCTGTTCACTGGATGAGAATATGTGCCTTGACTGGTGAGCTCTAGCCAAACCAGCGATCCCCTGCTCAAGCCAGCAATCACAGACTCAGGTCAGTGACCTCTAGCTCAAGCCAACAACCTTAGATTTGAGCCAGCAACCTTTGGCTCAAGCCAACCACCATGGGACCATGTCTATGATCCCACACTATAAATAGCTAGTGGCCCCATGCTGAGGTGCTGAGCCTACACTCAAACCATCAACCTCAGGGTTTCCAGCTTGGATCCTCAGTGTCCCCAGTCTGTGCTCTCTCCACAGCGCAGCCTCTGGTCAGGCTCCATCGTGTTTCTTGCCTGTTTCTCACTGTTGAACCAAAATATTGACCAGAGCCATGAATCACTAGACACGTACATGTCTGGTCATTTGTCGTCCAAAAAAAAATAGTGAAGGATGAAGGCAACTACCCCAGTCTGAGCCGACTGTGAATTTTCCCTCTCCCACTGTCCCTCAGGAATGTCCACAGAGGGTCTGTCGTGCTGCAGCTGCCCACTTCCTAGGGGTTCATCTATATCATACTAACTAATATGTAAGCCAGGACACACCTTTCCTTCCTTTGTGAACAGGTCAGAGGGAGCTTCCAAGGTATGTCCTCAGGGATGAGCAGAATGATGGCCTATTGTACAGCAGTAGGGACCAGGGCAACAGGCTTCCTACTTATAGAACTGACTTGTGACTGCAGGGTCCTCCCAGGTTCGGTCACATACGCACCACTTCACATGGATGCTGTATCTTCCTGTGCATGGCCACCTTTATGACTCTGTGGGTGATGTCACACCCAGGACATCATGGTCAGCTCAGGGTGCATGCTAACGTGGTGACCCATGGTGACGTATTTCTTCTTTGAAACCCAGGAAACCCTTTGGGAGAATTCACAGCCTATATTTCATTATTTTGAGAGAGAGGAAGGCAGAGAGAGAGAGAGAGAGAGAGAGAGAGAGAGAGAGAGAAATCTCAACTTATTTTTCCACTCACATGTGCCATTGATTGCTTCTCATCTGTGCCCTGACGAGGACTTGAACCTGTGCCCTTGGCTTTGAGATGTAGACCGTGGTACTCCAGTATGACGTTCTATACACCGTGCTAACAACCAGGACCAAAATCACTGTGCACTTTGAGAGGTGAGGACAGATTATTTCCCTGAATTTTTACCCTCTGAACTAGGACTTCCTTGCAATTGAGAGGGATGAAGCCACCCTTGATTCCCAGAGGGACCTCACCCAGAGCCTGGAAGCCCTGTGTCCCCGCCCATCCCTGCAGGGCCAGGGTCCCCGTGGAGCTTTGTCCTCTGCAGTGACTTCCTGCCCAGCTCTCCACACCCCAGTGAACCCTGAGTGTGATCTTCACTAGCCTGTGGTCCAGATTCTGTTGTTTCTCTGAGACTCTGGATAAAAGAACACAGTGAGTGTTTACAGCCCTGTGGTCAGCTCTCCGCGTGGTTCTCCATCATCTCTCCAAAGTCACAGGAGCAGGGGATGCTTCAAGGTCGTTTTCTGGGTGGAGATGATCTTAGAGCTTGAGTGACGGTCCAACCACATGGCTGAATGTTCAAGAAAGAATCTTTTTTGCCCAAACTGGACTCAAAAAATGTCTAAGGGTTGTTCCGCAAATGGACTGTTGTGATGGGTGAATGAAAACCCAGAGCGTCTACACTGTCATTCACTCCACTCCAGGTCTTGATAAGGCTCCAAACAGCATCTCTGCCGGCCAGAGGAAGTTCTGGGACCATCGTGTCTCCAGCAATAAATGATCGGATCCCAGAGTTGCTCGTACCACAGCCCATCCTTGATAAGGAGCCCTCTCTTTTTCTGGATCCACCTCAAATAGAGCAGCTTTTCAGAACATGCCATAAATGAGCAGGAGTCTAAACTCACCTAAGGAATGTGCCACCTCTCGCATCCAGAGCCCACGGGGGCTGTGCCTCCGTCATGGTTGTACAAGGAGCCGAATGCTCCAAGTTATCCTTTACCTTGACAGTGACCTGTCCTGCTCAATACTTCTGGACCCATAAATATTATACTTCAGTGAGGGAAAAGAGTCTTGAATTTTACACAGATTTATTTTGTAATGTCCAACTCTAAAACTGCGTAAAGAAATGTGGAGTAGGACAGTACCCACTCACCAGGTCCCGTCAGCACAACATCATCCCTGTCACGGAGCAGCGGGAGGGACGTCCTGTGGGTGGACAGGGAAGTCAGAGCTCTGCAGAGGAGAAGGAGACCCGGGCTGTGAAGGTGATGTCCCCTGGGGTGAGGGTGAGTGTGTGCTGACCAGGCCCTGAGAGGACGCAGCTCTGAGTGAGCTTTGGGTACAGGCGGAGCCAAAGCCACTTTCTAGGAGAGAAAGTGAGGTGGGGACCAGGGGATGTGTGAGTTTGGTCAGGCAATGGGACCACACTGGTACAGCAGCTGAACTTGGAGTCACTTGAAGGTAAAATTTGCAATAATTCACTGCTAGTTACAAAGTTCTTCTTCTTCCTCTTCTTCTTCATCTTCTTTGCCTTCCCCTTCTCCTTCTCTTCCTCCTCCTCCTCCCTTTTCCTTTTCTATGCTTCCTCCTTCCTCCTTCCTTCTTCATCTTCTTCTTCCTTCTACCTTCTGCCTGTTTCCTTCTCCACCCACAGGATGAATAAAATGCTGACTGAGGGTGCGGAGGGCATCAGCATTCCTGCATCTTCACACCCTTGATGGAGCTCAGATCTCTGCGGTCCGTCCAGCCGTGGGGTCCAGTATCTTCCTTAGTGTTTTCCCAGATCTGGGAAGTTCTGACAAATTCTGTTGACTCTTTTCCCTCACAGTGGCCTCAGTCCTCAGTGAGCCCATCTGGGGATTCTCTCAACTGTTGTATCTATATCAATTACGAATTCTAGATCTTGGGAACAACTACACGGTGGCTTCAGGGACTCTGTGGACACACTACAAGATGGACTTCAGCTTCACATCCATTGAGCCCCTGACCTTCAAAAGCCTGTATTTTGTGTGGAGGGGCACAGTGACATTTAGGGTCTCTCGTATATAGTGTCAGTTCAGATCCTGTGTCCTTTAGTCCCTAATAAAGTTATGGACCCCTTGAGGATAGTCTTGAGGTAAGATGTACAAGACGATTGTTCAGAGCTGTACTGGGGCCATTCCTCGGGGACTTCTGTTCTCCCATACAGTCAGTGGTGGGGTGTGTAACCTGGCTCAGGTCCGAGAATTGAGTCCCAGGCTGATGCCATACATTTTTGTCAAGTTCATTTCCTAGAACATTTTGCTTATACACATCAAGTAACATTTTAGCACACTTGCTGCCTCTCTCTCTCCTGGGAGCACCGTGGTTAATGAGCTGACACTGTAGGTTGGGACCATCAGACTGATGTGGGGCTGCTCTGACGTTGCTGTCTGTTAGAGAACCAGACCCACCCAGAGACTAGAGCAGGGGTCGGGAATCTTTTTGGCTGAGAGAGCCATGAACGCCACATATTTTAAAATGTAATTCTGTGAGAACCATACAATGACCCATGTACGTTACACATTATCCAGTAAAAATTTGGTGTTGTCCCGGAGGACAGCTGTGATTGGCTCCAGCCACCCGCAACCATGAACATGAGCGGTAGGAAATGAATGGATTGTAATACATGAGAATGTTTTATATTTTTAATGTTATTTTTTTTATTATTAAAGATTTGTCTGTGAGCCAGATGCAGCCATAAAAAGAGCCACATCTGGCTCAAGAGCCATAGCTTCCTGACCCCTGGACTGGAAGGTGAACAGGATTGGCCCTGGCCACCCCTGAATGCAGTACCTCTCATCACATTTAGAGTTTCTAATTGAGTGACCGTGTTCCCATGGTAAGGTCTGGTCTTCAAGAAGAGTGATCATGGAGCTGTTCAAAGATGCACTTTGTTTCTTCTAAAATTGATCTCTCAATATGTGGGTGAAAGTTATATCTTGTGCACGCTCCCAGAGTGCTGAGTAGCATGTAAAGGACCCACTGCACCATGTCAGTCTCTCCAACCTTTTGAATTCCTTCCTGTGCATTAAACCAAGGCAGACTGGGCATGCCCGTGTCACTCACTATGAGCCATCATGAGACCTATGTTCCACCCAAATTTGGCAACATGTGAGCCCAATCAGTACCTTCATCTTCATCCAACCTTGTCTCCCTGCCACCTTCATCCCCATCATTCAGCATTCCCAACTGTCGTCCAGTGTCCTGCTCATAGAGGTGACACATCTCACGTTCTTTCAGAGAGGAGCACACTGGCTCAAGAGTCACATTCTATCCCTCACGTTAGGGTGTCTGCTGGGACCTGAGTGTGGTCAAGGTTGGAGCTGCCACAGGAGAAGTCACCACCATTCTTACCCTTCTTTGCTCTTGCACATTCTCACTGTCTGTGACACGTCCTCAGTTATTCTAGCTTTCTCCAAATTCAGTTACATCTCTACAGTTCATCTTTCCCGTTGTTCTCACATCTGACTTGGACCCATTGAGAACGAACACTGCTCGTGTCCTGAGCTCTTCAAGCTGAATCTGCAATCGTGGATGTAAATCAGGAAACTTCTCAGTGACTATAAATAGCCCATCCCCATTTTTCTGAGTCCAACTCAAAATGAGCAGCTTTTCAGAACATGCCATAAATTTTCAGGAGTCACACGCTCACCAGAGGAATGTGCTTCCTTTCACATCCAGAGCCCACAGGGGCTGTGCCTCCATCATGGTTGTACCAGGGGCCAGATGCTCCAAGTTATCGTTCACCTTGAAGAGTTACTGTCCTGCTCAATCCCTCTGGACTGATAAATATTTCCCTGAGGGAGAAGAAGTCGGGATTTTACAAAGATGTATCCTGCAACTAATAACACTCCAAGTGCTTGAATTAGTCTATTCTCACTCACTAGGACCAGTCAGCACTATGTCATCCCTGTAACTGAATAGTGGGGGAGATGTTCTGTGAGTCCAAAAGGAAGTCAGACCTCTGCAGACGCGATGGAGACCAGGCTGGGGAGGTGACGTCCCCTGGGGTGAGAGGGTGACTGTGTGCTGCCGTGCCGCTGAGAGAACTCAGCTCTGATTGAAGTTGTGATACAGGTGGAGCCAAAGCCATATGACAGGTCAGTCGGTGATGTGGAGACCGAGGGGAGGGTGAATTTGCTCAAGCAGTGAGACCACATTGGGGCAGCAGCAGAACATGAAGTCACCTGCAGGTAAAGTTTGTAATAATTCGCTGCTGTTTACTCAGTTCTTCTCCTCCTTCTCCTCTACTTCTTTCTCTACCTTCTACCTTCTTCCTGTTTTCTTCTCCCCCCACAGGACGAATAAGGAGCTGACTGAGAATGTGGAGGGCATCAGCATTGCTCATCTTCAAATCCTTGATGGAGCTCCGATCTCTGCAGTCCACCCAGCTGTGTGGTCCAGCCTGTGACTCCCTGTTGTACCAGGTGTGGACAGTGGTGATAGTCTCTGTACAGTCTTTCCCTCCACAGGGACTCAGTGCTCAGCACACCCGTGTGGGAATTCTCAGCTGCGATGTCTACATGAGGGAGGCATGCTAGATCGAGGGGAAAAGCATAGGTTGACTTCAGGGTCCCAGGGATGTAAGCTACACCTCCATTGATCAGCTGGCCCTAACAGCCCTGTCTCGGAAGTGTAGGGTCACAATTCCATTATGGGTTTCCCGTATACAATGTCACTTCAGGTCCTGTGTCCTGTAGTCTCTGAATACAGCTATGGGTCCCTTGGGGACAGACTTGAGGTAAGATGTACAATACAATTGTTCAGTAGCAGGTTGGGCCCTCCCTCATGTGGTTCTGGTTTTCCCTTCAGTCAAGTGATCTTGGGTGTGTAACCTGGTTCAGGTATGAGAATTGGTTAACATGATTAATGAATACATTCTTGTCGAGTTCATTCCACCTGAAACATTCTGCTTACACAGGTCAAGTAACATTTTAGCACGCTTGCTACATCTCACTCCTGGGAGCACCGTGGTTAATGAACCAACACCATGGGTCGGGGCCATCAGTCTGCTGTGGGGCTGCTCTGATGTTGCTGTCTGTTAGACTCTAACAAACCAGACCCATCAAGAGACTGGAGCAGGCATCCCCAAAATGCTGCCCGTGGGCCACATGATGCCCCCTGAGGCCATTTATCAGGCCCCCGCCACACTTCAGGAGGGGGCACCTCTCTCATGGGTGGTCAGTGAGAGGAGCACTGTATGTGGCAGCCCTCCAACGGTCTGAGGAACAGTGAACTGGCCGCCTGTGTAAAAAGTTTGGGGACCCCTGGACTAGAGGGTGAACAAGTTGTCTTGTCCTCTGCCAGCCCAGAATGCAGTAACTCCCATCACATTGAGTTTCTAATTGAGTGGCTGTAAGTTCCCACAATAAGGTCTGATCTTCAAGAAAGGTGGTCACGGAGCTGTTCAAAGATGCACTTTGTTTCATCTGAAACTTATCTCTCAATATGTGGATGAAAGGTGTTTCTTGTGCCCACCCCAGAGGGTGAGTGAGACTTAGATGACAGACACTCTAACATTTCAGTCTCTCAAAGCTTTAGATTTCCTTCCTCTACATGAAACCAAGGGAGAGTGGACATGCTCATGTCACTCAGCATGAACCATCGTGGGATCCATGTTTCAGCCAAATATGCCAACAACCTGATGGAGCCCAATCAGGCCCTTCATCCTCATCCACCCTCGTCTCCCTCCCTCCATCATCCCCCATCGTTCACATTCCCACTCATAGTCCATCATTTCCTGCTCATATACATGACACATCTCATGTTGTTCTCAGTGTAGCACCCTTGCTCAAGGGTCACACTTTGTCCCCACCCTTGGGGTTTCCTCTGGGACTGAGTCTAGTCAAGGTCGCAGCTGCTACTGGAAAGGTCATCATCATTCTTACCCTTCTTACCCTTGTGTTTTCTCACACTCACCTGAGGAATGTGTCGCCTCTTGAATCCAGAGCCCATAGGGGGCTATGCCTCCATCACGGTTGTACGAGGGGCCTGATGATCCAAGTGACCTTTGACCTTGAATTGAATGGTTCCCTGTCCTGCTCAATCCCTCTGGACCCATAAATCTTTCAGTGAGGAAGAAGAACCCTGAATTTTGCACAGATTTATTCTGTAGGTAATAACACTCCAAGTGCATGAACAGAGCTGTTCTCACTGACTAGGACCAGTCAGCACAGCGTCACCCCTGTAACAGTGCAGGGGCAGAACCTGGAGTCACCTGCAGGTCAAGTTTACAACAATTCACTTCCCTTGACTAAGTTTCTCTTCCTCCTCCTCCTCTTCCTTCTTCTTCTCTTCACCTCCTCTTTCTCCATCTCCTTTTCCTTTTCCTTCTTCTAAATTTTCTTTCTTCTACCTTCTACATTATTCCTGTTTTCTTCTCCCCCCCAAAGGGTAAAGAGCTGGCTTAGGATGTGGAGGGCATCAGCATTCCTGCATCTTCTAACCCTCGATGGAGCTCAGATCCTGGCAGTCCATGCAGGTGTGTGGTCCAACCTCTGAATTCCTGTTTTCCCAGGTGTGCTCAGTTCTGATGGCCTCTGTTTAGTCTTTCCCAGCACAGTAGCTCACTCCTCAGTGAACCGATGTGGGAATTCTCTCAGCTGCTATGTCTAACTCGGTTATGAATGCTGAGTATAGGAGTCAACCACAGTATGGCTTCAGTGACCCAGTGGATCTGAGTTAAACCTCCGTTGGTCACTTGGCCCTCAAAAGCCTTGACTCTGAGTATAGTGTCACAGTCACATGTGGGTTTCACAAAATGTTAGTTCAGGAAAAGTGTCCTGGTTTACAGAATTATTTTTTTTACTTTCTTTTCTCAATTCTGAATCACCATGGTAAAATGCTAGCAGTCATTTGTGGGAAGGTTTAAGGGAGGGTTTTGGTATTAGTTTTTTGCAGTGTGTTGTGATCCTTCTTCAAGTAGACCTGGTCTCCCTTGAGTAAAGAAATGCTGGATGTATCAATGCTCAGTCTGGGAATTCCTTAAGAAGCGGACTCAATAGTTTTATGATTCAAGTTACGCCATGTTCATTCTACCTAGAACACCTCCGCTTACTCAGAACAAGGAAGACTTGAGTAGGCTTCCTGCCTTTACTTCTAGGAGCACCGTGGTCTATGGGCCAGAGCCAGAGGTCAGGGCCAGGTGGACTGACCCGGTGCTGCTTTGACCTTGCTGCCCGGGAGAGGAGCCAGACCCTCCTGGCGTTCGTGACTGTGAAAGGCGCTTTGGCCCCTGCCTCCCTGGGATTCAGTTACTCCTGCCACACCGAGATGTTTTCATCGACTTGAAGCCATTTCCAATGTAAGGTCTTGACTGCAGAGAATAGTCAACACGGAGCTCTTCAAAGATGACAAAGGTCCATTCTTGAATATATTTCTCCATGTGCAGGGAGAGGTGTGTCTGCTGGGTGCTATGAGAGTGGTGATTAGGACTTCAGTCTCTTCAAGCTTTCCAGTTCATTCGTTTATATTCAGCCCCAGGAGAGGGGACGTCATCTTGTCACTCACTGTGTGCCATCGCTGGATTTATATTTCAGCCCAATCTGCCAACATAATGCCAGAGTCCTTTCTAATGAGCCAAGAGACAGGTACAAGGGCAGCATCAATAAATTCCTTCTAATTCAAAATTGTGTCTCTCCCCCACTCCTCCCCCTTCATTCAGCATTTTCACACATGTCACATACTGTCCTATGTGTATAAATGACACATCTCACGTACTTCTTTCAGAGTGTAACACACTCGCTCAAGGGTCATATTCTGTCCCTCACCCTTGGGTTTCTGCTGGGACTGAGTCTAGTCAAGGTTGCAGCTGCCACAGGGAAGGTCATCACCATACTAACCCTTGTGTTTCCTCTTGCACATTTTCCTCGTCTGTGACAGATCCTGAGTTATTCTGGTTTTCCCCAATATCTAGTTACGACTCCATAATTATCTTTTCCATATTTCTCCCTTCGGTCCGAGAAGCGTTGAGAATAACACGGCTCTTTCCTGAGGCTCTTCGGGCTGAGCCTGGACCCTGAGAGAGTGTTCAGCATCCTCACCACAGCGAGTGTGAGTCACTAACACATGCGTTCCTCTGCGTGGACCGCTCAGAACCGTCAGACTGTCTGTGCCGTCACCAGGGACATTTAAACTATGAACTTGGCATTATATTAGATTGCCACAGTGGTCCTTACTCTACCATCTAGTGATGCTTCTGCCCAATATTTAGAATATGTTTTCTTTATTGAATTTATTGGAGTGACGCTGATTAACATAATTATACGGGTTTCAGGTGCCCAATTCCACAACACATACGACCCTATTGTGTGTCCACCCCATTCCCCCGGTCAGTTCTTTGTCCATCACCATTTATCACCCCTGTGCTTAGTTGGATATTATCTGGAATCAGAACTGTTTTCTAAAACTATTCATCTCTGTTTTCCTCAGTTTCCATGAAACTCTTTCTCATCAGTGGCTGACGGCCGCACCACACAGCATCCCCTCCTCTGCCAAGTTCAACAGGTGATTCTCCATGTCCTCGGTGAGCCAAAGGTAATTCTGCAATCTCAGATTTATGTTTTTCAAAAGAGGAGAATATCCCTTCTTCCCTTGAAAAGGAGTCAACAAAATAGATTTCTTTTACTTTTTTCTGTGTGTGACAGAGACAGAGAGAGGGACAGGTAGGGACAGACAGGCAGGAAGGGAGAGATAAGCATCAATTCTTCGTTGTGGCTCCTTAGTTGTTCTTTGATTGCTTTCTCATATGTGCCTTGACCAGGGGGCTAGAACAGAACGAGTGACCCCTTGCTCAAGTCAGCGACCTTGGGCTTCAAGCCAGTGACCTTGGGCTCAAGCCAGCAACCATGGGGTCATGTTTATGATCCCAAGCTCAAGCCAGTGACCTTGTGGTTTCAAACCTGGGTCCTCCATGTCCTAGTCCAATGCTCTATGCACTGTGCCATCACCTGGTCAGGCACTTTTATTTATTTATTTTTTGTTACTAAATTTATTGGGGTAACATAATCAATATATAAATTTTTATTTGTTGATTTTAGCCAGACAGGAAAGTAGAGAGAAAGACAGGAACACAGATATGTTCCCGTATGTGCCCTCACCAGGGATGGGCACGTTAGCATGTGGGGACGACGCTTCCACCATGAGCACTCAGCCAGGGCTGGGCGGAGAGGATTCTGGAGGTTGAATAACGGTACAACCATGTCCCTGCGTTTTCAAGAAAGAACTTTTTTTTTTTTACATATTTGACAAACAAAGTCTAAGAGTTGGTTGTCAGAAGACAGCAGGGATTGGTGAATGACAGCAGGACCTTGGTTGAAAACCCTAAGTATGTACTCGAATTTCCTACCATGTGTTACTTTTTCTTTTATTGATTTGAAAGAGAGAGAAAGGGAAAGAGATAAGAAGCATCAACTCATGGTTGCTTCACTGTAATTGTTCATTGATTGCTCCTTGTAGTTGTCTTGACCAGGGGGCTCCAGCCAGACCAGTGACACCTTACTCCAGCTGACGACCTGGGCTCAACTGGGGGAGTCCGCGCTCTGGCCAGTGACAACGGAGTTTTGAAACGAGGTCCTGTGGTGTACCCACTGTGCTGTCACCAGTCAGGCCGCCGGGTCTTTGTGAGGCTCTAAATGGAACTCATACCTACCAGGGACAGTTCAAGGACCAGCATGTCTGCAGCAGTGTATGACCCAGGTCACAGAGAGGCTAGTCCTGCAGCCTGGACCTCGTATAGAGCCATCTCTTGTTCTGAGTCCAACTCAAAATGTGCAGCCCTTCAGGTCCCACCATAAATATGCAGGAGTCACAGGCCCACATGAGGAATGTGCCGCCTCTCACATCCAGAGCCCACGGGGGGCTGTGCCTCCATCATGGTTGTACAAGGGGCCTGATGTCCCTAGTTACCCTTCACCTTCACAGTCACCTGTCCTCTTGAATCCCTCTGGACCCATGAATATTTCACTGAGGGAGAAGAGCCCTGAATTTTACACAAATTTATTCCACAGCCTCTCACATTCAAAATGCATAAACAAATCTGTTCTCACTCACCAGGTCCCGTCAGCACAGTGTCATCCTTTTCATGCAGCTGTGAGAGGGACGTCCTTAGATAGAAAGAGAAGTCAAGACCTCTGCAACTCATCGGGTGCTGCCTTAACCTCGCTGTCTGTTAGAGGAACCAGACCCTCCGAGCATTAATGCCCACCTCCCAGGCAATCAAGTATACCCAACACATTTAGATATTTTAATTGACTTGATGCTGTTTCCAATGTAAGGTCTTGACTTCAAAGAATCATTTACACAGAGCTCTTCAAAGATGCCAAGGGTCCATTCTTCATTTATTTCTCAATGTACAGGGAGAGGTGTGTCTGCTGGGTGCTGTCAGAGTGGTGATTAGGACTTCAGTCTCTCCACGCTTTCCAATCTGTTCTTCTATGTTCAGCCTGAGGGAGAGTGGACACCCCCATGTCACTCACTGGGCTCTCGCTGGATTCCTATTTCAGCCAAATCTGCAACATACTCTCAGAGACCTTTCTAATGAGCCCAGACACAGGTACAAATGCAGTATTAATAAATTCATTCTCATCCATAACTATGTCTCTCCCACCCTCGTCCCCAATCATTCAGCATTCCCACACACATCCATAGTGTCCTGCATGGATAAATGACACATCTCCCGTACTTCTTTCACAGTGGAGCGCATTTGCTCAAGGGTGACGCTCTATCACTCACCCTTGGGGTTTCTTGGGGATGTGAGTGTGGCCAAGCTTTCAGCTGCCACAGAAGAGGTCACCACCATTCTTACCCTTGTTGGTCTTCTAGTGCAATTTCCTGGTCACGACAAACCCTGAGTTATTCTAGTTTTCTGCAATATCTGTTTGGAACTCTCCAAATTAACTTTCCATTTTTCTCTCTTCTGGATTAGAACCATTGAGAACTAAACTGTTTTTTTTATGGAGCGCTCAAGCTGAACTTGGACTCTGTGATAGTCTTCAGGGTCCTCACCACAGTGGTTGTGAGTTTGTAACTCATGTCTGCTGCTTATGGACCACTCAGAGCTGTCAGATCATCTATGCTGTTACCACAGACATGTGAACTGCAAACCAGGATGTCTGTTAGACTGCCACACTGGCCTTCAATCCACCGTCTAGTGATGCTTTATTTAGTCTAGTGTCTAGAAGTTTTATTGACTGGCTGGCTACCCTCTAGAATCAAAACATTTTTTTAAACAAACACATTTTGTTTTTCTGTTCTTCTCATAGACATTTCTCCTCATTAAATGTCTGATGGGGACACCATTTAGAAAACCCTCCTCTATCAGATTCAACACACGATTCTCCAGATCCTTAGTGAAGATAAGCTAAGTATATAATCTTTGACTCATGGTACTTCAAAGAAAGGAGAAAGTCCCTTTCCTTGAACAAGACATGGACGGACAAATCATTTCAATTAAATTTACCGGGGTCAGCCTGAGCAGGAGGTTCCACCATGGAAAGAGTGTCGGACTGGGGTACAGAGGACCCAGGTTCAAAACCCCAGGTTGCCAACTTGAGCACAGACTCATCAGCTTGAGCGCAGGCTCACCAGCTTGAGTGTGTGATCATAGACATGACCCCATGGTCTCTGGCTTGAACCCAAAGATCACTGGCTTGAACCCCAGGGTCGCTAGCTTTAATCCAAGGTCGCTAGCTTACGCAAGGGATCATTGACTCTGCTGTAGCCTCATGGTCAAGGCACATATGAGAAAGCAGTCAATGAACAACTAGGGCGCTGCCATAACAAAGACCTGATGCTTCTCGTCTCTCTCCCTTCCTGTTCATCTGTCCCTATCTGTTTCTCTCTCTCTTTCTCTGTCACAGAAAAAGAAATTTATTGGGGTAACATTGGTTAATATTATATTAATTTCCTTGTACAAATTGATAATACAAGGCTTGTTTGTTCTATGGTTTTGTATCACCTCCCAAAGTCTAGTCTTCCATCATCACCTCTTTGACCCCATTTATCCACATTTCCTGTGGAGATTGCCATTCTGTTCTCTGTGTCTATCAGTTTGGTTATTATTTGTTTTGTTTGTGCCTTTTTATTTATATTTCCCGTGGGAGTGAAATGTCAGCATGGGTCGGTCAGCCTATCCACTTAGTTATGGAAATCCTCCTGTGAGAGGTCACATTGTCCTTTTTCATTTTTATTGATTTTTATTGATTTTAGAGAAGGGATGGGACAGGGAGAGAGAAACATTGATTTCTTGTTCCATTTAGCCATGCCATCATTGGTAGACTCTTGTGTGTGTCCTGACCAGGGATCAAACCAACAACCTTGGGGTATCAGGACAAAGTTTTAACCAATTGAACCACGTGCATGGTCAGAGCCAAGGCCACATTTTTCTCAGCATCATATGAGACACAAATATCTTCAGGATTCTTTGTCCACTGAGAGAGATCTAGTCACATTTTTCTTGCCCAGGTGTCACTGTTGAATATTTTTTAATCGTGTTTGTTTCGCGTCCCTGACCATTTATTCAAAATGTTGACCTGAGACGATGAATCATTATATATGTGCTTTTCTGGTCACTTGTCCTCCAAGCAAAGTGAGGATGAGATGACCTGCCCCAAACTCTGCCCATGGTGACAGTGTGCCTCACCCACTGTCCCTCACAAATGTCCACAGAGGGTCTGTCGTGCTGCAGCCGTCCACTTCCTGGTGGTGCCCTGACATCATGCTGAGTTACCTGTGAGCCAGGACTCAGCATGACTTCCTCATTCAGCAGGACTTCCGCATTCAGCAGGTCATGGGGAGCTCCCATAAGTCCGCAGGTATGTGAAGAAAGAGGGATCCACTGTATAGCCATAGAGACTGAGGGCATCTCATCCACTGCTTATATAACTGACCTGTGCCTGCAGGGTCCTCCCAGGTTGGGGCATGTATGCACCCCTTCACATGGATGCTGTACCTTCCTGTGCATGGCCGCCTCTATGTCTCTGTGGGTGAATTCACACACAGGACACAACAGATAGCTCAGGGTGCATGCTAATGTGGTGGCCCATGATGAAGCGTTTCATCTTTGAACCCAAGGAAACCCTTTGGGACAAACCACAGTTCATTAGAGGGATAATGACAGATCATTTCCCTGACTGTTTAATTATCTACGTTAGGATTCCTCTGGGCTTGAGAGGGAGTAAAACCCATCTGTGATGCCCAGACATACGTCAGTCAGAGCCTGGAATCCCTCCCTACCTGCCAACAGGTCCCTGTGGAGCTCTGTCCTCGGGAGTGACTTCCTGCCCAGCTCTCTACACCCCTGTGAACAGTGAGTATGATGTTCACCAGCCGCTGGTCCGCAGTCTGCTGTGTCCCTCTGACTTAGGACGAAGGAAGCCATTAAGTATTTGCAGCCCTGTGGTCAGTTCTCCACGTGGTTCTCGATCATGACACTGAAGAGACAGAGGAGGGGACGCTCAGACGCTGGTTTTCTGGTTGGAGAGGATTTTAGAGATTGGGTGGTGGTGCAAACACTTGACTTGAAAACTAGGACAGAAGCAGTTCCTCCAGTGTCACTAGGATTGGTGGGTGACAGCACAACCTTGCATGAAAACTCTGAGCATCTACACTGTCATTCACTCCAGGTCTTGCTAAGGCTCCAAACAGAATCTCTCTCTACCAGTGCAGTCCTAAGACCATCGTATCTGCAGCAAGAAATGGTCAAGTCAAGGAGCAGCTGGTACCACATCCCAGCCTGTGAATGAACCCTCTCTTTTTCTGGGTTCACTGAAAATGGGCAGCTTTTCAGGTCCCACCATATATTTGCAGGAGTCACACGCTCAACTGAGGAATGTGCCGCCTCTCACATCCAGAGCCCGCGGGGGCTGTGCCTCCACCATGGTTGTACGAGGGGCCGGATGCCCCAAGTTATCCTCTACCTTGACAGTTACCTGTCCTACTCAATCCCCATGGGCCCATAAATATTTTACTAAAAGATAAGCACCCTGAATTTTACACAGATTTATTCTGCAGCTTCCAACATTCAGATGCATGAGCAAATCTAGACTAGAGCTTCTCCCACTCCCCAGGTCCCCTCAGGACAACGTCGTCCCTGTAATGGAGTGGCACAAGGGACGTCCTGTGGGTGGACAAGGAAGTCAGAGCTCTGCAGAGGAGACGGAGACCCGGGCTGTGGAGGTGAGCTCCCCTGGGGTGAGAGGGTGAGTGTGTGCTGGCCAAGCCGCTGAGAGGACGCAGCTCTGAGTGAGGTTTGGGTACAAACAGAGCCAAAGCCATTTCTGAGAACAAGAGTTGACATGGGGACCAAGGAATCTGTGAGTGTGCTCAAGCAATGAGACCACACTGGTGCCACAGCGGCAGTTAGAGTTACCTGAAGGTAAGGTCTGCATAATCCACGGCCATTTTTAAATTTTTTATTTAGAAAAATGAATGTAACAGAGTGACAGTGAGCAGTAAGAGTGCATAGGTTTCAGATAAATGATTCTATAGCATTTGAACTATGGATTACGTTGCATCCCCATCCCCCAGGGTCACATCACTGTCCGTCACCGTATATCTGTCTCGCTTGACTCCCTTCCCCACGCCCCCTTTTCTCCCCTCTCCCTGGTAACCACTTCACCTTCCTCTGTGTCCATGAGGCTCAGTATTTTATCCCACCTGTGTGTGAAGTCATATAGTTCACAGTTTTTCTGATTGAGTTATTTCACTCAATATAATGTTCTCCCATCTAAGTACTAACTGGGCCCAGTCCTGCTTACTTTTTGAGATCGGGCAAGATCCGGCACATTCAGGATGCCGTGGCCGTAGACTCAGTTTCATGTTCTCAGCGTCTGTCCATGCTGTCCTAAATGTCACTATGTCCTCATTTCTTACGGCTGAGTAGCAATCCATTGTATAGATCCACCTCTTCTTTATCCAGTCCTCCATCGAGGGGCACTGGGTTGTTTCCATGTCTTGTCCACTGTGAATAGTGTGAACACATAGGGGTGCATGTGTCTTTTCGTACCGAGGTTTTGAAATTTCTGAGGTATAAACCCAGTACAGGGATAGTTCTGGGTCATATGATAGTTCTATTCTTCATTTTTGGAGGAACCACCATACTTTCTTCCATAATGGTTGTACTAATTTTCATTCCCACGAACAGAATTCACTGCCATTTAGTAAGTTGCTGCTTTATTTTTTTTTCCTCCCCCTGCAGGACAAACAAAGACCTAACTGAGGATGAGGAGGGCATCCGCATTCCTGCATCTTCAAACCCTGGATGGAGCTCCGATCTCTGCAGTCCCTCCAGGTGTGTGGCCCAGCCTGTGACTTCCTGTTTTCCCAGGAGTGGGCAGTTCTGACGGCCTCTCTTTAGCCTTTCCCAGCAGGGTGTCCTCTGTCCTCAGTGATCCTGTGTGGGGATTCTCTCTGGTGCTGTATCTAATTGAGTTACACATGCTAGGTCTACAGGACAACCACACGATGACTTCAGGGACCCAGTGGAAGCACTACCACATGGACCTGAGCTGAACCCCCATGGGTCACCTCACCCTCAAAAGCACCTGGTCTGATGCAGGGTCATGTTGACATTTTGAATCTCCTATGGAGAATGTCATTGTTAAAACTTGTCCTGTAGCCCCTCAATGACCCGTGTCAGTGGCACAGTCACCCTGGTCAAAGGCTGTCGTACTTTGGTGAATGGCATGAAGTGAAGTGATCAGTATAGAGATTTTGTTGTCTGCTGGTGTGTTTTGTCAAGAGATCTGGTCTTTCTTTCATCAAAGCTCTTTGAGGGTGTACACTGGATAAAGAACATTTTAGAGGCTGAGTGATGGCACAACCGGTCGAACTGAAAAGTAGGACAAGAGCAGTTCTTCAAGTGTCAGTAGGACTGATGGGTGAGAGAACGACCTTGGAAGAAAATGGTCACCGTCTACATTGTCATTCCCTCTAGATCTTGGAAGGCTCCACACAGAATGTCTATCAGTCAGTGGAAGTTCTAGGGCCATCGTGCCCGCAGGGAGACACAGGTGGGTCATGGAACAGCTTCTACCCCAGCGTGGACGTTGTACCGAGGCCTCTATTTCTCTGGGTCCAACTCAAAATAAGCAGCTTTTCAAGTCATGCCATGAATTTGCAGGAGTCCTATGGTCAACTGAGGAAAGTGCTACCTCTCACATCCAGAGCCCACGGGGGCTGTGCCTCCACCATGGTTGTGCAGGGGGCCAAATATCCTATGTTATTGTTTACCTTGACAATTACCTGTGCTGCTCAACATCTCAGGACCCATAAATATTTCACTGAGGGAGAAGAACCCTGAATGTTACACAAAGTTATTGTGCAACTTCTGAGTCTAAAAGAGCATCAATAAATGTGGAGTAGGACAGTTCCCACTCACCAGGTCCCATCAGGACAACATCATCCCTGTCACAGAGCAGTGGGAGGGACATCCTGTGGGTGGAAAAGGAAATCAGAGCTCTGCAGAGGAGACAGAGATCTGGGCTGTGGAGGTGATGTCTCCTGGGTTGAGAGGGTGAGTGTGTGTTGGCCGTGAGGCTGAGATAAAACCATTGTGATTGAAATTTGGATACAGACAGAGCCAAAGCCATTGGCCAGAACAGTAGGTGATGTTGGGACCAGGGGATGTGTGAGTTTGCTCAAGCAATGAGACCAGGTTAGAGCAGCCGCAGCTGTCATAGTCACCTGCAGGTGAAGTTTTCAGTAATTTTCAGTAATTCAATGACATAATTTTTGCTTCATTTTTTTTCTGCACAGGACACATAAAGAGCTGACTATGTATGTGGTAGCAATCGACATTCCTGCATCTTTCCAGTCATTCATGGGGGCACAGTTCTGTGCCATCCATCCAGGTGTGTGGCAAACCTTGATTTACTATTTTCGTAGTTGTGGGCAGTTCTGATGGCCTCTGTTTAGTCTCTCCCACCACAGTAGCTCCGTCGGCAGTGAACCCGTGTGGGGATTCTCCCAGCTTTTCTGTCTACATTAGTTATGAGTTCTTGGTCTAGGAAACAGCCACATGATGGCTTCATGGATGCAATGGACACACTACAAGAGGACATGAGCTAAACCCCCTGAAGCTCAAAAACCTTTACTTTGAGTGGAGGGTGACATTTTCATTATGGGTCTCCATATACAATGTCACTTCAGATATTGTGTCCTGTAGTCCCTGAATACAGCAATGGGTCCCTTGGGGACAGACTTGAGGGACAATGTACAATGTAATTGTTCAGTAGATTGTTGGGCCCTTCCTCAGAGGGTTCCTGGTTTCCCCATCAGTTAAGTGATTTTGAGTATGTATAGTTGCTCAGGACTGAGAATTGGTTAATATGCTGGTGCCATACTTTCTTGTTTGTTCATTTCAACTAGAACATTCTGCTCATACAGGTCAAGTGAGAATAGAGCACGCTTGCTGCCTCTCTCTCTCCTGGGAGCACCGTGGTTAATGAGCCGACATCTAAGGTTGGGACCATCAGACTGATGTGGGGCTGCCTTGATGTTGCTGTCTGTTAGAGGACCACACCCACCAAGAGACTGCAGGGTGAACAAGATTTATCTCGGCCACCCCGGAATGCAGTACCTCTCATCACATTTAGAGTGTCTAATTGAGTGGCCATATTCCCATGGTAAGTTGTGGTATTCAAAGAAGAGTGATCAAGGAGCTCTTCAAAGATGTCAGTTGTGCCAGACTAGGTGGTGGCACAGTGGATAGAGCATCAAACTGGGATGCGGAAGGACCCAGGTTCGAGACCCCGAGGTCGCCAGCTTGAGCGCGGGCTCTTCTGGGTTGAGCAAAAGCTCACCAGCTGGGACCCAAGGTCGCTGGCTCAAGCAAGGGATTACTCAGTTTGCTGAAGGCTCATGGTCAAGGCAATATGAGAAAGTGATTAGTGAACAGCTAGGGTGTAGCAAGGTGCAAAAAAACTAATGATTGATGCTTCTCATCTCTTTATTCCTGTCTGTCTGTCCCTGTCTATCTCTCTCTCTGACTCACTCTCTGTCTCTGTAAAAAATAAATAAATGTATATATAAAAGGATGTCAGTTTTCTCTAAATTGTCACGATATGGGGGTGTCACTTAATATGTGGGTGAAAGGTGTTTCTCGTGCATACTTGCAGAGTGGTGAATAAGACTTAGATGGCAGACCCACTCTAACATTTCAGTCTCTTAAATATATATATATTAGAGTAAGAGGGAGGTAGGCAGAGGATCGAGAGAGAAAATGGAGAGAGAGAGGAGAAGCATCAGTTTGTAGTTGTGATATTTTTATTGTTCATTGATTGCTTCTCATACATGCTTTGACCCAGGGGATCAACCAAACCAGTGTTATTTTGCTCAAGCCATCAAATTTGGGGCTTAAGCCAGTGACCCAGGATCATGTTGATAATTCCATGCTTAAGCCAGTGACCACATGCTCAAGCTGGTGAGCCTTCTTACAGGCCAGTGACCTCAGAGTCTTGAACATGGGGCTTCATCTGCCCAGGTTAATGCTCTGTTCACTGTTTCACCACTGGTCAAATTTACCAAGGCTTTGAATTCTTTCCTCTACATTAAACCAAGGGAGAGTGGACATACCCATGTCACTCACTATGAGTCATTGTGGGATCCATATTTCAGCCAAATATGCCAACGTACTGATGAAGCCCAATCACTAAATTCATCCTCATCCAACTTTCTCTCCCTCCCACCCTCGTCCCCATCATTCAGTGTTCCACCCAGAGTCCATAGTGTCCTGATCGTAGAAATGACACATCTT
Source organism: Saccopteryx bilineata (assembly GCF_036850765.1). Lineage (NCBI taxonomy): Eukaryota > Metazoa > Chordata > Mammalia > Chiroptera > Emballonuridae > Saccopteryx > Saccopteryx bilineata. The sequence continues at coordinate 59,921,851 of NC_089496.1, forward strand.
ACATAGTTCTTTCTGAGTGTAGCAGACATGCTTCAAGGGTCACACTTTGTCACGTAGCTAAGGGTCCTGCTGGGACTGGAGTCCAGTCAAGGGCACAGCTGCCACACGGGAGGTCACCACTGTTCTTGCCTTTGTGTTCCCTCTTGCACGTTCTCCCCGTCTGCGACGAGTCCGGGGTTATTCTTGTTTGTTCCGAATTCAGTTACAACTCTACAAGTAACCATTCCAGTTGTTCTCACATCTGGTTGGAACCACTGAAAACTAAAACGGCTCATGTCCTGAGCTCTTCAAGCTAAATCTGGAACCTTGGATGTAAATCAGGAGACCCTCTCTGTGACTATACATACCACATCCCCGTGTGCTCTGGGGCATTCAGAGATGTCCAAGGACTTCTATCAACACCCAGTAATGAGACTAGAAACCAGGAGACTCTGAGGAGCCACGGCATCCTCACTGCTCCAGCTGCGATACTGTAGCCCCGTGTTTAGAAATTGTCCTGATTGTCTGGACTCTGGAATCAGAAACTGGTTTTTTAATTCTTAGTGATTGATTTTCTCTTCTTTTCCTAGAAATTATCCTTCATTACCTGTCTCTTGTCTGTAACCATATGTCATACCTTCTACTGTGTCTGAACAGATGATGTGCATGATCCTTAGTGAGCACAAGGTAAGTAAATGCTAATGTTCATATTATTCACAAGAAAAAATAATGTCTCTTTTTCCTTGAACAAGGGGGATGGGGAGCTGACAATATTTCTTTCAAACTTTTTTTTTTGTTATACATCTGTTGTTAACACATTAAAAATAATGTCACTTGTGTAGCTTTTTGCTTCTTAGTAACAGACAGGCAGGAAGAGAGAGGAGGAGCATCAATATGTACTTGCAGCACTTTAATTATTCATTGATTGCTACTCACATGTGCCTTGACCAAAGGGATCAAATTGAGCCATGACACCTTGCTCAAGCCAGTGACATTGAGGCTCAAGCCAATGACCATTGGATCATGTCTAGGATCCCACAGTTAAGCTGTTGACCCTGCGCTGAAGCTAGAGAAGCCCATGCTCAAGGCGTCAACATCAGGGTTTGGAAACTGAGTCCTCCGTGTCTCAGTCTGATGCTCTCTCCACTGTACCAGGACTAGTCAGGCTCTATCATGGTTCTTGCCTGTCTCTCACTGTTGAACCAAAATATTGCCCAGAGCCATGAGTAAGTATGCAAGTGCGTGTCTGGTCATTTGTCATCCAAGCAAAGTGAAGGGTGAAGGGAAATGTCCCAAACCTGGCCCATGGTGCCACTTTCCTTCCACCACTGTCCTTCAGGAAGCTCCACAGAGGATCTGTCCTGCTGCAGTCATCCACCTCCTGGTGGCTCACTGACATCACGCTGAGTTATCTGTAAGCCACGCTACGCCCTTCCTTCCTCTGTCAGCAGGTCACAGGGAGCTCCTGTGAGTCCTCAGGTGTACGCAGAAAGGACTTACTGTGTACCCATAGGGACTGAGAACAGTGCAGTCACAGCGTATACAACTGATTTCTGCCTGCAGGGTCCTCCCAGGCTGGGTCGTGTGTGCACCACTTCACATGGATGCTGTATCTTCCTGTGCATGGCCACCTCTATAACTCTGGGTGACATCACAGCCATGACATAGTGGACAGTTCAGGTTGCATGCTCATGTGGAGGCCCATCTTGAAACGTTTTTTCTTTGAAACCAAGGAAACCCTCTGGGACAAATCACAGTCTATTTGAGAGGCAATGACAGGTCATTCCCCTGAATGTTCCTCCTCTGAGCTAGGATGACCCTGGCTTTGAGAAGGGATCACAACCACCTGTGATGCCCAGAGGGGCCACACCAGAGCCTGGAACCCCTGTGTCCCCTCAGGTCCCTGCAGAGCCAGGACCCCCTGGAGCTCTGTCCTCTGCAGTGACTTCCCGCCCAGCTCTCTATACCCCAGTGAACCATGAATGTGACACTCACCAGCCTCTGGTCTGGGTTCTGCTGTGTCCCTGTGACTCAAGAGGAAGGAACACACTGAGGTCTTGTTCTAAGTTCTCCACGTGGTTCTCACTCATGACACTAAAGAGACAGAAGAGGGGGACACTTAAATGTTGTGTTTCCGGGTGGAGAGGATTTTAGAGGTTGTGTGGTGATGCAAACACTTGACTTGAAAACTAGGACAAGAGCAGTTTCTACAGTGTCACTAGGATTGGTGGGTGACAGCATGACCTTGGAAGAAAACCCTGAGTGTCTACACTGTCATTCAGTCCAGGGCCTCCTAAAGCTCCAAACAGAATCTCTCTCTGCCAGTGGAAGTTCTAAGACCACCTCTTCTGCACCAATAAATGGTCTGGTCACCGAGCAGCTTATACCACAGCTCGAACCTGGTACTGAGCCCTCTCTTTTATGAGGTTTAACTAAAAATGAGCAGCTCCTCAGGTCTTGCCATAAATTAGCAGGAGTCTCCTGCTCACCTGAGGAATGTGCCGCCTCTCACATCCAGAGCCCACGGGGACTGTGCCTCCATCATGGTTGTACGAGGGGCTGGATGCTCCATGTTATCCTTCACCTTGACATTTACCTGTCCTGCTCAATCCCTCTGGACCCATAAATCTTTCAGTGAGTGAGAAGAACCCTTAGTTTTTTACACAAATGTATTCTGAGGACGCTAACAATCAGAGTGCAAGAACATGTTTAGACTAGAACTGTTCCCACTCACCAGGTCTGGTCGGCACAACGTTGCTTCTGTGATGCCCAGCGGGAGAAAGACCATTGGGAACCCTGGTGTCCACACGGCTCTGTCTGTGGAGCCGCGACTCCATGTTGAGGTATTTTTGTGATTGTCTAGACTCTGAAGTGAAAAACGAGTTTTTAAACTCTTAATGACTCTTAATGACTAATTTTCTCTTATTTTTATAGAAACTATTCTTTATTAATCATGTGCTGAGTCTCCATAGAGTGCACCTTCCACAACCAAGTTTCAACAGATGATGTACATGATCCTTCATGAGCACAAGGCCAGTAAACACAATGTTTATATTATTTACAAGAAAGAAGAATGTCTCTTCTTTCCTTGAACAAGGGGGTGACTGACTATATTTCTTTTCAGCATTTCTTTATTGTTACACTTCTGGGGTTACCATGATTAACACATTAAATAGTTTCACTTGTACGGCTTTTTGTTTCACAGTGACAGAGAGACAGACAGACAGAGACAGGCAGGAAGAGAGAGAGATGAGAAGCATCACCGTGTACTTGAGGCACTTTATTCACTGATTGCTACTCATATGTGACTTGACTGAGGGGCTCAAGTTGAGCCACGGACATGTTGCTCAAGCCAACAACCTTGGGCTTAAGCAGGAGAGTTAGGGCTCTAGCCAATAACCATGGAATCGTGTCTGTGATCCCACACTCAAGCTGGCTACACTGTGCTTAAGCTAGGTAAGCCCATGCTCAAGGTATCAACGTCAAGGCTTTGAACCTGGGTCCTGAGTGTCCCCGTTTGATGCTCTATCTGCTGCACCACCCCTGGTCAGGCTCCATCATGTTTCCTGCCTGTCTCTCACTGTTGAACCAAAATGTTACACATGTGCTTACTGGTCAGTTGTCATCCAAACAAATTGAAGAATGAAGGCGACTGCCCCAGACTTGGCCCTTGGTGCCAGTTCCCCTCCCCCACTGTCCTTCACGAATGTCCACAGATGGTCTGTGGTGCTGTAGCTGTCTATGTCCTGGTGGTTCATTGACGTTGTGCTGAGTAATATGGAAGCCAGGCCACGCTTTCCTTCTGTCCACAGGTCATAAGAAGCTCCCCATGAGTCCCCAGGTATGTGCGGAAAGGATGACCCACTGGATAGCCATAGGGACTGAGGGCATCTCGTCCACTGCTTATATAACTGATTCATGCCTGCAGGGTCCTCCCAGATCGGGTCATGTGTGCACCAACTCACACGGATGCTGTATCTTCCTGTGCATGGCCGCCTCTATGACTCCATGGGTGACATCACAGCCAAGACACAATGGACAGCTCAGGTTGCATGGTAACATGGTGGCCCATGGTGAAGTGTTTCTTTTTTCAAACCAAAGAATCCCTTTGGGACAAATCTCTGTGATTTTGATGACAGATCATTTTCCTGTGTGTTTGCCCTCTGAGCTAAGACTGCTTTGGGTTCAGAGGAGAAAAAACCCACCTGAGATGCCCAGATGGGCCTTCACCAGAGCCTGGAAGTCCTTCGTCCCCACAAGTCCCTGCAGAGCCAGAGTTCTTGTGGAGCTCTGTCCTCTGCAGTGAATTCCTGCCCAGCTCTCCACACCCCGGTGAACCGTGAGTGTGACGTTCACCAGCCTCTGGTCCGGGTTCGGCTGTGTCCCTGTGACTCAGGAGGAAGGAACACACTGAGGGTTTGCAGCCCTGTGGTCAGTTCTCCACGAGGTTCTCAGTCATGACCCTGAAGAGACAGAGGAGGGGACCCTTAGATGCTGTGTTTCTGGGTGGAGAGGATTTTAGGAGTTGAGTGGTGTTGCAAACACTTGACCTAAAAAATAGGACAAGAGCAGTTTATCCAGTGTCACTAGGATTGGTGGGTGACAGCAAGACCTTGTAAGAAAACCCAGAGATGCCTGACCAGGCGGTGGCGCAGTGGATAGAGCTCCGGACTGGGATGCGGAAGTACCCAGGTTTGAGACCCCAGAGGTCGCGCGCGGGCTCATCTGGCTTGAGCAAAGAGCTCGCCAGCTTGGACCCAAGGTCGCTGGCTCCAGCAAGGGGTTACTCGGTCTGCTGAAGGCCCGCGGTCAAGGCACGTGTGAGAAAGCAATCAATGAACAACTAAGAAGTCGCAACGCGCAACGAGAAACTGATGATTGATGCTTCTCATCTCTCTCTGTTCCTGTCTGTCTGTCCCTGTCTATCTCTGCCTCTGTAAAAAAAAAAAAAAAAACCCAGAGCATCTACACTGTCAACTGCTCCAGGTCTTGCTAAGGCTCCAAACAGAATCTCTATCTGCCAATGGAAGTTCTACGACCATTTCATCTGCACCAATAAATAGTTGGGTCACAGAGCAGTTAGTACTGCCACCCAAAGCTGGTACCGAGCCCTCTTTTTCTGGGTCCACCTCTAATAGAGCAGCTTTCGAAGCCACGCCATATATTTGCTGGAGTCTTGTGCTCACCTGAGGAATCTGCTGCCTCTCACATCCAGAGCCCACAGGGCTGTGCCCCCATCATGCTTGTACGAGGGGCTGCATGTCCCTAGTTGTCCTTTACCTTGACAGTTTCCTGTCCTGCTCAAACCCTCTGGACCTATCAATACTCCAAAGAGGGAGAAGAGCCCTAAGTTGTACAGATATTTGTTCTGCAACATCTGACACAAAAAGAGCATCGTTAACTGTGGAGTAGGACAGTTCCCACTCACCAGGTCCCGTCAGCACAATGTCATCCCTGTCACAGAGCAGCGGGAGAATTTTCTGTGGGTGGACAAGGAAGTCAGAGCTCTGCAGACGAGACGGAGACCCAGGCTGTAGAGGTGAGGGTGAGTGTGTGCTGGCCGGGCCGCTGAGAGGACGCAGCTCTGAGTGATTTTGGATACAAGCGGAGCCACAGCCATTGGCCAGAACTGTACGTGATGTGGGGACCAGGTGATGTGGGAGCTTCCTCAGGCAATGAGGCCACACTGGAGCAGCACCAGCTGTTGGAATCACCTGCGGGTAAAGTTTGCAACACTTCCCTACTGATTACTAAGTTCTCCTTCCTCCTCCATCTTCATCTTCTTCCTTCCACCACCTTCCTGTTTTCTTCTCCAACTACAGGAGGAATAGAGAGCTGCCTGAGGATGAGGAGGGCATCAGCATTCCTGCATCTTCAAACCCTGGATGGAGCTCAAGTCTCTGCGGTCCATCCAGGTATGTGGTCCAGCCTCTGACTCCCTGTTTCCTGTGTGTGTGCTGCTCTGACGGCCACTGGTCAGTCTTTCCCACCACGGTGGCCTCAGTTCTGGGAGGACCCGTTCAGGGATTCTCTCAGCTGTTCTGTATACATCAATTATGAGTTCTGTGTCTTGGGGACAACTGTACGATGGCTTCATGGACATTGTGGACGCACTACAAGATGGACTTGGCCTAAATGTCCATTGAACCGCTGACCTTCAAGAGCCTCTATTTTGGATGGAGGGGCACAGTGATATTTTGGGTCTTCTGTGTATAATGTCAGTTCAGATCATGTGTTCTGTAGTTCCTCAATATAGCTATGGGTCCCTTTGGTACAGTCTTTTTTGTGTGTGAGAGGCACAGAAAGAGGGACAGATAGGGACAGACAGACAGGAAGGGAGAGAGATGAGAAGCATCAGTTCGTTGCAGTTCCTCAGTTGTTAATTGATAGCTTTCTCATATGTGCCTTGACTGGGGGGGCTACAGAAGAGCTAGTTACCCCTTGCTCAAGCCAGTGACCTTGGGCTCAAGCCAGCGACCTTGGGCTTCAAGCCAGTGATATTTGGGCTCAAGTCATCCACCAAGGGTCATATGACCCCACAGTCAAGCCAGTGACCCCACACTCAAGCTGGGGGTCCCATACTCAAGCCAGTGACTTTGGGGTTTCAAACCTGGTTCCTCCGCATCCCAGTCTGATGTTCTATTCATTGCATCAGTGCGTGGTCAGGCAGGGACAGGTTTTTTTGTGACAGAGAGAGGGACAGATAGGGACAGACAGACAGGAAGGGAGAGAGATAAGAAGCATCAATTCTTTTTTGTGGCACCTTAGTTGTTCATTGATAGTTTTCTCATATGTGCCTTGACCGGGGGCTACAGCAGACCGAGTGACCCCTTGCTCAAGCCAGCGACCTTAAGCTCAAGCTGATGAGGCTTGTTCAAACCAGATGAGCTGGTACTCAAGCTGGAGACCTTGTGTCTCAACCCTGGGCCCTCCGCATCCCAGTTCGATGCTCTATCCACTGCACCACCTCCTGGTGAGGCGGGGACAATCTTGAGGTGAGATGTACACTGTCCAGAAGTGTACTGGCGCCCTTCCTTAGGAGTTCCAAGTCTCTCCTTCAGTCAGATGACACGGGTGTATAACCTGGCTCAGGTCTGAGAGTTCTGTCATGGTCTGAAGCCATACATTCTTGTCAAGTTCATTTCCTAGAACTGTCCGCTCACACAGGTCAAGTAAGAAGTGAGCACATTGCTGGCTCTCTCTCTCCTGGGAGCACCGTGGGTAATGAGTCAACATCTTAGGTTGGGGCCATCAGACTGATGTGGGGCTGCCCTTAAATTGCTGTCTGTTTGAGGACCACACCCATCAAGAGACTACAGGGTGAACAAGGACTCTTGGCCTCTGTCACCCCTAAATGCAGTAACTTTTGTCAAATTTAGAGTTTAGATTTGAGTGGCTGTGTTCCCACGGTAAGGTCTGGTCTTCAAAGAAGAGTAATTAAGGAGCTTTTGAATGATGGTAATTATTTCCTCTAAAATTTATGTTTCGGCCCTGGCCAGTTGGCTCAGTGGTAGAGTGCCGGCCTGGCGTGCAGGAGTCCCGGGTTCAGTTCCCGGCCAGGGTACACAGGAGAAGTGCCCATCTGCTTCTCCACCCCTCCCCCTCTCCTTCCTCTCTGTCTCTCTCTTCCCCTTCTGCACCCAAGGCTCCATTGGAGCAAAGATGGCCTGGGCGCTGAGGATGGCTCCTTGCCTCTGCCTCAGGCGCTAGAATGGCTCTGATTGCAGCAGAGCGTCGCCCCCTGGTGGGCGTGCCGGGTGGATCCCGGTCGGGAACATGCGGGAGTCTGTCTGACTGCCTCCCCATTTCCAGCTCCAGAAAAATTAAAAAAAAAAACCTGTTGAACTTGCACGAGGAAGTTCTAACAGAGACACAAGAAGATGCAGGGACCACGATGCTGTTGCTGAGTGGGAGCTGCTGGCTGAGTTCCAGGGGAGAAACTAACAGCGACCTCGCTTCTCAGCCCCAGAGACCAGGCCCTTGTACAAGTACTGACAATAAAACCGGCTCCAGGTGCTGAGCGGGCTGTCACCATCCACAGAGCCAGGCTGCTGTTCGCATCACGTGAGACCTGGAATTCTTCCTAGTCCTTGAAGGAAGACTAGACTGTCAAATTTAAGGGCCCAAGCAAACAAGGACGTGCTCTATTGAAACAATTATTGTAACCAACATTTGAGTGCAAATTATATCCTTCGTAATTTTACACTTAAGTAAAGTACATTTCTATCCATGCGTGTGAAGACAAGAGAAGTTTTCTCTTCTGACAGATCAAATACCAGTAACCTTGCTCTGCAGTAACCAGAGTAGAGAGTTACATGGGTTTGAAAGCTTTCTTTATTATTGTAGTAGACAGGAAGATGTGAAAAAATACATTGTCACTCAATTACATTGGAATCTAGGTGCGGAATAACTGATCAACACTTCGGAAAGTATGATGGGAAACAACAAAGCATATAGAAAGGAATTTTAGTTCTCAAAATAAAAATAATAAAAATAAATAAATAAATAGATGACACATCTCACGTAGTTCTTCCAGAGTGTAGCACACTTTCTCAGGGGTCCCACTGTGTCCCCCACCCTTGGGTTTCCGCTGGGACTGGAGTCTTGTTAAGCTCGCTGCTGCTGCAAGGGATGTCACCACCATTCTTAGACTTGTGTTTCCTGTTGCACATTCTCCCAGTCTGTGACAAGCCCTGGGTTATTCCAGTATGCTCCAAGTGCAGTTACAATTCTATAGTAACCTTTCCCGTTGTTTTCACATCTAGGTTGGAACCACTGAGAACTCAACATGCTTGTGTTCAGAGCTCTTGAAGCTGAATCTGGAGTCCTGAATGTCAATCAGGAGACCCTCTCATAGTGACTATACATAGAGCACGTCCCCGTGTGCTCTGTGGACACTCAGAGATGGTCCAGAGCATCTGCGTTGTGTCCCCGCGGACACTGAGACTAGGCACCAGGAGACTGCAATGGCACGGTGTCCACACTGGTCCATCTGCGATGCTGAAGCTCAGAGTTTAGAATTTGTTCTGATTGTCTGGATTCTGGAATCAGAAACTGGTTTTTATTAACTCATAGTGATTGATTTTCTTTTGTTTTCATAGAAACACTTCTCATTACTGTCTGCTGGCTGTCGGCATAAATCACACCTTCCACTTCTGAGTCCCAACAAACGATGTGCATAGTCCTTAGTGAACAGAAGGTAAGTAAAGAGAGGTGTTTGTTTTCTATACAAGAAAGAAGAATGTCCCTTCTCTGCTTGAACAAGAGGGGGTCAGAGAGAACTGCTTTTCAACATTTCTGTATTGTTCTGCAGTGGAGTTAATATGGTTAACATATTAAGAAATTTCACTTAGACAGCTTTTTTTATTCTTACCAACAGAGAGAGAGAGAGAGAGACAGGCAGGATGGGAGAGAGAGGAGAAGCATCAATTTGTAGTTGCGGCTCTTTAGTTGTTCATGCATTGCTTCTCATACCTGCCCTGACCAGGGGACCCCAGCAGAGCCAGTGGCCCCCTTGCTCAATCCAGTGACCTTGGATTCAAGCCAGCGATCTTGGTCTTCAAACCAGTGGCCTTTGGGCTCAAGACATTACACATTGGATCACGTCTAGGATCCCCCACTCAAGCCAGTGACCCTGAGCCCAAGTTGGTGAACCCACATTCAAACTGTTGATGAACTTGTGCTCAATCCAGCAATGTCAGGTTTTTTACCTTGAGTCCTCATTGTCCCAGTACAAGGCTGTATCTACTGCCCCATGACTGGTGAGGCTCCATCACGTTTCTTGCCTGTTCCTCATTTTTGAGCCAAAATATTGGCCAGAGCCGTGAATCACTATACACGCGCATGTCCAGTCATCCGTCTTCCATTCAATGGTGAGAAGAACTGCCCCAAAATTGGTCTATTATGAAAGTTTCTCTCACCCACTGCCACTTACAGATGTCCAGAAATGGTGTATTGTGCTACAGTTGACCACATTCTGCTGGTTCATCAACACCATGCTAAGTTACCTGTAAGCACACCTCGTTTCTCCTTTCTCTGTCAACAGGGCATACGGAGCTCCCATGGGTCCTGAGGTACAGATAAAAAGAGGGACCTATGGTACATCAGCAGGGACCAGGGCAATGAGGCCACTGCTTCTATAACTGACCTGTGCCTGCAGGGTCCTCCCAGGTTGGGTCATGTGTGCCCCACTTCACATGGATGCTGTATCTTCCTGTGCATGGCCACCTTCATGACGCTGTGGGTGACATCACACCCAGGACATCAAGGACAGCTCAGGGTGCATGCTAACTTGCTGGCCCATGGTGAGGCATTTCTTCTTTGAAACCAAGGAAACTCTTTGGGACAAAGTCCATTTGAGAGATGATAACAGCCTGACCTGTGGTGGCGCAGGGGATAAAGCGTCGACCTGGAAATGCTGAGGTCGCCGGTTCAAAAACCCTGGGCTTGCCTGGTCAAGGCACATATGGGAGTTGATGCTTCCAGCTCTTCTCCCTTCTCTCTCTCTCTCTCTCTCTCTCTGTCTCTGTCTCTGTCTCTGTCTCTCCTCTCTAAATTGAATAAAAAAAAAAGAGAGATGATAACAGATCATTCCCCTTAACATTTCTTCTCTAAGCCGGGACTGCTCTAGGCTTAGATGAGAAGAAACCCACCTGTGATGCCCAGATGGGTCTCAGCCAGAGCCTGGAACCCATGTGTCCCCTCAGGACCCTGCAGAGCCAGGTCCCTGTGGAGCTCTGTCCTCTGGAGTGACTTCCTGCCCAGCTCTCCACACCCCGGTGAACTGTGAGTGAGACATTCACCAGCCTCTGGTCCGGGTTCAGCTGTGTCCCTGTGACTCAGGAGGAAGGAACACACTGAGGGTTTGCAGCCCTGTGGTCAGTTCTCCACGTGGTTCTCAGTCATGACACTGAAGAGACAGAGGAGGCTGGTGTTCTGGTGGAGATGGCTTTAGAGATTCAGTGATGGTCCCACATTGTGGCCATATTTTCAAGAAAGAACTTTCTGACAAATGTGACTCAAAAAAGAACAAAGGCCAAGAGTTGTTTCTCAAGAACACATGACTAATTGGCGGGTGCCAACCTGAGCACCTGCACTGATTCATTTCAGGTTTCCTGAGGCTGCAAACAGGGACAGTCCTGGGACCATCACGTGTGCAGCAGTAGATGACTCAGGTCACAGAGCAGCTAGCTCCATAGCCCAGACGGGATACTGAGCCCTCCCCTTCTCTGGTTCCAACTCAAAATGAGCTGCTATTCAGGTCCCACCATAAATTTGCAGGAGTCACACGCTCACCTGAGGAATGTGCCGCCTCTCACATCCAGAGCCCACAGGGGCTGTGCCTCCATCATGGTTGTACGAGGTCCGGGTGCTCCTAGTTGTCCTTTACCTTGACAGTTCCCTGTCCTGCTCAATCCCTCCGGACCCATAAAAATGTCACTGACGGAGAAGAACCTTGAATTTTACACAGATTGATTCTGCAGCTGCTGACACTCAGAGTGCGTGAACAAGTCTAGACTAGCAGTGTTCCCACTCACCAGGTCTGGGCGGCACAGTGTTGTCCTGTGATGCACAGCGGGAGAAAGACCCCTGGGAACCCATGACGTCCACCTGGCTCTGTCTCCAACGCCGCAGCCCCGAGCTTAGAAACTGTCCTGATTGTCTGGACTCTGGGATGAAGAACTGGTCTCTGAACTCCTAGTGACTGATGTTCTGTGATCTTCATAGAAACTGTCCCTCATTAACTGTCTCTCGGTTGTCACCACAGATCACACCGTCCGTCACCGAGTCTGTGCAGATGATGTGCATGACCCTTAGTGCAAGGTAAGTAAATACGAATGTTCATATTATCTACATGAGAGAAGAAAGTCTTTTTTCTTAAAGAAGAGAGGGACTGACATTTCTTTTCAACGTTCCTTTATTGTTCGACTTGTGGGGTAATATGGTGAACACATGAGATAATTTGCTTGTACTGCATTTTTTTTTCTTCGTGACTGAGAGACAGACTGACACAAATAGGCCGGAAGAGAGAGCGATGAGAAGCATCATCAACTCGTAGTTGCTGTATTTAGTTGTTCATTGACTGCTCCTCATACATGCATTGGCCAGAGGGCTCAACTGAGCCAGTGACCTTGGGCTTGAAGCTACAGACCTTGGGTTTTACGTCAGTGTCCTTTGGTATTAAGTCGGCTTCCCACACTGAAGCCGGTGACACACACTCATGCCAGTGAGCCTATGCTCAAGTCCAGTGAGCCTGTACTCAAGCCAGAAACTTCAGGGTTTCAAACTGGGGTCCTCGGTGTCCCAGGTGGACACTCAATCCACTGCTCCACCACTGGTCAGACTTCGTCATGTTTCTTACCCGTTTCTCACTGTTCAACAAAATATTGGCCAGAGCCATGAATCATTATACACATACATATCTGGTAATTTTTGCCCAAAGTAGAGGATGCAGTGAACTGCCCCACACTGTGTTCATTGTGACAATTCCCCTTGTCCTCACAGATGTTGACACATGGTCTGTTGGGCTGCAGCCGTCCACTTCCTGGTGGTGCACTGACATCATGCTGAGTTCTCTGTAAGCCAGGACATGTCCCTCCATCCTCTGTCAACATGTCATAGGGAGCTCCCTGAAGTCCCCAGGTACAAGCAGAAAGAGGGACCCACTGTGTAGCAGTAGGGACCAGGACAATGGAACCACTGCTCACATAACTGACCTGTGCCTGCATGGTCCTCCCAGGATGGGTCATGTGTGCACCAAACCACAGGGATGCTGTGTCTTTGCTCTGTCTTCCTGTGCATGGCAACCTTCATATCTCTGTGGGTGACATCACACCCAGGATATGATGGACGGCTCAGGTTGTTTGCTAAGTGGGCGGCCCGTGATGAAGCATTTCATTTTTGAAACATAGGAAAACCTTTGGGACAAACCACACTCCATTTGAGGGATGATGACAGATCATTCCTCTGAATGTTTCTCCTCTGAGCTAGGATGACTCTGGCTTTGAGAAGGGATAACAACCACCTGTGATGCCCAGATGAGCCACACCAGAGCCTGGCACCCCTGCGTCCCCACAGGTCCCTGCAGAGCCAGGGTCCCTGTGGAGCTCTGTCCTCTGCAGTGACTTCCTGCCCAGCTCTCTACACCCCAGTGAACTGTGAGTGTGACGTTCAGCAGCCTCTGGTCCGGGTTCTGCTGTGTACCTGTGACTCAGGAGGAATGAAAATTTGGATGGTTTGCAGCCCTGGGGTCAGTTCACTACAAGGTTCTCGGTAGTGACACTGAAGAGACAGAGGAGGAGACACTTAGACGCTGGTTTTCTCGGTGGAGAGGATTTTAGAGTTGGGGTGGTACAAACACTTGACTTGAAAACTAGAACAAGAGCAGTTCCTCCAGTGTCACTAGCATTGGTGGTGACAGCAAGACCTTGGAAGAAAACCTGGAGCATCTACACTGTCATTCACACCAGGTCATGCTAAAGCTCCAAACAGAATCCCATCCTGCAAATGGAAGCTCTAGATCATCATCTCTGAAGCAGTAAATAGTCGAGTAATAGAGCAACTTGTACCACATCCGGGACCTGGTACCATGCCCTTCTTTTCCTGGTTCCAAATAAAAATGAGCAGCAGTCCAAGCCCCACCATCAATGTGCAGGACTCTCCTGTCACCTGAGGAATGTACCGCCTCTCACATCCAGAGCCCACGGGGGCTGTGTCTCCATCATGGTTGTACGAGGGGCCAGATGCTCCAAATTATCCTTTATCTTGACAGTTACCTGTCCTGCTCAATCCCTCTGGACCCATAAATGTTTCACTGAGGGAGAGGAGCCCTGAAGTTCGCACAGATTTACTCTGCATGTAGTGACACTCCACGTGCATAAACAAGTCTGTTCTCACACTCCAGGTCCCGTCAGCACATCATCCTTGCCATGGAGCAGTGGGAGGGACATCCTGTGGGTGGACAAGGAAGTCAGAGCTCTTCAGATGAGACGGAGACCCGGGCTGTGGAGGCGATGTCCCCTGTGGTGAGGGAGAGTGTGTGCTGGCCGGGCCGCTGAGAGGACGCAGCTCTGAGTGAGCTTTGGGTGCAGGCAGAGCCACAGCCATTGTCCAGAACCCTTGGTGCTCATGGCGAGTAGGGGATGTGTGAGCTTGCTCAAGCTGTGAGGCCTTGTTGGTGCAGCAGCAGGTGGAGTCACCTGCAGGTAGAGTTTGCAATATCGCTGCTGTTGTCTAACTTACTGCTTTATTTTTTCTCCTCCCACAGGACAGAGCTGACTGAGGCTGTGGAGGGCATCAGTGTTGCTGCGTCTTCGAACACTTAATGGAGCTCAGATCCTCACAGTCCATCCGGTTGTGTGATCAGGGTCTGGCTTAGTATTTCCCCAGGTGTGGGTGGTGCTGGTGGCCTCTGTGGAGTCTCTCCCAGCACAGTAGTGTCAGTCCTCAGTGACCCCGTGTGGGGATTCTCAGCTGCTATGTCCTATGTGAGGTATGCATGCTAGGTCTGGAGACAACCGCAGGCTGACCTAACTGACCCAGTGGACTCACTACAAGGAGAAGGCTTGACCTAACCCTCCACTGGTCACCCGGCCCTCTGAGGGCCCTACTCTGAGTGTCAGGTCATGGGGACACTTTGGGTCTGGGATGTTTTATGTCAGTTCACCACCACTGTACTGTCACCCCTAAATTGAAGCTATGGAACCCTTGGGGACAGACTTCAGGTAAGAGAAACCATATAATTTGTTGTATTCTGTCTGGGCCCTTCTTCAAGTACATCTTGTTTACACTACATTTGAGGGAATCTGGGTGTGCAGACTGGCTCAGGTCTGCGAATTGGTTAATGTACGGATGACATACACTTATGTCAGGTCACACTATTATCCATTTCACCTAGAACATTCTGTTTGTACAGGTCAAGTGAGAATAGAGCACACTTGCTGCCTCTCTCCTCTCTCACTCCTGGGAGCACCGTGGTTAATGAGCCGAAACCATAGGTCGGGGCCATCAGACTGATGTGGGGCTGCCTGACGTTGCTGTCTGTTAGAGGACCAGACCCACCGAGAGACAGCAGGGTGAACAAGGACCCTTGCCCTCTGCCACCCCAGAGTGCAGTAACTCTCATACCTAGAATTTCTCAGTGGGTAGCTGTGTTCCCACAGGAAGTTCTGGTCTTCAGAGCAGAGTGATCCTGGAGCTCTTCAAAGATGTCTGTTGTTTTCTCTAAATTGTCACAATATAGGGGTGTCACTCATTGTGTGGGTGAAAGATATGTTTTCTCTTTGCTCCCTTACTTGTGAATAGGACTTAGATGATGGACTCGCTCTAACTTTTCAGTTTCTGAAAGCCTATTTTTATTTTTTAGAGCAAGAGAGGGGTAGGCAGAGGACAGAAAGATTAGATGGAGAGAGAGAGGAGAGGCATTCGTGTGTATCTGTAGCAATCGAATTGTTCATTGGTTGCTTCTTGTACATGCCTTGACAAGTGACCGCTTGCTCCAGCCAGCAACCAGGATCATGTTGATGATTCCCTGCTCAAGCCAGTGGCCGTTCTTACCAGCCAGTGACCTCAGGGTTTTGAAACTGGGACCTCAGCTGCCCAGGTTAACGCTCTGCCCACTGTGCCACCACCAGTCAAGCTCTGCAACATTTTGAATTCCTTCCTCTACCTTCAACCAAGGCAGAGAGGACATACCCTTGTCACTCACAGGGGCCCTTGTGGGATTCATGTTTCTGTCAACCCGCCAGCAGGTTTCCCATCAATCAGCATTGCCACACAGCCCGTAGTTTCCTGCGTGTATAAATCACAGATCTCACGGGGTTCCCGCAGGGCGTGGCACACCTGCTCAAGTGCTGCCCTCTCTCTCTCACCTTCAGGTTTCTGCTGGGACTGAAGGTCTAGTCCAGGCTGCAGCTGCCACAGGAGAGGTCACCCCCTTCTCACCCTTGTGCTTTCCCTCTGGGACATCATCCCCGTTTCTGACAAGTCCTGAGTTATTCTTTACTTTGCTCCAATATCTGGTTATCGCTTTCCAAATTAACTTTTCCATTTTTCTCCCTTCTGGCTTAGAACCATTGAAAACAAAACTGCTTTTTCTCTGAAGCCCTGCAAGGTGAACCTGGATTCTGTGAGTGGGTCCTCTAGGTCTTTCCCACAGTGGTCGTGAGTCACTAACTCGTGTCTGCTGCTTGTGGGCCACTCAGAACTGTCAGATCATCTATGCCGTCACCACAGACATTTATCCTGCAGACACGGAAATACGTTAGATTTCCACAGCAGTTCTCACTCCACCATCTAGAGACACTTTAGCCCAACCTCTGTAAGATTTCTGGACTGGTTACCCTCCAGAGTCAGAAAATATTTTTAAAGTAATTTTATGTTTCTTCAATTTTCCTAGAAACTCTACCTCATTGAATTTCGAATGGCTACACCATATAAAACACCCTCTATTAGCAGAGTCAATAGACAGGCTTGACCTATGGTGGCGCAGTGGATAAAGCGTCGACCTGGAAATGCTGAGGTCGCCGGTTCGAAACCCTGAGCTTGCCAGGTCAAGGCACATATGGGAGATGATGCTTCCAGCTCATTCCCCCCCTTCTCTCTCTCTGTCTCTCCTCTCTCTCTCTCTCTGTCTCTCCCTCTCCTCTCTAAAATGAATTAAAAAAATAAAAATAAAAAATAGACAATTCAACAGATCCTTAATGAACAATGGGTAATTATACAGAAATAGATTTATATGATTTTAGCCTAACCAGGCAGTGGCGAAGTGGATGGAGCGTTGGACTGGGATGCGGAGGACCCAAGTTCGAGACCCTGAGGTTGCCAGCTTAATCGCGGGCTCATCTGGTTTGAGTAAAGCTTGGACCCAAGGTCACTGGCTTGAGCAAGGGGTCACTCAGTCTGCTTTAGCCCCTGGTGAAGGCACATATGAGAAAGCAATCAATGAACAACTAAGGTGTCACAGTGAAAAACTAATGATTGATGCTTCTCATCTCTCTCCGTTCCTGTCTCTCTGTCCCTATCTATCCCTCTCTCTGACTCTTTCTCTCTGTGTAAAAACAAAACAAAATAACAAACATAGATTTATGTCATTTTAAAGAAAATACATTTTTGTCATTTTTTTTTCTTAAACAAGAGGGCGCCTAAAATTATTTTTTAATTAAATTTATTGGGGTAGTAGGTGAATAATAATATTTTTACATATTTTTTATTAATTTTAGATAAAGGAGAAAGAGCAAAAGGCAGAGGAGAAGAATGGGAAGCGTCAAGTCCTTGTTGTTCTCTGTGTGTGCCTTGAGCAGGCAAGCCAGAGGTTTTGAACCGGCAACCTCTGCGTTTCTGGTCATCGACAGTTTAGTCACTGTGCCACCACAGGTGAGACCTTTTTTAAATACTTATATAAATTTCATGTGTACAACTTTATATACAAAGCCTCCTCACTCTAAGATGAGCTCACTGCCCACAGTCTAGTCCCCTCCTGTCACCATGTGTTGGACCCCATTGCCCACTCTGTTTCCCCCATTTCCCTCCTCCTCTGGGGGCTGCCACTGAGATTCATCTATTTGAGTTTGGTTTTTGTTTTTTCTATTTGTGGCTTTTTTGTGTGTGGCAGAGACAGAGAGAGTCAGAGAGGGACAGACAGACAGGAAGGGAGAAAGCTGAGAAGCATCTGTTCTTCGTTGCAACACCTTAGTTGTTCATTGATTGATTTCTCATATGTGCCTTGACTGGGGGGCTACAGCAGAGCGAGTGACCCCTTGCTCAAGCCAGCGACATTGGGCTTCAAGCCAGCGACCTTGGGCTCAAGCTGGTGAGCCTTGCTCAAACCAGATGAGCTCACGCTCAAGTAGATAACACATGCTGGCAACCTCAGGGTCTCAAACCTGGGTCCTCCACATCCCAGTCAGATGTTCTATCCACTGTGCCACCGCCTGGTCAGGCTGTTTGTGGCTTTTTATTTATATTTCTCACTTGAGTGAAATGGCAGCATGTGTTATCTACTTGCTTATTAACATTCTTCTCTGTGAGGTCATATAGTTCTTTTAAATTTTTTCTTATTGACTTTAGAGAGAGATGAATGGACAGAGTGTAAAATATTAGTTCATTGTTCTACTTATTTATGCATTCATTATCTGTGCCCTTACCACGAACTGAAGGAGAACAGTGGTGAATGAGAAGGACACTTAACCAACCAAGTGACCTGGCCAAGGCCAATGTCACATTGTTCTAAAAATCACATGAGACTCAAATACCTTCAAGGTTTTCATGTCCATTGCGAGAGATCTATCTACATGCCTCTTCCCAGATTTCAGTGTCTCCAATTCTTCATTCATGTTTTTCTCTAGTCCCAATCATTGATGCAAAATATTAACTGAGTCCATGAATCACTGTGTCCATACATACCTGGTCATTTGTCCTCCAAGCAGAGAGGGGCTGAGGGGCAATGCCCCAAACTCTGCCCATTGTGACAGTTCCCCTCACCCACTGTCCTGCCGGAATGTCCCCAGAGGGTCTGTCGTGCTACAGTTCCCACTTCCTGGTGTCTCACTGACTCCTGCTCGGTTCTCTGTAAGCCAGGACACGCCTTCCACTCCCGTTCTGTCAATATGGAGCTCCCCATGAGTCCTGGAATAATGCGGAAAGACAGACCCCTTGCAGAGCAGAAAGGACTGATGGTGATGGGGCCACAGCTTATACAACTGATTCATGCCTGCAGGGTCCTCCCAGGCTGGGTCATCTGTGCACCACTTCATATGGATGCTGTATCTTCCTGTGCATGGCCACCTCTATGACTCCAGGGTGACATCACACCCGGACACAATGGACAGCTCAGGTTGCATGGTAACTTGGTGGCCCATGGTGAAGCATTTCCTTTTTGAAATCAGGGAAATCCTTTGGGACAAATCACAGTCCATTGGAGGGATGATGACAGATCATTTCCCTGAATGTTTTATCTCTGATGTAAAACTGTTTTGCATATGAGGGAGAAGAAACCCACCTGCCATGCCCAGATGGGCCTCAGCCAGAGCCTGGCACCCCAGCGTCCCCACAGGTCCCTGCAGAGCCAGGGTCCCCGTGGAGCTCTGTCCTCTGCAGTGACTTCCCACCCAGCTCTCCACACCCCGGTGAACTGTGAGTGAGACATTCACCAGCCTCTGGTCCGGGTTCGGCTGTGTCCCTGTGACTCAGGAGGAAGGACCACACTGAGGGTTTGCAGCCCTGCAGTCAGTTCTCCACGTGGTTCTCAGTCATGACACTGAAGAGACAGAGGAGGCTGGTGTTCTGGGTGGAGATGGCTTTAGAGAATCAGTGATGGTCCCACATTGTGGCAATATTTTCAAGAAAGAACTTTTTGACAAGTTTGAATCAAAAAAGAACAAAAGCCAAGAGTTGTTTCTCAGAAGCACATTACTAATTGGCGGGTGCCAACCCTGAGCACCTGCACTGATTCATTTCAGGTTTCCTGAGGCTGCAAACAGGGACAGTCCTAGGCCCATCACAGCTGCAGCAGTAGATAACTCAGGTCACAGAGCAGCTAGCTCCATAGCCCAGACAGGATACTGAGCCCTCCCCTTTTCTGGGTGCAACTCAAAATGAGCTGCTATTCAGGTCCCACCATAAATATGCAAGAGTCACAGGATCGCCTGAGGAATGTGCCGCCTCTCACATCCAGAGCCCACGGGGCTGTGCCCCCATCATGGTTGTACGAGGTCCGGGTGCTCCTAGTTATCCTTTACCTTGACAGTTCCCTGTCCTGCTCAATCCCTCTGGACCCATCAAAATGTCACTGAGGGAGAAGAACCATGAATTTTACACAGATTGATTCTGCAGCTGCTGACACTCAGAGTGCGTGAACAAGTCTAGACTAGCAGTGTTCCCACTCACCAGGTCTGGGCGGCACAGTGTTGTCCTGTGATGCACAGCGGGAGAAAGACCCCTGGGAACCCATGACGTCCACCTGGCTCTGTCTCCAACGCCGCAGCCCCGAGCTTAGAAACTGTCCTGATTGTCTGGACTCTGGGATGAAGAACTGGTTTCTGAACTCTTAGTGACTGATGTTCTGTTCTCTTCATAGAAACTGTCCCTCATTAACTGTCTCTCGGTTGTCACCACAGATCACACCGTCCGTCACCGAGTCTGTGCAGATGATGTGCATGACCCTTAGTGCAAGGTAAGTAAATACGAATGTTCATATTATCTACATGAAGGAAGAAAGACTCTTTTCTTAAAGAAGAGAGGGATTGACATTTCTCTTCACCGTTCCTTTACAGTTCGACTTGTGGGGGTAATATAGTGAACACATGAGATAAATGTACTTGTACTGCATTATTTTTTCTTCGTGATTACGAAACAGACTGACACAAATAGGCTGGAAGGGAGAGAGATGAGAAGCATCATCAACTCGTAGTTGCTGTAGTTAGTTGTTCATTGACTGCTCCTCATACATGCATTGGCCAGAGGGCTCAACTGAGCCAGTGACCTTGGGCTTGAAGCTACAGACCTTGGGTTTTACGTCAGTGTCCTTTGGTATTAAGTCGGCTTCCCACACTGAAGCCGGTGACCCACACTCATGCCAGTGAGCATATGCTCAAGTCCAGTGAGCCTGTACTCAAGCCAGAAACTTCAGGGTTTCAAACTGGGGTCCTTGGTGTCCCTGGTTGACACTCAATCCACTGCACCACCACTGGTCAGACTTCGTCATGTTTCTTACCCGTTTCTCACTGTTCAACAAAATATTGGCCAGAGCCATGAATCATTATACACATACATATCTGGTAATTTTTGCCCAAAGTAGAGGATGCAGTGAACAGCCCCACACTGTGTTCATTGTGACAATTCCCCTTGTCCTCACAGATGTTGACACATGGTCTGTTGGGCTGCAGCCGTCCACTTCCTGGTGGTGCACTGACATCATGCTGAGTTCTCTGTAAGCCAGGACATGTCCCTCCATCCTCTGTCAACATGTCATAGGGAGCTCCCTGAAGTCCCCAGGTACAAGCAGAAAGAGGGACCCACTGTGTAGCAGTAGGGATCAGGACAATGGAACTACTGCTCACATAACTGACCTGTGCCTGCATGGTCCTCCCAGGATGGGTCATGTGTGCACCAAACCACAGGGATGCTGTGTCTTTGCTCTGTCTTCCTGTGCATGGCAACCTTCATATCTCTGTGGGTGACATCACACCCAGGATATGATGGACGGCTCAGGTTGTTTGCTATGTTGGCCGCCCGTGATGAAGCATTTCATTTTTGAAACATAGGAAAACCTTTGGGACAAACCACACTCCATTTGAGGGATGATGACAGATCATTCCTCTGAATGTTTCTCCTCTGAGCTAGGATGACTCTGGCTTTGAGAAGGGATAACAACCACCTGTGATGCCCAGATGAGCCACACCAGAGCCTGGCACCCCTGCGTCCCCACAGGTCCCTGCAGAGCCAGAGTCCCTGTGGAGCTCTGTCCTCTGCAGTGACTTCCTGCCCAGCTCCCTACACCCCAGTGAACTGTGAGTGTGACGTTCAGCAGTCTCTGGTCCGGATTCTGCTGTGTCCCTGTGACTCAGGAGGAATGAAAATTTGGATGGTTTGCAGCCCTGGGGTCAGTTCACTACAAGGTTCTCGGTAGTGACACTGAAGAGACAGAGGAGGAGACACTTAGAAGCTGGTTTTCTCGATGGAGAGGATTTTAGAGTTGGGGTGGTACAAACACTTGACTTGAAAACTAGAACAAGAGCAGTTCTTCCAGTGTCACTAGCATTGGTGGTGACAGCAAGACCTTGGAAGAAAACCTGGAGCATCTACACTGTCATTCACACGAGGTCATGCTAAAGCTCCAAACAGAATCCCATCCTGCAAATGGAAGCTCTAGATCATCATCTCTGAAGCAGTAAATAGTCGAGTAATAGAGCAACTTGTACCACATCCGGGACCTGGTACCATGCCCTTCTTTTCCTGGTTCCAAATAAAAATGAGCAGCACTCCAAGCCCCACCATCAATGTGCAGGACTCTCCTGTCACCTGAGGAATGTGCCATCTCTCACATCCAGAGCCCATGGGGGCTGTGTCTCCATCATGGTTGTACGAGGGGCCAGATGCTCCAAATTATCCTTTATCTTGACAGTTACCTGTCCTGCTCAATCCCTCTGGACCCATAAATGTTTCACTGAGGGAGAAGAGCCCTGAATTTTGCACAGATTTATTCTGCATGTAGTGACACTCCACGTGCATAAACAAGTCTGTTCTCACACTCCAGGTCCCGTCAGCACATCATCCTTGCCATGGAGCAGTGGGAGGGACGTCCTGTGGGTAGACAAGGAAGTCAGAGCTCTTTAGATGAGACGGAGACCCGGGCTGTGGAGGCGATGTCCCCTGGGGTGAGGGAGAGTGTGTGCTGGCCGGGCCGCTGAGAGGACACAGCTCTGAGTGAGCTTTGGGTACAGGCGGAGCCACAGCCATTGTCCAGGACCCTTGGTGCTGATGGCGAGTAGGGGATGTGTGAGCTTGCTCAAGCTGTGAGGCCTTGTTGGTGCAGCAGCAGGTGGAGTCACCTGCAGGTAGAGTTTGCAGTATCACTGCTGTTGTCTAACTTACTGCTTTATTTTTTCCCCTCCCACAGGACAGAGCTGACTGAGGCTGTGCAGGGCACCAGCGTGGCTATGTCTTCGAACCCTTAATGGAGCTCAGATCCTCACAGTCCATCCGGTTGTGTGATCAGGGTCTGCCTTAGTATTTCCCCAGGTGTGGGTGGTGCTGGTGGCCTCTGTGGAGTCTCTCCCAGCTCACTAGTGTCAGTCCTCAGTGACCCCGTGTGGTGATTCCCAGCTGTTATGTCCTATGTGAGGTAGGCATGCTAGGTATGGGGACAACCGCAGGCCGACCTAACTGACCCAGTGGACTCACTACAAGGAGGAGCTTGAGCTGACCCTCCAATGGTCACCCGGCCCTCTGAGGCCCTACTCTGAGTGTCAGGTCATGGGGACATTTGGGTCTGGGATGTTTTATGTCAGTTCACCACCACGGTACTGTCACCCTAAATTGAAGCTATGGAACACTTGGGGACAGACTTCAGGTAAGAGAAACCATATAATTTGTTGTATTCTGTTTGGGCCCTTCCTCAAGTCCATCTTGTTTAAACTACATTAGAGCGATTCTGGGTGTGCAGACTGGCTCAGGTCTGCAAATTGGTTAATGCACGGATGACATACACTTATGTGAAGTCACACTATTATCCATTTCACCTAGAACATTCTGTTTGTACAGGTCAAGTGAGAATAGAGCACACTTGTTACCTCTCTCTCCTGGGAGCACCGTGGTTAATGAGCCGACACCGTAGGTCGGGGCCATCAGACTGATGTGGGGCTGCTCTGACATTGCTGTCTGTTAGAGGTCAGACCCACCAAGAGACTGCAGGGTGAACAAGGACCCTTGCCCTCTGCCACCCCAGAGTGCAGTAACTCTCATGCTTAGAATTTCTCAGTGGGTAGCCGTGTTCCCACAGGAAGTTCTGGTCTTCAGAGCAGAGTGATCATGGAGCTCTTCAAAGATGTCTGTGGTTTTCTTTAAATTGTCACAATATAGGGGTGTCACTCATTATGTGGGTGAAAAGTATGTCTTCTGCTTGCTCCCTGATGTGTGATTAGGACTTAGATGATGGACTCACTCTAACTTTTCAGTTTCTGAAAGCCTATTTTTATTTTTTAGAGCAAGAGAGGAGTAGGCAGAGGACAGAACGAGAAGATGGAGAGAGAGAGGAGAGACATCCGTTTATAACTGTAGCATTCGAATTGTTCATTGGTTGCTTCTTGTACATGCCTTGCTTGGGGAGGCTCCACTGAGCCAGTGACCCCTTGCTCCAGCCAGCAGCCCAGGGTCATGTTGATGATCGATGATTCCCTGCTCAAGCCAGTGGCCGTTCTTACCAGCCAGTGACCGTGCTTACCAGCCAGTGACCTCAGGGTTTTGAAACTGGGACCTCAGCTGCCCAGGTTAACGCTCTGCCCACTGCGCCACCACCCGTCAAGCTCTGCAACATTTTGAATTCCTTCCTCTACCTTCAACCAAGGCAGAGAGGACATTCCCATGTCACTCACAGGGGCCCCTGTGGGATTCATGTCCCTGTCAGCCCTGCCAGCAGGATTTCCCATCATTCAGCATTGCCACACAGCCCGTCGTTTCCTGTGTGTATAAATCACAGATCTCATGGGGTTCCCGCAGGGCGTGGCACACCTGCTCAAGTGCTGCCCTCTCTCTCTCACCTTTGGGTTTCTGCTGGGACTGAAGGGCTAGTCCAGGCTGCAGCTGCCACAGGAGAGGTCACCCCCCTTCTCACCCTTGTGCTTTCCCTCTGGGGCATCATCCCCGTTTCTGACAAGTCCTGAGTTATTCTTTACTTTGCTCCAATATCTGGTTATTGCTTTCCAAATTAACTTTTCCATTTTTCTCCCTTCTGGCTAAGAACCATTGAAAACAAAACTGCTTTTTCTCTGAAGCCCTGCAAGGTGAACCTGGATTCTGTGAGTGGGTCCTCTAGGTCTTTCCCACAGTGGTCGTGAGTCACTAACTCGTGTCTGCTGCTTGTGGGCCACTCAGAACTGTCAGATCATCTATGCCGTCACCACAGACATTTATCCTGCAGACACGGAAATATGTTAGATTTCCACAGCAGTTCTCACTCCACCATCTAGAGACACTTTAGCCCAATCTCTGTAAGATATCTGGACTGGTTACTCTCCAGAGTCAGAAAATATTTTTAAAGTAATTTTATGTTTCTTCAATTTTCCTAGAAACTCTACCTCATTGAATTTCGAATGGCTACACCATATAAAACACCCTCTATTAGCAGAGTCAATAGACAGGCTTGACCTATGGTGGCGCAGTGGATAAAGCGTCGACCTGGAAATGCTAAGGTCGCCGGTTCGAAACCCTGAGCTTGCCAGGTCAAGGCACATATGGAAGATGATGCTTCCAGCTCATTCCCCCCCTTCTCTCTCTCTGTCTCTCCTCTTTCTCTCTCTGTCTCTCCCTCTCCTCTCTAAAATGAATTAAAAAAAATAAAAATAAAAAATAGACAATTCAACAGATCCTTAATGAACAATGGGTAATTATACAAAAATAGATTTATATGATTTTAGCCTAACCAGGCAGAGGCGCAGTGGATAGAGCGTTGGACTGGGATGCGGAGGACCCAAGTTCGAGACCCTGAAGTTGCCAGCTTAATCGCGGGGTAATCTGGTTTGAGTAAAGCTTGGACCCAAGGTCACTGGCTTGAGCAAGGGGTCACTCAGTCTGCTGTAGCCCCTGGTGAAGGCACATATGAGAAAGCAATCAATGAACAACTAAGGTGTCACAGTGAAAAACTAATGATTGATGCTTCTCATCTCTCTCCGTTCCTGTCTCTCTGTCCCTATCTATCCCTCTCTCTGACTCTTTCTCTCTGTGTAAAAACAAAACAAAATAACAAACATAGATTTATGTCATTTTAAAGAAAATACATTTTTGTCATTTTTTTTTCTTAAACAAGAGGGCGCCTAAAATTATTTTTTAATTAAATTTATTGGGGTAGTAGGTGAATAATAATATTTTTACATATTTTTTATTAATTTTAGATAAAGGAGAAAGAGGAAAAGGCGGAGGAGAAGAATGGGAAGCATCAGTCCTTGTTGTTCTCTGTGTGTGCCTTGAGCAGGCAAGCCAGCGGTTTTGAACTGGCGACCTCTGCGTTTCTGGTCATCGACAGTTTAGTCACTGTGCCACCACAGGTGAGACATTTTTTAAATACTTATATAAATTTCATGTGTACAACTTTATATACAAAGCCTGTTCACTCTATGATGAGCTCACTGCCCACAGTCTAGTCCCCTCCTGTCACCATGTGTTGGACCCCATTGCCCACTCTGTTTCCCCCATTTCCCTCCTCCTCTGGGGGCTGCCACTGAGATTCATCTATTTGAGTTTGGTTTTTGTTTTTTCTATTTGTGGCTTTTTTGTGTGTGGCAGAGACAGAGAGAGTCAAAGAGGGACAGACCGACAGGAAGGGAGAAAGCTGAGAAGCATCTGTTCTTCGTTGCAACACCTTAGTTGTTCATTGATTGATTTCTCATATGTGCCTTGACTGGGGGGCTACAGCAGAGTGAGTGACCCCTTGCTCAAGCCAGCGACATTGGGCTTCAAGCCAGCGACCTTGGGCTCAAGCTGGTGAGCCTTGCTCAAACCAGATGAGCTCACGCTCAAGTAGATAACACATTCTGGCAACCTCAGGGTCTCGAACCTGGGTCCTTCACATCCCAGTCAGATGTTCTATCCACTGTGCCACCGCCTGGTCAGGCTGTTTGTGGCTTTTTATTTATATTTCTCGCTTGAGTGAAATGGCAGCATGTGTTATCTACTTGCTTATTAACATTCTTCTCTGTGAGGTCATATAGTTCTTTTAAATTTTTTCTTATTGACTTTAGAGAGAGATGAATGGACAGAGTGTAAAATATTAGTTCATTGTTCTACTTATTTATGCATTCATTATCTGTGCCCTTACCACGAACTGAAGGAGAACAGTGGTGAATGAGAAGGACACTTAACCAACCAAGTGACCTGGCCAAGGCCAATGTCACATTGTTCTAAAAATCACATGAGACTCAAATACCTTCAAGGTTTTCATGTCCATTGCGAGAGATCTATCTACATGCCTCTTCCCAGATTTCAGTGTCTCCAATTCTTCATTCATGTTTTTCTCTAGTCCCAATCATTGATGCAAAATATTAACTGAGTCCATGAATCACTGTGTCCATTCATACCTGGTCATTTGTCCTCCAAGCAGAGAGGGGCTGAGGGGCAATGCCCCAAACTCTGCCCATTGTGACAGTTCCCCTCACCCACTGTCCTGCCGGAATGTCCCCAGAGGGTCTGTCGTGCTACAGTTCCCACTTCCTGGTGTCTCACTGACTCCTGCTCGGTTCTCTGTAAGCCAGGACACGCCTTCCACTCCCGTTCTGTCAATATGGAGCTCCCCATGAGTCCTGGAATAATGCGGAAAGACAGACCCCTTGCAGAGCAGAAAGGACTGATGGTGATGGGGCCACAGCTTATACAACTGATTCATGCCTGCAGGGTCCTCCCAGGCTGGGTCATCTGTGCACCACTTCATATGGATGCTGTATCTTCCTGTGCATGGCCACCTCTATGACTCCAGGGTGACATCACACCCGGACACAATGGACAGCTCAGGTTGCATGGTAACTTGGTGGCCCATGGTGAAGCATTTCCTTTTTGAAATCAGGGAAATCCTTTGGGACAAATCACAGTCCATTGGAGGGATGATGACAGATCATTTCCCTGAATGTTTTATCTCTGATGTAAAACTGTTTTGCATATGAGGGAGAAGAAACCCACCTGCCATGCCCAGATGGGCCTCAGCCAGAGCCTGGCACCCCAGCGTCCCCACAGGTCCCTGCAGAGCCAGGGTCCCCGTGGAGCTCTGTCCTCTGCAGTGACTTCCCACCCAGCTCTCCATACCCCGGTGAACTGTGAGTGAGACATTCACCAGCCTCTGGTCCGGGTTCAGCTGTGTCCCTGTGACTCAGGAGGAAGGACCACACTGAGGGTTCGCAGCCCTGTGGTCAGTTCTCCACGTGGTTCTCAGTCATGACACTGAAGAGACAGAGGAGGCTGGTATTCTGGGTGGAGATGGCTTTAGAGAATCAGTGATGGTCCCACATTGTGGCAATATTTTCAAGAAAGAACTTTTTGACAAGTTTGAATCAAAAAAGAACAAAAGCCAAGAGTTGTTTCTCAGAAGCACATTACTAATTGGCGGGTGCCAACCCTGAGCACCTGCACTGATTCATTTCAGGTTTCCTGAGGCTGCAAACAGGGACAGTCCTAGGCCCATCACAGCTGCAGCAGTGGATAACTCAGGTCACAGAGCAGCTAGCTCCATAGCCCAGATGGGATACTGAGCCCTCCCCTTTTCTGGGTGCAACTCAAAATGAGCTGCTATTCAGGTCCCACCATAAATATGCAAGAGTCACAGGATCGCCTGAGGAATGTGCCGCCTCTCACATCCAGAGCCCACGGGGGCTGTGCCTCCATCATGGTTGTACGAGGTCCGGGTGCTCCTAGTTATCCTTCACCTTGACAGTTCCTTGTCCTGCTCAATCCCTCTGGACCCATAAAAATGTCACTGAGGGAGAAGAACCTTGAATTTTACACAGATTGATTCTGCAGCTGCTGACACTCAGAGTGCATGAACAACTCTAAACTAGCACTGTTCCCACTCACCAGGTCTGGGCGGCACAGTGTTGTCCTGTGATGCACAGCGGGAGAAAGACCCCTGGGAACCCATGACGTCCACCTGGCTCTGTCTCCAACGCCGCAGCCCCGAGCTTAGAAACTGTCCTGATTGTCTGGACTCTGGAATGAAGAACTGGTTTCTGAACTCTTAGTGACTGATGTTCTGTGATCTTCATAGAAACTGTCCTTCATTAACTGTCTCCCAGCTGTCACCACAGATCACACCATCCGTCACCGAGTCTGTGCAGATGATATGCATGACCCTTAGTGCAAGGTAAGTAAATACGAATGTTCATATTATCTACATGAAGGAAGAAAGACTCTTTTCTTAAAGAAGAGAGGGATTGACATTTCTCTTCAACGTTCCTTTACTGTTCGACTTGTGGGGGTAATATAGTGAACACATGAGATAAATTTGCTTGTACTGCATTTTTTTTTCTTCGTGATTACGAAACAGACTGACACAAATAGGCCGGAAGGGAGAGAGATGAGAAGCATCATCAACTCGTAGTTGCTGTAGTTGGTTGTTCATTGACTGCTCCTCATACATGCATTGTCCAGAGGGCTCAACTGAGCCAGTGACCTTGGGCTTGAAGCTACAGACCTTGGGTTTTACGTCAGTGTCCTTTGGTATTAAGTCGGCTTCCCACACTGAAGCCGGTGACACACACTCATGCCAGTGAGCATATGCTCAAGTCCAGTGAGCCTGTACTCAAGCCAGAAACTTCAGGGTTTCAAACTGGGGTCCTCGGTGTCCCCGGTTGACACTCAATCCACTGCTCCACCACTGGTCAGACTTCGTCATGTTTCTTACCCGTTTCTCACTGTTCAACAAAATATTGGCCAGAGCCATGAATCATTATACACATACATATCTGGTAATTTTTGTCCAAAGTAGAGGATGCAGTGAACAGCCCCACACTGTGTTCATTGTGACAATTCCCCTTGTCCTCACAGATGTTGACACATGGTCTGTTGGGCTGCAGCCGTCCACTTCCTGGTGGTGCACTGACATCATGCTGAGTTCTCTGTAAGCCAGGACATGTCCCTCCATCCTCTGTCAACATGTCATAGGGAGCTCCCTGAAGTTCCCAGGTACAAGCAGAAAGAGGGACCCACTGTGTAGCAGTAGGGACCAGGACAATGGAACCACTGCTCACATAACTGACCTGTGCCTGCATGGTCCTCCCAGGATAGGTCATGTGTGCACCAAACCACAGGGATGCTGTGTCTTTGCTCTGTCTTCCTGTGCATGGCAACCTTCATATCTCTGTGGGTGACATCACACCCAGGATATGATGGACGGCTCAGGTTGTTTGCTATGTTGGCCACCCGTGGTGAAGCATTTCATTTTTGAAACATAGGAAAACCTTTCGGACAAACCACACTCCGTTTCAGGGATGATGACAGATCATTCCTCTGAATGTTTCTCCTCTGAGCTAGGATGACTCTGGCTTTGAGAAGGGATAACAACCACCTGTGATGCCCAGATGAGCCACACCAGAGCCTGGCACCCCTGCGTCCCCACAGGTCCCTGCAGAGCCAGGGTCCCTGTGGAGCTCTGTCCTCTACAGTGACTTCCTGCCCAGCTCTCTACACCCCGGTGAACTGTGAGTGTGACGTTCAGCAGCCTCTGGTCCGGGTTCTGCTGTGTACCTGTGACTCAGGAGGAATGAAAATTTGGATGGTTTGCAGGCCTGGGGTCAGTTCACTACAAGGTTCTCGGTAGTGACACTGAAGAGACAGAGGAGGAGACACTTAGACGCTGGTTTTCTCGGTGGAGAGGATTTTAGAGTTGGGGTGGTACAAACACTTGACTTGAAAACTAGAACAAGAGCAGTTCCTCCAGTGTCACTAGCATTGGTGGTGACAGCAAGACCTTGGAAGAAAACCTGGAGCATCTACACTGTCATTCACACCAGGTCATGCTAAAGCTCCAAACAGAATCCCATCCTACAAATGGAAGCTCTAGATCATCATCTCTGAAGCAGTAAATAGTCGAGTAATAGAGCAACTTGTACCACATCAGGGACCTGGTACCATGCCCTTCTTTTCCTGGTTCCAAATAAAAACGAGCAGCAGTCCGAGCCCCACCATAAATGTGCAGGACTCTCCTGTCACCTGAGGAATATGCCGCCTCTCACATCCAGAGCCCACGGGGGCTGTGCCTCCATCATGGTTGTACGAGGGGCCGGAAGCTCCAAATTATTTTTTACCTTCACAGTTACCTGTCTTGCTCATCCCTCTGGACCCATAAAGATTTCACTGAGGGAGAGGAGCTCTGAAGTTCGCACAGATTTATTCTGCATGTAGTGACACTCCACGTGCATAAACAAGTCTGTTCTCACACTCCAGGTCCCGTCAGCACATCCTCCTTGCCATGGAGCAGTGGGAGGGACGTCCTGTGGGTGGACAAGGAAGTCAGAGCTCTTCATATGAGACGGAGACCCGGGCTGTGGAGGCGATGTCCCCTGGGGTGAGGGAGAGTGTGTGCTGGCCGGGCCGCTGAGAGGACGCAGCTCTGAGTGAGCTTTGGGTGCAGGCGGAGCCACAGCCATTGTCCAGAACCGTTGGTGCTGATGGCGAGTAGGGGATGTGTGAGCTTGCTCAAGCTGTGAGGCCTTGTTGGTGCAGCAGCAGGTGGAGTCACCTGCAGGTAGAGTTTGCAGTATCGCTGCTGTTATCTAACTTACTGCTTTATTTTTTCCCCTCCCACAGGACAGAGCTGACTGAGGCTGTGCAGGGCACCAGCGTGGCTGCGTCTTCGAACCCTTAATGGAGCTCAGATCCTCACAGTCCATCCGGTTGTGTGACCCAGGGTCTGACTTAGTATTTCCCCAGGTGTGGGTGGTGCTGGTGGCCTCTGTGGAGTCTCTCCCAGCACAGTAGTGTCAGTCCTCAGTGACCCCGTGTGGGGATTCTCAGCTGCTATGTCCTATGTGAGGTATGCATGCTAGGTCTGGGGACAACCGCAGGCTGACCTAACAGACCCAGTGGACACACTGCAAGGAGAAGGCTTGAGCTAACCCTCCACTGGTCACCCGGCCCTCTGAGGCCCTACTCTGAGTGTCAGGTCATGGGGACATTTGGGTCTGGGATGTTTTATGTCAGTTCAGCACCACTGTACTGTCACCCCTAAATTGAAGCTATGGAACACTTGGGGACAGACTTCAGGTAAGAGAAACCATATAATTTGTTGTATTCTGTCTGGACCCTTCTTCAAGTACATCTTGTTTACACTACATTTGAGGGAATCTGGGTGTGCAGACTGGCTCAGGTCTGCAAATTGGTTAATGC
Source organism: Saccopteryx bilineata (assembly GCF_036850765.1). Taxonomy (NCBI): domain Eukaryota; kingdom Metazoa; phylum Chordata; class Mammalia; order Chiroptera; family Emballonuridae; genus Saccopteryx; species Saccopteryx bilineata. The sequence goes on from NC_089496.1 coordinate 59,953,408, forward strand.
ACGGATGACATACACTTATGTCAGGTCACACTATTATCCATTTCACCTAGAACATTCTGTTTGTACAGGTCAAGTGAGAATAGAGCACACTTGCTGCCTCTCTCCTCTCTCACTCCTGGGAGCACCGTGGTTAATGAGCCGACACCGTAGGTCGGGGCCATCAGACTGATGTGGGGCTGCCTGACATTGCTGTCTGTTAGAGGACCAGACCCACCAAGAGACAGCAGGGTGAACAAGGACTTTTGCCATCTGCCACCCCAGAGTGCAGTAACTCTCATACTGAGAATTTCTCAGTGGGTAGCCGTGTTCCCACAGGAAGTTCTGGTCTTCAGAGCAGAGTGATCATGGAGCTCTTCAAAGATGTCTGTTGTCTTCTCTAAATTGTCACAATATAGGGGTGTCACTCATTATGTGGGTGAAAGGTATGTCTTCTGCTTCCTCTCTGATTTGTGATTAGGACTTAGATGATGGACTCACTCTTACTTTTCAGTTTCTGAAAGCCTATTTTTATTTTTTAGAGCAAGAGAGGGGTAGGCAGAGGACAGAAAGAGAAGATGGAGAGAGGGAGGAGAGGCATTCGTGTGTAACTGTAGCAATCGAATTGTTCATTGGTTGCTTCTTGTACATGCCTTGACTGGGGAGGCTCAACTGAGCCAGTGACCCCTTGCTCCAGCCAGCAACCAGGATCATGTTGATTATTCCACGCTCAAGCCAGTGACCATACGCTCAAGCCAGTGGCCGTGCTTACCAGCCAGTGACCTCAGGGTTTTGAAACTGGGACCTCAGCTGCCCAGGTTAACGCTCTGCCCACTGCGCCACCACCAGTCAAGCTCTGCTACATTTTGAATTCCTTCCTCTACCTTCAACCAAGGCAGAGAGGACATTCCCATGTCACTCACAGGGGCCCTTGTGGGATTCATGTTCCTGTCAGCCCTGCCAACAGGATTTCCCATCATTCAGCATTGCCACACAGCCCGTAGTTTCCTGCGTGTATAAATCACAGATCTCACGGGGTTCCCGCAGGGCGTGGCACACCTGCTCAAGTGCTGCCCTCTCTCTCTCACCTTCAGGTTTCTGCTGGGACTGAAGGTCTAGTCCAGGCTGCAGCTGCCACAGAAGTCACCCCCCTTCTCACCCTTGTGCTTTCCCTCTGGGGCATCATCCCCGTTTCTGACAAGTCCTGAGTTATTCTTTACTTTGCTCCAATATCTGGTTATCGCTCTCCAAATTAACTTTTCCATTTTTCTCCCTTCTGGCTTAGAACCATTGAAAACAAAACTGCTTTTTCTCTGAAGCCCTGCAAGGTGAACCTGGATTCTGTGAGTGGGTCCTCTAGGTCTTTCCCACAGTGGTCGTGAGTCACTAACTCGTGTCTGCTGCTTGTGGGCCACTCAGAACTGTCAGATCATCTATGCCGTCACCACAGACATTTATCCTGCAGACACAGAAATACGTTAGATTTCCACAGCAGTTCTCACTCCACCATTTAGTGACGCTTTAGCCTAATCTCTGTAAGCTTTCTGGACTGGCTACCCTCCAGAGTCAGAAAATATGTTTAAACTAATTTTATGTTTCTTCAATTTTCCTAGAAACTCTACCTCATTGAATTTCGAATGGCTACACCAAATAAAACACGCTCTATTAGCAGATTCAATAGACAGGTCTGACCTGTGGTGGCGCAGTGGATAAAGCGGCGACCTGGAAATGCTGAGGTCGCCAGTTCAAAACCCTGGGCTAACCTGGTCAAGGCACATATGGAAGTTGATGCTTCCAGCTCCTCGCCCCCTTCTCTCGCTCTGTCTTTCCTCTCTCTCTCTCTCTCTGTCTCTACCTCTCCTCTCTAAAATGAATTTTAAAAAATTTAAAAAAAATTAGACAATTCAACAGATCCTTAATGAACAATGGGTAATTATACAAAAATAGATTTATATCATTTTAGCCTAACCAGGCAGTGGCGCAGTGGATAGAGCGTTGGACTGGGATGCGGAGGACTCAAGTTCGAGACCCTGAGGTTGCCAGCTTAATCGTGGGCTCATCTGGTTTGAGTAAAGCTTGGACCCAAGGTCACTGGCTTGAGCAAGGAGTCACTCAGTCTGCTGTAGCCCCCTGGTCAAGGCACATATGAGAAAGCAATCAATGAACAACTAAGGTGTCACATAGAAAAACTAATGATTGATGCTTCTCATCTCTCTTTGTTCCTGTCTGTCTGTCGCTGTCTATCCCTCTCTCTGACTCTTTCTCTCTCTGTAAAAACAAAACAAAATAACAAAAATAGATTTATTTCATTTTAAAGAAAAAAGACTATCTGTTTTCTTAAACAAGAGGGCGCCTAAAATTTTTTTAAATTAAATGTATTGGGGTGGTAGGTAAATAATAATATTTTAAAATATTTTTTATTAATTTTAGGTAAAAGAGAAAGAGGAAAAGTCAGAGGAGAAGAGTGGGAAGTATCAAGTCATTGTTCTCTGTGTGTGCCTTCAGCGGGCAAGCAGGTTTTGAACCGGCGACCTCTGCGTTTCTGGTCATCGATAGTTTAGTCACTGTGCCACCACAGGTGAGACATTTTTTAAATAATTATACAAATTTCATGTGTACAACTTTATACTACAGAACCTGCTCACTCTATGGTGAGCTCACTGCCCAAAGTCCTGTTCCCTTCTGTCACCATGTGTTGGACCCCATTGCCCACTCTGTTTCCCCCCATTTCCCTCCTCCTCTGGGGGCTGCCACTGAGATTCATCTATTTGAGTTTGGTTTTTGTTTTTTCTATTTGTGGCTTTTTTGTTTGTGGCAGACACAGAGAGAGTCAGAGAGGGACAGACAGACAGGAAGGGAGAGAGATGAGAAGCATCGGTTCTTCGTTGCAACACCTTAGTTGTTCATTGATTGATTTCTCATATGTGCCTTGACCGGGTGGCTACAGCAGAGCGAGTGACCCCTTGCTCAAGCCAGCAACCTTGGGCTCAAGCTGGTGAGCTTTGCTCAAACCAGATGAGCTCGCGCTCAAGTAGATAACATATGCTGGCAACCTCAGGGTCTCGAACCTGGGTCCTCCACATCCCACTCCGATGTTCTATCCACTGTGCCACCGCCTGGTCAGGCTGTTTGTAACTTTTTATTTATATTTCTCACTTGAGCGAAATGTCAGCATGTGTTATCTACTTGCTTATTAAAATTCTTTTCTGAGAGGTCATATATTTCTTTTAAAATTTTTCTTATTGACTTTAGAGAGAGATGAATGGACAGAGTGTAAAATATCAATTCATTGTTTCACTTATTTATGCATTCATTCTCTGTGCCCTTACCAGGGACTGAAGGAGAACAGTGGTGAATAAGAAGGACACTTAACCAACCAAGTGACCTGGCCAAGGCCAATGTCACATTGTTCTAAAAATCACATGAGACTCAAATACATTCAAGGTTTTCATGTCCATTGAGAGAGATCTATCTACATACCTCTTCCCAGATTTCAGTGTCTCCAATTCTTCATTCATGTTTTTCTCTAGTCCCAGATCATTGATTCAAAATATTAACCTGAGTCCATGAATCACTGTGTCCATACATACCTGGTCATTTGTCCTCCAAGCAGAGAGGGGCTGAGGGGCAATGCTCCAACCTCTGCCCATTGTGACATTCCCTTCACCCACTGTCCTGCAGGAATGTCCCAGAGGGTCTGTCGTGCTGCGGCTTCCCACTTCCTGGTGTCTCACTGACTCCTGCTGGGTTCTCTGTAAGCCAGTACACGCCTTCCACTCCTTCCGTTCTGTCAATATGGAGCTCCCCATGAGTCCTGGGGTAATGCGGAAAGACAGACCCCTTGCAGAGCAGGAATGACTGATGGTGCTGAGGCCACAGCATATATAACTGATTCATGCCTGCAGGGTCCTCCCAGGTTGGGTCGTGTGTGCACCACTTCACATGGATGCTGTATCTTCCTGTGCATGGCCACCTTCATGACGCTGTGAGTGACATCACACCCAGGACATCAGGGACAGCTCAGGGTGCATGCTAACTGGCTGGCCCATGGTGAAGAATTTCCTTTTTGAAACCAAGGAAATCCTTTGGGACAAATCACAGTCCATTGGAGGGATGATGACAGATCATTTCCCTGAATGTTTTATCTCTGATGTAAAACTGTTTTGCATAGGAGGGAGAAGAAACCCACCTGCCATGCCCAGAAGGGCCTCAGCCAGAGCCTGGCACCCCTGTGTCCCCATCAGTCCCTGCAGAGCCAGGGTCCCCGTGGAGCTCTGTCCTCTGCAGTGACTTCCCGCCCAGCTCTCCACACCCCGGTAAACTGTGAGTGTGACGTTCACCAGCCTCTGGTCCGGGTTCTGCTGTGTCCCTGTGACTCAGGAGGAATGAAAATTTGGATGGTTTACAGCCCTGGGGTCAGTTCACTACAAGGTTCTCGGTAGTGACACTGAAGAGACAGAGGAGGAGACACTTAGACGCTGGTTTTCTGAGTGGGCATGATTTTATAGTTGGGGTGGTACAAACACTTGACTTGAAAACTAGAACAAGAGCAGTTCCTCCAGTGTCACTAGCATTGGTGGTGACAGCAAGACCTTGGAAGAAAACCTGGAGCATCTACACTGTCATTCACACCAGGTCATGCTAAAGCTCCAAACAGAATCCCTTCCTGCAAATGGAAGCTCTAGATCATCATCTCTGAAGCAGTAAATAGTCGAGTAATAGAGCAACTTGTACCACATCTGGGACCTGGTACCATGCCCTTCTTTTCCTTGTTCCAAATAAAAATGAGCAGCATTCCAAGCCCACCATCAATGTGCAGGACTCTCCTGTCACCTGAGGAATGTACCATCTCTCACATCCAGAGCCCACGGGGGCTGTGCCTCCATCATGGTTTTACGAGGGGCCAGATGCTCCAAATTATCCTTCACCTTGAGAGTTACCTGTCCTGCTCAACCCCTCTGGACCCGTAAATGTTTCACTGAGGGAGAGGAGCCCTGAAGTTCGCACAGATTTACTCTGCATGTAGTGACACTCCACGTGCATAAACAAGTCTGTTCTCACACTCCAGGTCCCGTCAGCACATCGTCCTTGCCATGGAGCAGTGGGAGGGACGTCCTGTGGGTGGACAAGGAAGTCAGAGCTCTTTAGATGAGACAGAGACCCGGGCTGTGGAGGCGATGTCCCCTGGGGTGAGGGAGAGTGTGTGCTGGCCGGGCCGCTGAGAGGACACAGCTCTGAGTGAGCTTTGGGTACAGGCGGAGACAAAGCCATTGTCCAGAACCGTTGGTGCTGATGGCGCGTAGGGGATATGTGAGCTTGCTCAAGCTGTGAGGCCTTGTTGGTGCAGCAGCAGGTGGAGTCACCTGCAGGTAGAGTTTGCAATATCGCTGCTGTTGTCTAACTTACTGCTTTATTTTTTCCCCTCCCACAGGACAGAGCTGACTGAGGCTGTGCAGGGCACCAGCATAGCTGCGTCTTCGAACCCTTAATGTAGCTCAGATCCTCACAGTCCATCTGGTTGTGTGACCCAGGGTCTGACTTAGTATTTCCCCAGGTGTGGGTGGTGCTGATGGCCTCAGTTTAGTCTCTCCCAGCACAGTAGTGTCAGTCCTCAGTGACCCTGTGTGGGGATTCTCAGCTGCTATGTCCTATGTGAGGTATGCATGCTAGGTCTGGGGACAACTGCAGGCTGACCTAACAGACCCAGTGGATGCACTGCAAGGAGGAGGCTTGAGCTAACCCTCCACTGGTCACCCGGCCCTCTGAGGGCCCTACTCTGAGTGTCAGGTCATGGGGACATTTGGGTCTGGGATGTTTTATGTCAGTTCACCACCACTGTACTGTCACCCCTAAATTGAAGCTATAGAACCCTTGGGGACAGACTTCAGGTAAGAGAAACCATATAATTTGTTGTATTCTGTCTGGGCCCTTCTTCAAGTCCATCTTGTTTACACTACATTTGAGGGAATCTGGGTGTGCAGACTGGCTCAGGTCTGCGAATTGGTTAATGTACGGATGACATACACTTATGTCAGGTCACACTATTATCCATTTCACCTAGAACATTCTGTTTGTACAGGTCAAGTGAGAATAGAGCACACTTGCTGCCTCTCTCCTCTCTCTCTCCTGGGAGCACCGTGGTTAATGAGCCGAAACCATAGGTCGGGGCCATCAGACTGATGTGGGGCTGCTCCGACATTGCTGTCTGTTAGAGGTCAGACCCACCCAGAGACAGCAGGGTGAACAAGGACCCTTGCCCTCTGCCACCCCAGAGTGCAGTAACTCTCATACTTAGAATTTCTCAGTGGGTAGCTGTGTTCCCACAGGAAGTTCTGGTCTTCAGAGCAGAGTGATCATGGAGCTCTTCAAAGATGTCTGTTGTTTTCTCTAAATTGTCACAATATAGGGGTGTCACTCATTGTGTGGGTGAAAGATATGTTTTCTCTTTGCTCCCTGACTTGTGAATAGGACTTAGATGATGGACTCGCTCTAACTTTTCAGTTTCTGAAAGCTTATTTTTATTTTTTAGAGCAAGAGAGGGGTAGGCAGAGGACAGAAAGAGCAGATGGAGAGAGAGAGGAGAGGCATCACTGTGTAACTGTAGCATTTGAATTGTTCATTGATTGCTTCTTGTACATGCCTTGACTGGGAGGCTCAACGGAGCCCGTGACCCCTTGCTCCAGCCAGCAACCCAGGGTCATGTTGATGATTCCACGCTCAAGCCAGCGACCATACGCTCAAGCCAGTGGCCGTGCTTACCAGCCAGTGACCTCAGGGTTTTGAAACTGGGACCTCAGCTGCCCAGGTTAACGCTCTGCCCACTGCGCCACCACCCGTCAAGCTCTGCTTCATTTTGAATTCCTTCCTCTACCTTCAACCAAGGCAGAGAGGACACACCCTTGTCACTCACAGGGGCCCCTGTGGGATTCATGTTCCTGTCAGCCCTGCCAGCAGGATTTCCCATCATTCAGCATTGCCACACAGCCCGTAGTTTCCTGCGTGTATAAATCACAGATCTCACGGGGTTCCCGCAGGGCGTAGCACACCTGCTCAAGTGCTGCCCTCTCTCGCTCACCTTTGGGTTTCTGCTGGGACTGAAGGTCTAGTCCAGGCTGCAGCTGCCACAGGAGAGGTCACCCCCTTCTCACCCTTGTGCTTTCCCTCTGGGACATCATCCCAGTTTCTGACAAGTCCTGAGTTATTCTATACTTTGCTCCAATATCTGGTTATCGCTCTCCAAATTAACTTTTCCATTTTTCTCCCTTCAGGCTTAGAACCATTGAAAACAAAACTGCTTTTTCTCTGAAGCCCTGCAAGGTGAACCTGGATTCTGTGAGTGGGTCCTCTAGGTCTTTCCCACAGTGGTCGTGAGTCACTAACCCGTGTCTGCTGCTTGTGGGCCACTCAGAACTGTCAGATCATCTATGCCGTCACCACAGACATTTATCCTGCAGACACGGAAATACGTTAGATTTCCACAGCAGTTCTCACTCCACCATCTAGAGACACTTTAGCCCAATCTCTGTAAGATTTCTGGACTGGTTACCCTCCAGAGTCAGAAAATATTTTTAAAGTAATTTTATGTTTCTTCAATTTTCCTAGAAACTCTACCTCATTGAATTTCGAATCGCTACACCATATAAAACACCCTCTATTAGCAGAGTCAATAGACAGGCTTGACCTATGGTGGCGCAGTGGATAAAGCGTCGACCTGGAAATGCTAAGGTCGCCGGTTCGAAACCCTGAGCTTGCCAGGTCAAGGCACATATGGGAGATGATGCTTCCAGCTCATTCCCCTTCTCTCTCTCTGTCTCTCCTCTCTCTCTCTCTGTCTCTCCCTCTCCTCTCTAAAATGAATTAAAAAAAATAAAAATAAAAAATAGACAATTCAACAGATCCTTAATGAACAATGGGTAATTATACAAAAATAGATTTATATGATTTTAGCCTAACCAGGCAGAGGCGCAGTGGATAGAGCGTTGGACTGTGATGCGGAGGACCCAAGTTCGAGACCCTGAGGTTGCCAGCTTAATCGTGGGCTCATCTGGTTTGAGTAAAGCTTGGACCCAAGGTCACTAGCTTGAGCAAGGGGTCACTCAGTCTGCTGTAGCCCCTGGTGAAGGCACATATGAGAAAGCAATCAATGAACAACTAAGGTGTCACAGTGAAAAACTAATGATTGATGCTTCTCATCTCTCTCCGTTCCTGTCTCTCTGTCCCTATCTATCCCTCTCTCTGACTCTTTCTCTCTGTGTAAAAACAAAACAAAATAACAAACATAGATTTATGTCATTTTAAAGAAAATAGATTTTTGTCATTTTTTTTTTCTTAAACAAGAGGGCGCCTAAAATTATTTTTTAATTAAATTTATTGGGGTAGTAGGTGAATAATAATATTTTTACATATTTTTTATTAATTTTAGATAAAGGAGAAAGAGCAAAAGGCAGAGGAGAAGAATGGGAAGCGTCAAGTCCTTGTTGTTCTCTGTGTGTGCCTTGAGCAGGCAAGCCAGAGGTTTTGAACCGGCAACCTCTGCGTTTCTGGTCATCGACAGTTTAGTCACTGTGCCACCACAGGTGAGACCTTTTTTAAATACTTATATAAATTTCATGTGTACAACTTTATATACAAAGCCTCCTCACTCTAAGATGAGCTCACTGCCCACAGTCTAGTCCCCTCCTGTCACCATGTGTTGGACCCCATTGCCCACTCTGTTTCCCCCATTTCCCTCCTCCTCTGGGGGCTGCCACTGAGATTCATCTATTTGAGTTTGGTTTTTGTTTTTTTCTATTTGTGGCTTTTTTGTGTGTGGCAGAGACAGAGAGAGTCAGAGAGGGACAGACAGACAGGAAGGGAGAAAGCTGAGAAGCATCGGTTCTTCGTTGCAACACCTTAGTTGTTCATTGATTGATTTCTCATATGTGCCTTGACCGGGGGGCTACAGCAGAGCGAGTGACCCCTTGCTCAAGCCAGCAACCTTGGGCTCAAGCTGGTGAGCCTTGCTCAAACCAGATGAGCTCGCGCTCAAGTAGATAACATATGCTGGCAACCTCATGGTCTCGAACCTGGGTCCTCCACATCCCAGTCTGACGCTCTATCCACTGTGCCACCGCCTGGTCAGGCTGTTTGTAACTTTTTATTTATATTTCTCACTTGAGCGAAATGTCAGCATGTGTTATCTACTTGCTTATTAAAATTCTTTTCTGTGAGGTCATATAGTTCTTTTAAATTTTTTCTTATTGACTTTAGAGAGAGATGAATGGACAGAGTGTAAAATATTAGTTCATTGTTCTACTTATTTATGCATTCATTATCTGTGCCCTTACCACGGACTGAAGGAGAACAGTGGTGAATGAGAAGGACACTTAACCAACCAAGTGACCTGGCCAAGGCCAATGTCACATTGTTCTAAAAATCACATGAGACTCAAATACCTTCAAGGTTTTCATGTCCATTGAGAGAGATCTATCTACATACCTCTTCCCAGATTTCAGTGTCTCCAATTCTTCATTCATGTTTTTCTCTAGTCCCAGATCATTGATTCAAAATATTAACCTGAGTCCATGAATCACTGTGTCCATTCATACCTGGTCATTTGTCCTCCAATCAGAGAGGGGCTGAGGGGCAATGCTCTAAACTCTGCCCATTGTGACAGTTCCCCTCACCCACTGTCCTGCAGGAATGTCCCGAGAGGGTCTGTCGTGCTGCAGCTTCCCACTTCCTGGTGTCTCACTGACTCCTGCTCGGTTCTCTGTAAGCCAGGACACACCTTCCACTCCCGTTCTGTCAATATGGAGCTCCCCATGAGTCCTGGAATAATGCGGAAAGACAGACCCCTTGCAGAGCAGAAAGGACTGATGGTGATGGGGCCACAGCTTATACAACTGATTCATGCCTGCAGGGTCCTCCCAGGCTGGGTCATCTGTGCACCACTTCATATGGATGCTGTATCTTCCTGTGCATGGCCACCTCTATGAGTCCAGGGTGACATCACACCCGGACACAATGGACAGCTCAGGTTGCATGGTAACTTGGTGGCCCATGGTGAAGCATTTCCTTTTTGAAATCAGGGAAATCCTTTGGGACAAATCACAGTCCATTGGAGGGATGATGACAGATCATTTCCCTGAATGTTTTATCTCTGATGTAAAACTGTTTTTGCATATGAGGGAGAAGAAACCCACCTGCCATGCCCAGATGGGCCTCAGCCAGAGCCTGGCACCCCAGCATCCCCACAGGTCCCTGCAGAGCCAGGGTCCCCGTGGAGCTCTGTCCTCTGCAGTGACTTCCCGCCCAGCTCTCCATACCCCGGTGAACTGGTGTATGAGACATTCATCAGCCTCTGGTCCGGGTTCGGCTGTGTCCCTGTGACTCAGGAGGAAGGACCACACTGAGGGTTTGCAGCCCTGTGGTCAGTTCTCCACGTGGTTCTCAGTCATGACACTGAAGAGACAGAGGAGGCTGGTATTCTGGGTGGAGATGGCTTTAGAGATTCAGTGATGGTCCCACATTGTGGCAATATTTTCAAGAAAGAACTTTTTGACAAGTTTGAATCAAAAAAGAACAAAAGCCAAGAGTTGTTTCTCAGAAGCACATGACTAATTGGCGGGTGCCAACCTGAGCACCTGCACTGATTCATTTCAGGTTTCCTGAGGCTGCAAACAGGGACAGTCCTAGGCCCATCACGGCTGCAGCAGTAGATGACTCAGGTCACAGAGCAGCTAGCTCCATAGCCCAGATGGGATACTGAGCCCTCCCCTTCTCTGGGTCCAACTCAAAATGAGCTGCTATTCAGGTCCCACCATAAATATGCAAGAGTCACAGGATCGCCTGAGGAATGTTCCGCCTCTCACATCCAGAGCCCACGGGGCTGTGCCTCCATCATGGTTGTACGAGGTCCGGGTGCTCCTAGTTATCCTTCACCTTGACAGTTACCTGTCCTGCTCAATCCCTCCGGACCCATAAAAATGTCACTGAGGGAGAAGAACCATGAATTTTACACAGATTGATTCTGCAGCTGCTGACACTCAGAGTGCATGAACAAGTCTAAACTAGCACTGTTCCCACTCACCAGGTCTGGGCGGCACAGTGTTGTCCTGTGATGCACAGCGGGAGAAAGACCCCTGGGAACCCATGACATCCACCTGGCTCTGTCTCCAACGCCGCAGCCCCGAGCTTAGAAACTGTCCTGATTGTCTGGACTCTGGGATGAAGAACTGATTTCTGAACTCTTAGTGACTGATGTTCTGTTCTCTTTATAGAAACTGTCCCTCATTAACTGTCTCTCGGTTGTCACCACAGATCACACCGTCCGTCACCAAGTCTGTGCAGATGACGTGCATGACCCTTAGTGCAAGGTAAGTAAATACGAATGTTCATATTATCTACATGAAGGAAGAAAGACTCTTTTCTTAAAGAAGAGAGGGATTGACATTTCTCTTCAACGTTCCTTTACTGTTCGACTTGTGGGGGTAATATAGTGAACACATGAGATAAATTTGCTTGTACTGCATTTTTTTTTCTTCGTGATTACGAAACAGACTGACACAAATAGGCCGGAAGGGAGAGAGATGAGAAGCATCATCAACTCGTAGTTGCTGTAGTTAGTTGTTCATTGACTGCTCCTCATACATGCATTGTCCAGAGGGCTCAACTGAGCCAGTGACCTTGGGCTTGAAGCTACAGACCTTGGGTTTTACGTCAGTGTCCTTTGGTATTAAGTCGGCTTCCCACACTGAAGCCGGTGACACACACTCATGCCAGTGAGCATATGCTCAAGTCCAGTGAGCCTGTACTCAAGCCAGAAACTTCAGGGTTTCAAACTGGGGTCCTTGGTGTCCCCAGTTGACACTCAATCCACTGCACCACCACTGGTCAGACTTCGTCATGTTTCTTACCCGTTTCTCACTGTTCAACAAAATATTGGCCAGAGCCATGAATCATTATACACATACATATCTGGTAATTTTTGCCCAAAGTAGAGGATGCAGTGAACTGCCACACACTGTATTCATTGTGACAATTCCCCTTGTCCTCACAGATGTTGACACATGGTCTGTTGGGCTGCAGCCATCCACTTCCTGGTGGTGCACTGACATCATGCTGAGTTCTCTGTAAGGCAGGACATGTCCCTCCATCCTCTGTCAACATGTCATAGGGAGCTCCCTGAAGTCCCCAGGTACAAGCAGAAAGAGGGACCCACTGTGTAGCAGTAGGGATCAGGACAATGGAACTACTGCTCACATAACTGACCTGTGCCTGCATGGTCCTCCCAGGATGGGTCATGTGTGCACCAAACCACAGGGATGCTGTGTCTTTGCTCTGTCTTCCTGTGCATGGCAACCTTCATATCTCTGTGGGTGACATCACACCCAGGATATGATGGACGGCTCAGGTTGTTTGCTATGTTGGCCACCCATGGTGAAGCATTTCATTTTTGAAACATAGGAAAACCTTTGGGACAAACCACACTCCATTTGAGGGATGATGACAGATCATTCCTCTGAATGTTTCTCCTCTGAGCTAGGATGACTCTGGCTTTGAGAAGGGATAACAACCACCTGTGATGCCCAGATGAGCCACACCAGAGCCTGGCACCCCTGCGTCCCCACAGGTCCCTTCAGAGCCAGGGTCCCTGTGGAGCTCTGTCCTCTGCAGTGACTTCCTGCCCAGCTCTCTACACCCCAGTGAACTGTGAGTGTGACGTTCAGCAGCCTCTGGTCCGGGTTCTGCTGTGTACCTGTGACTCAGGAGGAATGAAAATTTGGATGGTTTACAGCCCTGGGGTCAGTTCACTACAAGGTTCTCGGTAGTGACACTGAAGAGACAGAGGAGGAGACACTTAGACGCTGGTTTTCTCGGTGGAGAGGATTTTAGAGTTGGGGTGGTACAAACACTTGACTTGAAAACTAGAACAAGAGCAGTTCCTCCAGTGTCACTAGCATTGGTGGTGACAGCAAGACCTTGGAAGAAAACCTGGAGCATCTACACTGTCATTCACACCAGGTCATGCTAAAGCTCCAAACAGAATCCCATCCTGCAAATGGAAGCTCTAGATCATCATCTCTGAAGCAGTAAATAGTCGAGTAATAGAGCAACTTGTACCACATCCGGGACCTGGTACCATGCCCTTCTTTTCCTGGTTCCAAATAAAAATGAGCAGCAGTCCAAGCCCCACCATCAATGTGCAGGACTCTCCTGTCACCTGAGGAATGTGCCATCTCTCACATCCAGAGCCCACGGGGGCTGTGCCTCCATCATGGTTGTACGAGGGGCCGGAAGCTCCAAATTATATTTTACCTTCACAGTTACCTGTCTTGCTCATCCCTCTGGACCCATAAAGATTTCACTGAGGGAGAGGAGCTCTGAAGTTCACACAGATTTATTCTGCATGTAATGCCACTCCACGTGCATAAACAAGTCTGTTCTCACACTCCAGGTCCCGTCAGCACATCATCCTTGCCATGAAGCAGTGGGAGGAACGTCCTGTGGGTGGACAAGGAAGTCAGAGCTCTTCAGATGAGACGGAGACCCGGGCTGTGGAGGCGATGTCCCCTGGGGTGAGGGTGAGTGTGTACTGGCCGGGCCGCTGAGAGGACGCAGCTCTGAGTGAGCTTTGGGTGCAGGCGGAGCCACAGCCATTGTCCAGAACCGTTGGTGCTGATGGCGAGTAGGGGATGTGTGAGCTTGCTCAAGCTGTGAGGCCTTGTTGGTGCAGCAGCAGGTGGAGTCACCTGCAGGTAGAGTTTGCAGTATCGCTGCTGTTGTCTAACTTACTGCTTTATTTTTTCTCCTCCCACAGGACAGAGTTGACTGAGGCTGTGCAGGGCACCAGCATGGCTGCGTCTTTGAACCCTTAATGGAGCTCAGATCCTCACAGTCCATCCGGTTGTGTGACCCAGGGTCTGACTTAGTATTTCCCCAGGTGTGGGTGGTGCTGGTGGCCTCTGTGGAGTCTCTCCCAGCACAGTAGTGTCAGTCCTCAGTGACCCCGTGTGGGGATTCTCAGCTGCTATGTCTATGTGAGGTATGCATGCTAGGTCTGGGAACAACTGCAGGCTGACCTAACAGACCCAGTGGACACACTGCAAGGAGAAGGCTTGAGCTGACCCTCCACTGGTCACCCGGCCCTCTGAGGCCCTACTCTGAGTGTCAGGTCATGGGGACATTTGGGTCTGGGATGTTTTATGTCAGTTCACCACCACTGTACTGTCACCCCTAAATTGAAGCTATGGGACACTTGGGGACAGACTTCAGGTAAGAGAAACCATATAATTTGTTGTATTCTGTCTGGGCCCTTCCTCAAGTCCATCTTGTTTACACTACATTTGAGGGATTCTGGGTGTGCAGACTGGCTCAGGTCTGCAAATTGGTTAATGCACGGATGACATACACTTATGTCAGGTCACACTATTATCCATTTCACCTAGAACATTCTGTTTGTACAGGTCAAGTGAGAATAGAGCACACTTGCTGCCTCTCTCCTCTCTCACTCCTGGGAGCACCGTGGTTAATGAGCCGACACCGTAGGTCGGGGCCATCAGACTGATGTGGGGCTGCCTGACATTGCTGTCTGTTAGAGGACCAGACCCACCAAGAGACAGCAGGGTGAACAAGGACTTTTGCCATCTGCCACCCCAGAGTGCACTAACTCTCATACTTAGAATTTCTCAGTGGGTAGCTGTGTTCCCACAGGAAGTTCTGGTCTTCAGAGCAGAGTGATCATGGAGCTCTTCAAAGATGTCTGTTGTCTTCTCTAAATTGTCACAATATAGGGGTGTCACTCATTATGTGGGTGAAAGGTATGTCTTCTGCTTCCTCTCTGATTTGTGATTAGGACTTAGATGATGGACTCACTCTAACTTTTCAGTTTCTGAAAGCCTATTTTTATTTTTTAGAGCAAGAGAGGGGTAGGCAGAGGACAGAAAGAGAAGATGGAGAGAGGGAGGAGAGGCATTCGTGTGTAACTGTAGCAATCGAATTGTTCATTGGTTGCTTCTTGTACATGCCTTGAGTGGGGAGGCTCAACGGAGCCCGTGACGCCTTGCTCCAGCCAGCAGCCCAGGGTCATGTTGATGATTCCCTGCTCAAGCCAGTGACCATACGCTCAAGCCAGTGGCCGTTCTTACCAGCCAGTGACCTCAGGGTTTTGAAACTGGGACCTCAGCTGCCCAGGTTAACGCTCTGCCCACTGTGCCACCACCAGTCAAGCTCTGCAACATTTTGAATTCCTTCCTCTACCTTCAACCAAGGCAGAGAGGACATACCCATGTCACTCACTGGGGCCCTTGTGGGATTCATGTTTCTGTCAACCCGCCAGCAGGTTTCCCATCAATCAGCATTGCCACACAGCCCGTAGTTTCCTGCGTGTATAAATCACAGATCTCACGGGGTTCCCGCAGGGCGTAGCACACCTGCTCAAGTGCTGCCCTCTCTCTCTCACCTTCAGGTTTCTGCTGGGACTGAAGGGCTAGTCCAGGCTGCAGCTGCCACAGGAGAGGTCACCCCCATCTTCACCCTTGTGTTTTCCCTCTGGGGCATCATCCCCGTTTCTGACAAGTCCTGAGTTATTCTTTACTTTGCTCCAATATCTGGTTATCGCTCTCCAAATTAACTTTTCCATTTTTCTCCCTTCTGGCTAAGAACCATTGAAAACAAAACTGCTTTTTCTCTGAAGCCCTGCAAGGTGAACCTGGATTTTGTGAGTGGGTCCTCTAGGTCTTTCCCACAGTGGTCGTGAGTCACTAACTCGTGTCTGCTGCTTGTGGGCCACTCAGAACTGTCAGATCATCTATGCCGTCACCACAGACATTTATCCTGCAGACACAGAAATACGTTAGATTTCTACAGCAGTTCTCACTCCACCGTCTAGTGACGCTTTAGCCCAATCTCTGTAAGCTTTCTGGACTGGCTACCCTCCAGAGTCAGAAAATACTTTTAAACTAATTTTATGTTTCTTCAATTTTCCTAGAAACTCTACCTCATTGAATTTCGAATGGCTACACCAAATAAAACACCCTGTATTAGCAGATTCAATAGACAGGTCTGACCTGTGGTGGCGCAGTGGATAAAGCGGCGACCTGGAAATGCTGAGGTCGCCAGTTCAAAACCCTGGGCTTGCCTGGTCAAGGCACATATGGGAGTTGATGCTTCCAGCTCCTCCCCCCCCTTCTCTCTCTCTGTCTTTCCTCTCTCTCTCTCTCTCTCTCTCTCTCTCTCTGTCTCTCCCTCTCCTCTCTAAAATGAATAAAAAAAAATTAAAAAAAAATTAGACAATTCAACAGATCCTTAATGAACAATGGGTAATTATACAAAAATAGATTTATATCATTTTAGCCTAACCAGGCAGTGGCGCAGTGGATAGAACGTTGGACTGGGATGCGGAGGACTCAAGTTCGAGACCCTGAGGTTGCCAGCTTAATCGTGGGCTCATCTGGTTTGAGTAAAGCTTGGACCCAAGGTCACTGGCTTGAGCAAGGAGTCACTCAGTCTGCTGTAGCCCCCTGGTCAAGGCACATATGAGAAAGCAATCAATGAACAACTAAGGTGTCACATAGAAAAACTAATGATTGATGCTTCTCATCTCTCTTTGTTCCTGTCTGTCTGTCGCTGTCTATCCCTCTCTCTGACTCTTTCTCTCTCTGTAAAAACAAAACAAAATAACAAAAATAGATTTATTTCATTTTAAAGAAAAAAGACTATCTGTTTTCTTAAACAAGAGGGCGCCTAAAATTTTTTTTAATTAAATGTATTGGGGTGGTAGGTAAATAATAATATTTTAAAATATTTTTTATTAATTTTAGGTAAAAGAGAAAGAGGAAAAGTCAGAGGAGAAGAGTGGGAAGCATCAAGTCATTGTTGTTCTCTGTGTGTGCCTTCAGCGGGCAAGCAGGTTTTGAACCGGTGACCTCTGCGTTTCTGGTCATCGACAGTTTAGTCACTGTGCCACCACAGGTGAGACATTTTTTAAATAATTATACAAATTTCATGTGTACAACTTTATACTACAGAACCTGCTCACTCTATGGTGAGCTCACTGCCCAAAGTCCCGTTCCCTTCTGTCACCATGTGTTGGACCCCATTGCCCACTCTGTTTCCCCCCATTTCCCTCCTCCTCTGGGGGCTGCCACTGAGATTCGTCTATTTGAGTTTGGTTTTTGTTTTTTCTATTTGTGGCTTTTTTGTGTGTGGCAGAGACAGAGAGAGTCAGAGAGGGACAGACAGACAGGAAGGGAGAGAGATGAGAAGCATCGGTTCTTCGTTGCAACACCTTAGTTGTTCATTGATTAATTTCTCATATGTGCCTTGACCGGGGGGCTACAGCAGAGCGAGTGACCCCTTGCTCAAGCCAGCAACCTTGGGCTCAAGCTGGTGAGCCTTGCTCAAACCAGATGAGCTCGCGCTCAAGTAGATAACATATGCTGGCAATCTCATGGTCTCGAACCTGGGTCCTCCACATCCCACTCCGATGTTCTATCCACTGTGCCACCGCCTGGTCAGGCTGTTTGTAACTTTTTATTTATATTTCTCACTTGAGCGAAATGTCTCACTTGAGCGAAATGTTATCTACTTGCTTATTAACATTCTTCTCTGTGAGGTCATATAGTTCTTTTAAAATTTTTCTTATTGACTTTAGAGATAGATGAATGGACAGAGTGTAAAATATCAATTCATTGTTCCACTTATTTATGCATTCATTCTCTGTGCCCTTACCAGGGACTGAAGGAGAACAGTGGTGAATGAGAAGGACACTTAACCAACCAAGTGACCTGGCCAAGGCCAATGTCACATTGTTCTAAAAATCACATGAGACTCAAATACATTCAAGGTTTTCATGTCCATTGAGAGAGATCTATCTACATACCTTTTCCCAGATTTCAGTGTCTCCAATTCTTCATTCATGTTTTTCTCTAGTCCCAGATCATTGATTCAAAATATTAACCTGAGTCCATGAATCACTGTTTCCATACATACCTGGTCATTTGTCCTCCAAGCAGAGAGGGGCTGAGGGGCAATGCTCCAAACTCTGCCCATTGTGACATTCCCCTCACCCACTGTCCTGCAGGAATGTCCCAGAGGGTCTGTCGTGCTGCGGCTTCCCACTTCCTGGTGTCTCACTGACTCCTGCTGGGTTCTCTGTAAGCCAGTACACGCCTTCCACTCCTTCCGTTCTGTCAATATGGAGCTCCCCATGAGTCCTGGGGTAATGTGGAAAGACAGACCCCTTGCAGAGCAGGAAAGACTGATGGTGCTGGGGCCACAGCGTATATAACTGATTCATGCCTGCAGGGTCCTCCCAGGTTGGGTCGTGTGTGCACCACTTCACATGGATGCTGTATCTTCCTGTGCATGGCCACCTTCATGACGCTGTGAGTGACATCACACCCAGGACATCAGGGACAGCTCAGGGTGCATGCTAACTGGCTGGCCCATGGTGAAGCATTTCCTTTTTGAAATCAGGGAAATCCTTTGGGACAAATCACAGTCCATTGGAGGGATGATGACAGATCATTTCCCTGAATGTTTTATCTCTGATGTAAAACTGTTTTGCATAGGAGGGAGAAGAAACCCACCTGAGATGCCCAGATGGGCCTCAGCCAGAGCCTGGCACCCCTGTGTCCCCATCAGTCCCTGCAGAGCCAGGGTCCCCGTAGAGCTCTGTCCTCTGCAGTGACTTCCCCCCCAGCTCTCCACACCCCGGTAAACTGTGAGTGTGACGTTCACCAGCCTCTGGTCCGGGTTCTGCTGTGTCCCTGTGACTCAGGAGGAATGAAAATTTGGATGGTTTACAGCCCTGGGGTCAGTTCACTACAAGGTTCTCGGTAGTGACACTGAAGAGACAGAGGAGGAGACACTTAGACGCTGGTTTTCTGAGTGGGCATGATTTTATAGTTGGGGTGGTACAAACACTTGACTTGAAAACTAGAACAAGAGCAGTTCCTCCAGTGTCACTAGCATTGGTGGTGACAGCAAGACCTTGGAAGAAAACCTGGAGCATCTACACTGTCATTCACACCAGGACATGCTAAAGCTCCAAACAGAATCCCTTCCTGCAAATGGAAGGTCTAGCATCATCTCTGAAGCAGAAAATAGTCGAGTAATAGAGCAACTTGTACCACATCCGGGACCTGGTACCATGCCCTTCTTTTCCTGGTTCCAAATAAAAACGAGCAGCATTCCAAGCCCCACCATAAATGTGCAGGACTCTCCTGTCACCTGAGGAATGTGCCATCTCTCACATCCAGAGCCCATGGGAGCTGTGCCTCCATCATGGTTGTACAAGGGGCCGGAAGCTCCATGTTATTCTTCATCTTGAGAGTTACCTGTCCTGCTCAACCCCTCTGGACCCGTAAATGTTTCACTGAGAGAGAAGAGCCCTGAATTTTGCACAGATTTACTCTGCATGTAGTGACACTCCACGTGCATAAACAAGTCTGTTCTCACACTCCAGGTCCCGTCAGCACATCGTCCTTGCCATGGAGCAGTGGGAGGGACGTCCTGTGGGTGGACAAGGAAGTCAGAGCTCTGCAAATGAGACGGAGACCCGGGCTGTGGAGGTGATGTCCCCTGGGGTGAGGAAGAGTGTGTGCTGGCCGGGCCGCTGAGAGGACACAGCTCTGAGTGAGCTTTGGGTGCAGGCGGAGACAAAGCCATTGTCCAGAACCGTTGGTGGTGATGGCGAGTAGGGGATGTGTGAGCTTGCTCAAGCTGTGAGGCCTTGTTGGTGCAGCAGCAGGTGGAGTCACCTGCAGGTAGAGTTTGCAGTATGGCTGCTGTTGTCTAACTTACTGCTTTATTTTTTCCCCTCCCACAGGACAAAGCTGACTGAGGCTGTGCAGGGCCATCAGCGTTGCTGCGTCTTCGAACACTTAATGGAGCTCAGATCCTCACAGTCCATCCGGTTGTGTGACCCAGGGTCTGGCTTAGTATTTCCCCAGGTGTGGGTGGTGCTGATGGCCTCTGTGGAGTCTCTCCCAGCACAGTAATTTCAGTCCTCAGTGACCCCGTGTGGGGATTCTCAGCTGCTATGTCCTATGTGAGGTAGGCATGCTAGGTCTGGGGACAACCGCAGGCTGACCTAACAGACCCAGTGGACACACTGCAAGGAGAAGGCTTGAGCTAACCCTCCACTGGTCACCCGGCCCTCTGAGGCCCTACTCTGAGTGTCAGGTCATGGGGACATTTGGGTCTGGTATGTTTTATGTCAGTTCACCACCACGGTACTGTCACCCTAAATTGAAGCTATGGAACCCTTGGGGACAGACTTCAGGTAAGAGAAACCATATAATTTGTTGTATTCTGTTTGGGCCCTTCCTCAAGTCCATCTTGTTTACACTACATTTGAGGGAATCTGGGTGTGCAGACTGGCTCAGGTCTGCGAATTGGTTAATGCACGGATGACATACACTTATGTCAGGGCACACTATTATTCATTTCACCTAGAACATTCTTTTTGTACAGGTCAGGTGAGAATAGAGCACACTTGCTGCCTCTCTCCTCTCTCACTCCTGGGAGCTCCGTGGTTAATGAGCCGACACTGTAGGTTGGGGCCATCAGACTGATGTGGGGCTGCTCTGACGTTGCTGTCTGTTAGAGGACCAGACCCACCCAGAGACAGCAGGGTGAACAAGGACTCTTGGCCTCTGCCACCCCAGAATGCAGTTACTCCTGTCATATTTAGAGTTATTAATTGAGTGGCTATAGTTTCTACTGTAAGATCTGGTCTTCAAAGAAGAGTGATCAAGGAGCTCTTTAAAGATGCTAATTATTTCCTCTAAAATTTATCTTTCAATATGTGGGTGAAGGATGTTTCTTGTGCACACTCCCAGAGTTGTAGTAGTACTGAGAAGAGAGACCCACTCTAACATTTCAGTCTCTCAAAGATTTAGATTCCTTCCTCTACCTTAAACCAAGGATGTGTGGGCCCTGGCCGGTTGGCTCAGTGGTAGAGCGTCGGCCTGGCGTGCAGGAGTCCAGGGTTTGATTCCCAGCCAGGGCACACAGGAGAAGCGCCCATCTGCTTCTCCACCCCTCCCCCTCTCCTTCCTCTCTGTCTCTCTCTTCCCCTCCCACAGCCAAGGCTCCATTGAAGCAAAGTAGGCCCGGGCACTGAGGATGGTTCCTTGGCCTCTGCCTCAGGCGCTAGAGTGGCTCCGGTCTCAACAGAGCAACGCCCCCGATGGGCAGAGCATCGCCCCCTGGTGAGCGTGCCGGGTGGATCCCGGTCGGGTGCATGTGGGAGTCTGTCTGACTGCCTCCCCATTTCCAGCTTCAGAAAAATACTTAAAAAAAACCTAAAAAACAAAAAACCAAGGCAGTGTGGACATGCTCATGTCACTCATCGTCAGCCATCGTGGGATCTGTGTTTCAGCCAAATATGCCAACAGCCTGATGGAGCCCAATCAGGACCTTCATCTTCATCCAACCTCGTCTCCTTCCCTCCATCATCCCCCATCATTCAGCGTTCCCTCCCATAGTCCATCATTTCCTGCTCGTATACATGACACATCTCATGTAGTTCTTCCAGAGTGTAACACACTCGCTCAAGGGTCACACTTTGTCCCTCACCTTTGGGTTTCTGCTGGGACTGAAGGTCTAGTCCAGGCTGCAGCTGCCACAGGAGAGGTCACCCCCCTCTTCACCCTTGTGCTTTCCCTCTGGGACATCACCCCAGTTTCTGACAAGTCCTGAGTTATTCTATACTTTGCTCCAATATCTGGTTACTGTTCTCCAAATTAACTTTTCCATTTTTCTCCCTTCAGGCTTAGAACCATTGAAAACAAAACTGCTTTTTCTCTGAAGCCCTGCAAGGTGAACCTGGATTCTGTGAGTGGGTCCTCTAGGTCTTTCCCACAGTGGTCGTGAGTCACTAACTCGTGTCTGCTGCTTGTGGGCCACTCAGAACTGTCAGATCATCTATGCCGTCACCACAGACATTTATCCTGCAGACACGGAAATATGTGAGATTTCCACAGCAGTTCTCACTCCACCATCTAGTGACGCTTTAGCTTAATCTCTGTAAGATATCTGGACTGGTTACCCTCCAGAGTCAGAAAATATTTTTAAAGTAATTTTATGTTTCTTCAATTTTCCTAGAAACTCTACCTCATTGAATTTCGAATGGCTACACCATATAAAACACCCTCTATTAGCAGAGTCAATAGACAGGCTTGACCTATGGTGGCGCAGTGGAAAAAGCGTCGACCTGGAAATGCTGAGGTCGCCGGTTCGAAACCCTGAGCTTGCCAGGTCAAGGCACATATGGGAGATGATGCTTCCAGCTCATTCCCCCCCTTCTCTCTCTCTGTCTCTCCTCTTTCTCTCTCTGTCTCTCCCTCTCCTCTATAAAATGAATTAAAAAAAATAAAAATAAAAAATAGACAATTCAACAGATCCTTAATGAACAATGGGTAATTATACAAAAATAGATTTATATCATTTTAGCCTAACCAGGCAGAGGCGCAGTGGATAGAGCATTGGACTGGGATGCGGAGGACCCAAGTTCGAGACCCTGAGGTTGCCAGCTTAATCGCGGGGTAATCTGGTTTGAGTAAAGCTTGGACCCAAGGTCACTGGCTTGAGCAAGGGGTCACTCAGTCTGCTGTAGCCCCTGGTGAAGGCACATATGAGAAAGCAATCAATGAACAACTAAAGTGTCACAGTGAAAAACTAATGATTGATGCTTCTCATCTCTCTCCGTTCCTGTCTCTCTGTCCCTATCTATCCCTCTCTCTGACTCTTTCTCTCTGTGTAAAAACAAAACAAAATAACAAACATAGATTTATGTCATTTTAAAGAAAATAGATTTTTGTCATTTTTTTTTCTTAAACAAGAGGGCGCCTAAAATTATTTTTAATTAAATTTATTGGGGTAGTAGGTGAATAATAATATTTTTACATATTTTTTATTAATTTTAGATAAAGGAGAAAGAGGAAAAGGCGGAGGAGAAGAATGGGAAGCGTCAGTCCTTGTTGTTCTCTGTGTGTGCCTTGAGCAGGTAAGCCAGCGGTTTTGAACTGGCGACCTCTGCGTTTCTGGTCATCGACAGTTTAGTCACTGTGCCACCATAGGTGAGACATTTTTTAAATACTTATATAAATTTCATGTGTACAACTTTATATACAAAGCCTGCTCACTCTATGATGAGCTCACTGCCCACAGTCTAGGCCCCTCCTGTCACCATGTATTGGACCCCATTGCCCACTCTGTTTCCCCCATTTCCCTCCTCCTCTGGGGGCTGCCACTGAGATTCATCTATTTGAGTTTGGTTTTTGTTTTTTCTATTTGTGGCTTTTTTGTGTGTGGCAGAGACAGAGAGAGTCAGAGAGGGACAGACCGACAGGAAGGGAGAAAGCTGAGAAGCATCTGTTCTTCGTTGCAACACCTTAGTTGTTCATTGATTGATTTCTCATATGTGCCTTGACTGGGGGGCTACAGCAGAGCGAGTGACCCCTTGCTCAAGCCAGCGACATTGGGCTTCAAGCCAGCGACCTTGGACTCAAGCTGGTGAGCCTTGCTCAAACCAGATGAGCTCACGCTCAAGTAGATAACACATGCTGGCAACCTCAGGGTCTCGAACCTGGGTCCTCCACATCCCAGTCAGATGTTCTATCCACTGTGCCACCGCCTGGTCAGGCTGTTTGTGGCTTTTTATTTATATTTCTCGCTTGAGTGAAATGGCAGCATGTGTTATCTACTTGCTTATTAACATTCTTCTCTGTGAGGTCATATAGTTCTTTTAAATTTTTTCTTATTGACTTTAGAGAGAGATGAATGGACAGAGTGTAAAATATTAGTTCATTGTTCTACTTATTTATGCATTCATTCTCTGTGCCCTTACCAGGGACTGAAGGAGAACAGTGGTGAATGAGAAGGACACTTAACCAACCAAGTGACCTGGCCAAGGCCAATGTCACATTGTTCTAAAAATCACATGAGACTCAAATACCTTCAAGGTTTTCATGTCCATTGAGAGAGATCTATCTACATGCCTCTTCCCAGATTTCAGTGTCTCCAATTCTTCATTCATGTTTTTCTCTAGTCCCAATCATTGATGCAAAATATTAACTGAGTCCATGAATCACTGTGTCCATACATACCTGGTCATTTGTCCTCCAAGCAGAGAGGGGCTGAGGGGCAATGCCCCAAACTCTGCCCATTGTGACAGTTCCCCTCACCCACTGTCCTCCCGGAATGTCCCCAGAGGGTCTGTCGTGCTACAGTTCCCACTTCCTGGTGTCTCACTGACTCCTGCTCGGTTCTCTGTAAGCCAGGACACACCTTCCACTCCCGTTCTGTCAATATGGAGCTCCCCATGACTCCTGGAATAATGCGGAAAGACAGACCCCTTGCAGAGCAGAAAGGACTGATGGTGATGGGGCCACAGCTTATACAACTGATTCATGCCTGCAGGGTCCTCCCAGGCTGGGTCATCTGTGCACCACTTCATATGGATGCTGTATCTTCCTGTGCATGGCCACCTCTATGACTCCAGGGTGACATCACACCCGGACACAATGGACAGCTCAGGTTGCATGGTAACTTGGTGGCCCATGGTGAAGCATTTCCTTTTTGAAATCAGGGAAATCCTTTGGGACAAATCACAGTCCATTGGAGGGATGATGACAGATCATTTCCCTGAATGTTTTATCTCTGATGTAAAACTGTTTTGCATATTAGGGAGAAGAAACCCACCTGCCATGCCCAGATGGGCCTCAGCCAGAGCCTGGCACCCCAGCGTCCCCACAGGTCCCTGCAGAGCCAGGGTCCCCGTGGAGCTCTGTCCTCTGCAGTGACTTCCCACCCAGCTCTCCATACCCCGGTGAACTGTGAGTGAGACATTCACCAGCCTCTGGTCCGGGTTCGGCTGTGTCCCTGTGACTCAGGAGGAAGGACCACACTGAGGGTTTGCAGCCCTGTGGTCAGTTCTCCACGTGGTTCTCAGTCATGACACTGAAGAGACAGAGGAGGCTGGTGTTCTGGGTGGAGATGGCTTTAGAGAATCAGTGATGGTCCCACATTGTGGCAATATTTTCAAGAAAGAACTTTTTGACAAGTTTGAATCAAAAAAGAACAAAAGCCAAGAGTTGTTTCTCAGAAGCACATTACTAATTGGCGGGTGCCAACCCTGAGCACCTGCACTGATTCATTTCAGGTTTCCTGAGGCTGCAAACAGGGACAGTCCTAGGCCCATCACAGCTGCAGCAGTAGATAACTCAGGTCACAGAGCAGCTAGCTCCATAGCCCAGATGGGATACTGAGCCCTCCCCTTTTCTGGGTGCAACTCAAAATGAGCTGCTATTCAGGTCCCACCATAAATATGCAGGAGTCACACGCTCACCTGAGGAATGTGCCGCCTCTCACATCCAGAGCCCACGGGGGCTGTGCCTCCATCATGGTTGTACGAGGTCCGGGTGCTCCTAGTTATCCTTCACCTTGACAGTTCCCTGTCCTGCTCAATCCCTCTGGACCCATAAAAATGTCACTGAGGGAGAAGAACCTTGAATTTTACACAGATTGATTCTGCAGCTGCTGACACTCAGAGTGCATGAACAACTCTAAACTAGCACTGTTCCCACTCACCAGGTCTGGGCGGCACAGTGTTGTCCTGTGATGCACAGCGGGAGAAAGACCCCTGGGAACCCATGACGTCCACCTGGCTCTGTCTCCAACGCCGCAGCCCCGAGCTTAGAAACTGTCCTGATTGTCTGGACTCTGGGATGAAGAACTGGTCTCTGAACTCCTAGTGACTGATGTTCTGTTCTCTTCATAGAAACTGTCCTTCATTAACTGTATCCCAGCTGTCACCACAGATCACACCGTCCGTCACCGAGTCTGTGCAGATGATATGCATGACCCTTAGTGCAAGGTAAGTAAATACGAATGTTCATATTATCTACATGAAGGAAGAAAGACTCTTTTCTTAAAGAAGAGAGGGATTGACATTTCTCTTCAACGTTCCTTTACTGTTCGACTTGTGGGGGCAATATAGTGAACACATGAGATAAATTTGCTTGTACTGCATTTTTTTTTCTTCGTGATTACGAAACAGACTGACACAAATAGGCCGGAAGGGAGAGAGATGAGAAGCATCATCAACTCGTAGTTGCTGTAGTTAGTTGTTCATTGACTGCTCCTCATACATGCATTGTCCAGAGGGCTCAACTGAGCCAGTGACCTTGGGCTTGAAGCTGCAGACCTTGGGTTTTACGTCAGTGTCCTTTGGTATTAAGTCGGCTTCCCACACTGAAGCCGGTGACACACACTCATGCCAGTGAGCATATGCTCAAGTCCAGTGAGCCTGTACTCAAGCCAGAAACTTCAGGGTTTCAAACTGGGGTCCTTGGTGTCCCCGGTTGACACTCAATCCACTGCTCCACCACTGGTCAGACTTCGTCATGTTTCTTACCCGTTTCTCACTGTTCAACAAAATATTGGCCAGAGCCATGAATCATTATACACATACATATCTGGTAATTTTTGCCCAAAGTAGAGGATGCAGTGAACAGCCCCACACTGTGTTCATTGTGACAATTCCCCTTGTCCTCACAGATGTTGACACATGGTCTGTTGGGCTGCAGCCGTCCACTTCCTGGTGGTGCACTGACATCATGCTGAGTTCTCTGTAAGCCAGGACATGTCCCTCCATCCTCTGTCAACATGTCATAGGGAGCTCCCTGAAGTTCCCAGGTACAAGCAGAAAGAGGGACCCACTGTGTAGCAGTAGGGACCAGGACAATGGAACCACTGCTCACATAACTGACCTGTGCCTGCATGGTCCTCCCAGGATAGGTCATGTGTGCACCAAACCACAGGGATGCTGTGTCTTTGCTCTGTCTTCCTGTGCATGGCAACCTTCATATCTCTGTGGGTGACATCACACCCAGGATATGATGGACGGCTCAGGTTGTTTGCTATGTTGGCCACCCGTGGTGAAGCATTTCATTTTTGAAACATAGGAAAACCTTTCGGACAAACCACACTCCGTTTCAGGGATGATGACAGATCATTCCTCTGAATGTTTCTCCTCTGAGCTAGGATGACTCTGGCTTTGAGAAGGGATAACAACCACCTGTGATGCCCAGATGAGCCACACCAGAGCCTGGCACCCCTGCGTCCCCACAGATCCCTGCATAGCCAGGGTCCCTGTGGAGCTCTGTCCTCTGCAGTGACTTCCTGCCCAGCTCCCTACACCCCAGTGAACTGTGAGTGTGACGTTCAGCAGCCTCTGGTCTGGGTTCTGCTGTGTCCCTGTGACTCAAGAGGAATGAAAATTTGGATTGTTTACAGCCCTGGGGTCAGTTCACTACAAGGTTCTCGGTAGTGACACTGAAGAGACAGAGGAGGAGACACTTAGACGCTGGTTTTCTCGGTGGAGAGGATTTTAGAGTTGGGGTGGTACAAACACTTGACTTGAAAACTAGAACAAGAGCAGTTCCTCCAGTGTCACTAGCATTGGTGGTGACAGCTAGACCTTGGAAGAAAACCTGGAGCATCTACACTGTCGTCCACTCCAGGACATGCTAAAGCTCCAAACAGAATCCCTTCCTGCAAATGGAAGGTCTAGCATCATCTCTGAAGCAGAAAATAGTCGAGTAATAGAGCAACTTGTACCACATCCGGGACCTGGTACCATGCCCTTCTTTTCCTTGTTCCAAATAAAAATGAGCAGCATTCCAAGCCCACCTTCAATGTGCAGGACTCTCCTGTCACCTGAGGAATGTGCCATCTCTCACATCCAGAGCCCAGGGGGGCTGTGCCTCCATCATGGTAGTACGAGGGGCCGGATGCTCCAAATTATCCTTCACCTTGAGAGTTACCTGTCCTGCTCAACCCCTCTGGACCCGTAAATGTTTCACTGAGGGAGAAGAGTCCTGAATTTTGCACAGATTTACTCTGCATGTAGTGACACTCCACGTGCATAAACAAGTCTGTTCTCACACTCCAGGTCCCGTCAGCACATCATCCTTGCCATGGAGCAGTGGGAGGGACGTCCTGTGGGTGGACAAGGAAGTCAGAGCTCTGCAGATGAGACAGAGACCCGGGCTGTGGAGGTGATGTCCCCTGGGGTGAGGGAGAGTGTGTGCTGGCCGGGCCGCAGAGAGGACGCAGCTCTGAGTGAGGATTGGGTACAGGCGGAGCCACAGCCATTGTCCAGAAACATTGGTGGTGATGGCGAGTAGGGGATGTGTGAGCTTGCTCAAGCTGTGAGGCCTTGTTGGTGCAGCAGCAGGTGGAGTCACCTGCAGGTAGAGTTTGCAGTATCGCTGCTGTTGTCTAAATTACTGCTTTATTTTTTCTCCTCCCACAGGACAGAGCTGACTGAGGCTGTGGAGGGCATCAGTGTTGCTGCGTCTTCGAACCCTTAATGGAGCTCAGATCCTCACAGTCCATCCGGTTGTGTGACCCAGGGTCTGGCTTAGTATTTCCCCAGGTGTGGGTGGTGCTGGTGGCCTCTGTGGAGTCTCTCCCAGCTCACTAGTGTCAGTCCTCAGTGACCCCGTGTGGTGATTCCCAGCTGTTATGTCCTATGTGAGGTAGGCATGCTAGGTATGGGGACAACCGCAGGCTGACCTAACTGACCCAGTGGACTCACTACAAGGAGAAGGCTTGAGCTGACCCTCCACTGGTCACCCGGCCCTCTGAGGGCCCTACTCTGAGTGTCAGGTCATGGGGACATTTGGGTCTGGTATGTTTTATGTCAGCTCACCACCACGGTACTGTCACCCTAAATTGAAGCTATGGAACACTTGGGGACAGACTTCAGGTAAGAGAAACCATATAATTTGTTGTATTCTGTCTGGGCCCTTCTTCAAGTACATCTTGTTTACACTACATTTGAGGGAATCTGGGTGTGCAGACTGGCTCAGGTCTGCGAATTGGTTAATGCACGGATGACATACACTTATGTGAAGTCACACTATTATTCATTTCACCTAGAACATTCTGTTTGTACAGGTCAAGTGAGAATAGAGCACACTTGTTACCTCTCTCTCCTGGGAGCACCGTGGTTAATGAGCCGACACTGTAGGTCGGGGCCATCAGACTGATGTGGGGCTTCTCTGACATTGCTGTCTGTTAGAGGACCAGACCCACCGAGAGACAGCAGGGTGAACAAGGACCCTTGCCCTCTGCCACCCCAGAGTGCAGTAACTCTCATACTTAGAATTTCTCAGTGGGTAGCTGTGTTCCCACAGGAAGTTCTGGTATTCAGAGCACAGTGATCATGGAGCTCTTTAAAGATGTCTTTTGTTTTCTCTAAATTGTCACAATATAGGGGTGTCACTTATTGTGTGGGTGAAAGATATGTTTTCTCTTTGCTCCCTGACTTGTGAATAGGACTTAGATGATTGACTCACTCTAACTTTTCAGTTTCTGAAAGCTTATTTTTATTTTTTAGAGCAAGAGAGGGGTAGGCAGAGGACAGAAAGAGCAGATGGAGAGAGAGAGGAGAGGCATCACTGTGTAACTGTAGCATTTGAATTGTTCATTGATTGCTTCTTGTACATGCCTTGACTGGGAGGCTCAACGGAGCCCATGACCCCTTGCTCCAGCCAGCAACCCAGGGTCATGTTGATGATTCCACGCTCAAGCCAGCGACCATACGCTCAAGCCAGTGGCCGTGCTTACCAGCCAGTGACCTCAGGGTTTTGAAACTGGGACCTCAGCTGCCCAGGTTAACACTCTGCCCACTGCGCCACCACCCGTCAAGCTCTGCTACATTTTGAATTCCTTCCTCTACCTTCCGCCAAGGCAGAGAGGACACACCCTTGTCACTCACAGGGGCCCCTGTGGGATTCATGTTCCTGTCAGCCCTGCCAGCAGGATTTCCCATCATTCAGCATTGCCACACAGCCCGTAGTTTCCTGTGTGTATAAATCACAGATCTCATGGGGCTCCTGCAGGGCGTGGCACACCTGCTCAAGTGCTGCCCTCTCTCTCTCACCTTCAGGTTTCTGCTGGGACTGAAGGGCTAGTCCAGGCTGCAGCTGCCACAGGAGAGGACACCCCCCTTCTCACCCTTGTGCTTTCCCTCTGGGACATCATCCCAGTTTCTGACAAGTCCTGAGTTATTCTATACTTTGCTCCAATATCTGGTTATCGCTCTCCAAATTAACTTTTCCATTTTTCTCCCTTCAGGCTTAGAACCATTGAAAACAAAACTGCTTTTTCTCTGAAGCCCTGCAAGGTGACCCTGGATTCTGTGAGTGGGTCCTCTAGGTCTTTCCCACAGTGGTCGTGAGTCACTAACTCGTGTCTGCTGCTTGTGGGCCACTCAGAACTGTCAGATCATCTATGCCGTCACCACAGACATTTATCCTGCAGACTCAGAAATATGTTAGATTTCCACAGCAGTTCTCACTCCACCATCTAGAGACACTTTAGCCCAATCTCTGTAAGATTTCTGGACTGGTTACCCTCCAGAGTCAGAAAATACTTTTAAAGTAATTTTATGTTTCTTCAATTTTCCTAGAAACTCTACCTCATTGAATTTCTGATGGCTACACCATAAAAAACACCCTGTATTAGCAGATTCAATAGACAGGCCTGACCTGTGGTGGCGCAGTGGATAAAGCATTGACCTGGAAATGCTGAGGTCGCCGGTTCGAAACCCTGGGCTTGCCTGGTCGAGGCACATATGGGAGTTGACGCTTCCAGCTCCTCCGCCCTTCTCTCTCTCTGTCTCTCCTCTCTCTCTCTCTCTCTGTCTCTCGCTCTCCTCTCTAAAATGAAAAAAAATTTAAAAAATAGGCAATTCAACAGATCCTTAATGATCTGTTCGAGACCCTGAGGTTGCCAGCTTAATCGCGGGCTCATCTGGTTTGAGTAAAGCTTTTACCCAAGGTCACTGGCTTGAGCAAGGGGTTACTCGGTCTGCTGAAGACCCGTGGTCAAGGCACATATGAGAAAGCAATCAATGAACAACTAAGGTGTCACAATGAAAAACTAATGATTGATGCTTCTCATCTCTCTCCGTTCCTGTCTGTCTGTCCCTATCTATCCCTCTCTCTGACTCTTTCTCTCTCTGTAAAAACAAAACAAAATAACAAACATAGATTTATGTCATTTTAAAGAAAATAGATTTTTGTCATTTTTTTTTTCTTAAACAAGAGGGCACCTAAAATTATTTTTTAATTAAATTTATTGGGGTAGTAGGTGAATAATAATATTTTTACATATTTTTTATTAATTTTAGATAAAGGAGAAAGAGCAAAAGGCAGGGAGAAGAATGGGAAACGTCAAGTCCTTGTTGTTCTCTGTGTGTGCCTTGAGCAGGCAAGCCAGAGGTTTTGAACTGGCGACCTCTGCGTTTCTGGTCATCGAGAGTTTAGTCACTGTGCCACCACAGGTGAGACCTTTTTTAAATAATTATACAAATTTCATGTGTACAACTTTATATACAAAACCTGTTCACTCTGTGGTGAGCTCACTGCCCACAGTCTAGTCCCCTCCTGTCACCATGTGTTTGACCCCATTGCCCACTCTGTTTCCCCCCATTTCCCGCCTCCTCTGGGGGCTGCCACTGAGATCCGTCTATTTGAGTTTGTTTTTTGTTTTTTCTATTTGTGGCTTTTTTGTGTGTGGCAGACACAGAGAGAGTCAGAGAGGGACAGACAGACAGGAAGGGAGAGAGATGAGAAGCATCTGTTCTTCGTTGCAACACCTTAGTTGTTCATTGATTTCTCATATGTGCCTTGACCAGGGGGCTACAGCAGAGCGAGTGACCCCTTGCTCGAGCAAGCGACATTGGGCTCAAGCTGGTGAGCCTTGCTCAAACCAGATGAGCTCACGCTCAAGTAGATAACACATGCTGGCAACCTCAGGGTCTTGAACCTGGGTCCTCCACATCCCAGTCTGACGCTCTATCCACTGTGCCACTGCCTGGTCAGGCTGTTTGTGGCTTTTTATTTATATTTCTCACTTGAGTGAAATGTCAGCGTGTGTTATCTACTTGCTTATTAACATCCTTCTCTGTGAGGTCATATAGTTCTTTTAAATTTTTTCTTATTGACTTTAGAGAGAGATGAATGGACAGAGTGTAAAATATTAGTTCATTGTTCTACTTATTTATGCATTCATTCTCTGTGCCCTTACCAGGGACTGAAGGAGAACAGTGGTGAATGAGAAGGACACTTAACCAACCAAGTGACCTGGCCAAGGCCAATGTCACATTGTTCTAAAAATCACATGAGACTCAAATACCTTCAAGGTTTTCATGTCCATTGAGAGAGATCTATCTACATACCTCTTCCCAGATTTCAGTGTCTCCAATTCTCCATTCATGTTTCTCTCAAGTCCTGGATCATTGATGCAAAATATTAACTGAGTCCATGAATCACTGTGTCCATACATACCTGGTCATTTGTCCTCCAAGCGGAGAGTGGCTGAGGGGCAATGCCCCAAACTCTGCCCATTGTGACAGTTCCCCTCGCCCACTGTCGTGCCGGAATGTCCCCAGAGGGTCTGCCGTGCTGCAGCTTCCCATTTACTGGTGTCTCACTGACTCCTGCCTGGTTCTCTGTAAGCCAGGACACGCCTTCCACTCCTTCCGTTCTGTCAATATGGAGCTCCCCATGAGTCCTGGAATAATGCGGAAAGACAGACCCCTTGCAGAGCAGGAAGAACTGATGGTGATGGGGCCACAGCTGATACAACTGATTCATGCCTGCAGGGTCCTCCCAGGCTGGGTCATCTGTGCACCACTTCATATGGATGCTGTATCTTCCTGTGCATGGCCACCTCTATGACTCCATGGGTGACATCACACCCAGGACACAATGGACAGCTCAGGTTGCATGGTTACTTGGTGGCCCATGGTGAAGCATTTCCTTTTTGAAACCAGGGAAACATTTTGGGACAAATCACAGTCCATTTGAGGGATGATGACAGATCATTTCCCTGAATGTTTTATCTCTGATGTAAAAGTGTTTTGCATAGGAGGGAGAAGAAACCCACCTGTGATGCCCAGATGGGCCTCAGCCAGAGCCTGGCACCCCTGCGTCCCCAGAGGTCCCTGCAGAGCCAGGGTCCCTGTGGAGCTCTATCCTCTGCAGTGACTTCCCGCCCAGCTCTCTACACCCCAGTGAACTGTGAGTGTGACGGTCACCAGCCTCTGGTCCGGGTTCGGGTGTGTCCCTGTGACTCAGGAGGAAGGACCACACTGAGGGTTTGCAGCCCTGTGGTCAGTTCTCCACGTGGTTCTCAGTCATGACACTGAAGAGACAGAGGAGGCTGGTGTTCTGGGTGGAGATGGCTTTAGAGATTCAGTGATGGTCCAACATTGTAGCCATATTTTCAAGAAAGAACTTTTTGACAAATTTGAATCAAAAAAGAACAAAAGCCAAGAGTTGTTTCTCAGAAGCACATTACTAATTGGCAGATGCCAACCCTGAGCACCTGCACTGATTCATTTCAGGTTTCCTGAGGCTGCAAACAGGGACAGTCCTGGGACCATCACGTGTGCAGCAGTAGATGACTCAGGTCACAGAGCAGCTAGCTCCATAGCCCAGACGGGATACTGAGCCCTCCCCTTCTCTGGGTCCAACTCAAAATGAGCTGCTATTCAGGTCCCACCATAATTTGCAGGAGTCACACGCTCACCTGAGGAATGTGCCACCTCTCACATCCAGAGCCCACGGGGCTGTGCCCCCATCATGGCTGTACGAGGTCCGGGTGCTCCTAGTTATCCTTTACCTTGACAGTTACCTGTCCTGCTCAATCCCTCCGGACCCATAAAAATGTCACTGAGGGAGAAGAACCATGAATTTTACACAGATTGATTCTGCAGCTACTGACACTCAGAGTACGTGAACAAGTCTAGACTAGCACTGTTTCCACTCACCAGGTCTGGGCGGCACAGTGTTGTCCTGTGATGCACAGCAGGAGAAAGACCCCTGGGAACCCATGACGTCCAACTGGCTCTGTCTTCAACGCCGCAGCCCCGAGCTTAGAAACTGTCCTGATTGTCTGGACTCTGGGATGAAGAACTGGTCTCTGAACTCCTAGTGACTGATGTTCTGTGATCTTCATAGAAACTGTCCTTCATTAACTGTCTCCCAGCTGTCACCACAGATCACACCGTCCGTCACCGAGTTTGTGCAGATGACGTGCATGACCCTTAGTGCAAGGTAAGTAAATACGAATGTTCATATTATCTACATGAAGGAAGAAAGACTCTTTTCTTAAAGAAGAGAGGGATTGACATTTCTCTTCAACGTTCCTTTACTGTTCGACTTGTGGGGGTAATATAGTGAACACATGAGATAAATTTGCTTGTACTGCATTTTTTTTTCTTCGTGATTACGAAACAGACTGACACAAATAGGCCGGAAGGGAGAGAGATGAGAAGCATCATCAACTCGTAGTTGCTGTAGTTAGTTGTTCATTGACTGCTCCGCATACATGCATTGTCCAGAGGGCTCAACTGAGCCAGTGACCTTGGGCTTGAAGCTACAGACCTTGGGTTTTACATCAGTGTCCTTTGGTATTAAGTCGGCTTCCCACACTGAAGCCGGTGACACACACTCATGCCAGTGAGCATATGCTCAAGTCCAGTGAGCCTGTACTCAAGCCAGAAACTTCAGGGTTTCAAACTGGGGTCCTCGGTGTCCCCGGTTGACACTCAATCCACTGCACCACCACTGGTCAGACTTCGTCATGTTTCTTACCCGTTTCTCACTGTTCAACAAAATATTGGCCAGAGCCATGAATCATTATACACATACATATCTGGTAATTTTTGCCCAAAGTAGAGGATGCAGCGAATAGCCCCACACTGTGTTCATGGTGACAATTCCCCTTGTCCTCACAGATGTTGACACATGGTCTGTCATGCTGCAGCCGTCCACTTCCTGGTGGTGCACTGACATCATGCTGAGTTCTCTGTAAGCCAGGACATGTCCCTCCATCCTCTGTCAACATGTCATAGGGAGCTCCCCGAAGTCCCCAGGTACAAGCAGAAAGAGGGACCCACTGTGTAGCAGTAGGGACCAGGACAATGGAACCACTGCTCACATAACTGACCTGTGCCTGCATGGACCTCCCAGGTTGGGTCATGTGTGCACCAAACCACAGGGATGCTGTGTCTTTATTCTGTCTTCCTGTGCATGGCCACCTTCATATCTCTATGGTGACATCACACCCAGGACATGATGGACGGCTCAGGTTGTTTGCTAAGTGGGCGGCCCGTGGTGAAGCATTTCATTTTTGAAACATAGGAAACCTTTGGGACAAACCACACTCCGTTTGAGTGATGATGACAGATCATTCCTCTGAATGTTTCTCCTCTGAGCTAGGATGACTCTGGCTTTGAGAAGGGATAACAACCACCTGTGATGCCCAGATGGGCCACACCAGAGCCTGGCACCCCTGTGTCCCCACTGGTCCCTGCAGAGCCAGGGTCCCTGTAGAGCTCTGTCCTCTGCAGTGACTTCTTGCCCAGCTCTCTACACCCCAGTGAACTGTGAGTGAGACATTCAGCAGCCTTTGGTCTGGTTTCTGCTGTGTCCCTGTGACTCAGGAGGAATGAAAATTTGGATGGTTTAAATCCCTGTGGTCAGTTCACTACAAGGTTCTCGGTAGTGACATTGAAGAGACAGAGGAGGAGACACTTAGATGCTGGTTTTCTGGGTGGAGAGGATTTTAGAGGTTGGGAGGTGTTACAAAAACACTTGACTTAAAAACTAGAACAAGAGCAGTTCCTCCAGTGTCACTAGCATTGGTGGTGACAGCAAGACCTTGGAAGAAAACCTGGAGCATCTACACTGTCATTCACTCCAGGACATGCTAAAGCTCCAAGCAGAATCCCTTCCTGCAAATGGAAGGTCTAGCATCATCTCTGAAGCAGTAAATAGTCGAGTAATAGAGCAACTTGTACCACATCCGGGACCTGGTACCATGCCCTTCTTTTCCTGGTTCCAAATAAAAACGAGCAGCATTCCAAGCCCCACCATAAATGTGCAGGACTCTCCTGTCACCTGAGGAATGTACCATCTCTCACATCCAGAGCCCATGGGAGCTGTGCCTCCATCATGGTTGTACGAGGGGCCGGATGCTCCATGTTATTCTTTATCTTGAGAGTTACCTGTCCTGCTCAACCCCTCTGGACCCATAAATGTTTCACTGAGGGAGAGGAGCCCTGAAGTTCGCACAGATTTATTCTGCATGTAGTGACACTCCACGTGCATAAACAAGTCTGTTCTCACACTCCAGGTCCCGTCAGCACATCATCCTTGCCATGGAGCAGTGGGAGGGACGTCCTGTGGGTGGACAAGGAAGTCAGAGCTCTGCAGATGAGACGGAGACCCGGGCTGTGGAGGCGATGTCCCCTGGGGTGAGGGAGAGTGTGTACTGGCCGGGCCGTTGAGAGGACACAGCTCTGAGTGAGCTTTGGGTACAGGCGGAGACAAAGCCATTGTCCAGAACCGTTGGTGCTGATGGCAAGTAGGGGATGTGTGAGCTTGCTCAAGCTGTGAGGCCTTGTTGGTGCAGCAGCAGGTGGAGTCACCTGCAGGTAGAGTTTGCAGTATCACTGCTGTTGTCTAACTTACTGCTTTATTTTTTCCCCTCCCACAGGACAAAGCTGACTGAGGCTGTGCAGGGCCATCAGCGTTGCTGCGTCTTCGAACACTTAATGGAGCTCAGATCCTCACAGTCCATCTGGTTGTGTGACCCAGGGTCTGACTTAGTATTTCCCCAGGTGTGGGTGGTGCTGGTGGCCTCTGTGGAGTCTCTCCCAGCACAGTAGTGTCAGTCCTCAGTGACCCTGTGTGGGGATTCTCAGCTGCTATGTCCTATGTGAGGTAGGCATGCTAGGTCTGGGGACAACCGCAGGCTGACCTAACAGACCCAGTGGACACACTGCAAGGAGAAGGCTTGAGCTGACCCTCCACTCGTCACCCGGCCCGCTGAGGCCCTACTCTGAGTGTCAGGTCATGGGGACATTTGGGTCTGGGATGTTTTATGTCAGCTCACCACCACTGTACTGTCACCCCTAAATTGAAGTTATGGGACACTTGGGGACAGACTTCAGGTAAGAGAAACCATATAATTTGTTGTATTCTGTTTGGGCCCTTCCTCAAGTCCATCTTGTTTACACTACATTAGAGAGATTCTGGGTGTGCAGACTGGCTCAGGTCTGCAAATTGGTTAATGCACGGATGACATACACTTATGTCAGGGCACACTATTATCCATTTCACCTAGAACATTCTTTTTGTACAGGTCAAGTGAGAATAGAGCACACTTGCTGCCTCTCTCCTCTCTCTCTCCTGGGAGCTCCTTGGTTAATGAGCCGACACTGTAGGTTGGGGCCATCAGACTGATGTGGGGCTGCTCTGACGTTGCTGTCTGTTAGAGGACCAGACCCACCCAGAGACAGCAGGGTGAACAAGGACTCTTGGCCTCTGCCACCCCAGACTGCAGTTACTCCTGTCATATTTAGAGTTA
Source organism: Saccopteryx bilineata (assembly GCF_036850765.1). Classification (NCBI taxonomy): domain Eukaryota; kingdom Metazoa; phylum Chordata; class Mammalia; order Chiroptera; family Emballonuridae; genus Saccopteryx; species Saccopteryx bilineata. The sequence goes on from NC_089496.1 coordinate 59,990,830, forward strand.
TTAATTGAGTGGCTATAGTTTCTACTGTAAGATCTGGTCTTCAAAGAAGTGTGATCAAGGAGCTCTTTATAGATGCTAATTATTTCCTCTAAAATTTATCTTTCAATATGTGGGTGAAGGATGTTTCTTGTGCACACTCCCAGAGTTGTAGTAGTACTGAGAAGAGAGACCCACTCTAACATTTCAGTCTCTCAAAGATTTAGATTCCTTCCTCTACCTTAAACCAAGGATGTGTGGGCCCTGGCCGGTTGGCTCAGTGGTAGAGCGTCGGCCTGGCGTGCAGGAGTCCAGGGTTTGATTCCCAGCCAGGGCACACAGGAGAAGCGCCCATCTGCTTCTCCACCCCTCCCCCTCTCCTTCCTCTCTGTCTCTCTCTTCCCCTCCTGCAGCCAAGGCTCCATTGAAGCAAAGTAGGCCCGGGCACTGAGGATGGTTTCTTGGCCTCTGCCTCAGGCGCTAGAGTGGCTCTGGTCTCAACAGAGCAACGCCCCAGATGGGCAGAGCATCGCCCCCTGGTGAGCGTGCCGTGTAGATCCCGGTCGGGTGCATGTGGGAGTCTGTCTGACTGCCTCCCCATTTCCAGCTTCAGAAAAATACTTAAAAAAAACCCAAAAAACAAAAAACCAAGGCAGTGTGGACATGCTCATGTCACTCATCGTCAGCCATCGTGGGATCTGTGTTTCAGCCAAATATGCCAACAGCCTGATGGAGCCCAATCAGGACCTTCATCTTCATCCAACCTCGTCTCCTTCCCTCCATCATCCCCCATCATTCAGCGTTCCCTCCCATAGTCCATCATTTCCTGCTCGTATACATGACACATCTCATGTAGTTCTTCCAGAGTGTAACACACTCGCTCAAGGGTCACACTTTGTCCCTCACCTTTGGGTTTCTTCTGGGACTGAGTCTAGTCAAGGTGGCAGCTGCCACAGGAGATGTCACCAGTATTCTTACCTTTGTGTGTTCTCTCTCGCACAATTTCTTGATTCATGACAAATCCTGAATTGTTCTGGTTTTCTTTAACATCTGGTTACAACTCTCAAATTAACCTTTCTCTTTTTCTTAAATTTACTTAGTTTATTGAGTCTTGAACTTTACAGAAGTGTGTGTGTGTGTGTGTGTGAGAGAGAGAGAGAGAGAGAGACAGACAGACAGACAGACAGAAAGGGAGAGAGGTGAGAAGCATCAATTTTTTGTTGCGGCATCTTATTTGTTCATTGATTGCTTTCTCATATGTGCCTTGACCCAGGGGGGCTAGAGCAGAGCGAGTGACCCCTTTCTCAAGACAGCAGCCTTGGGCTCAAGATGGTGAGCCTTGATCAAACCAGAAGAGCTCCCGTTCAACCCAGTGACCTCAGGGTTTCGAACCTGGGTCCTCTGCGTTCCAGTCTGATGCTCTATCCTCTGACCCACCTCCTAGTCAGGCTCACATTCACCTTTCCATGTTTTTCTCTTGTGGCTCGGACCCACTGAGAACTAACTACATGACACTCTGCCTCCCTGAAGCTCTTCAGGCTGAACCTGGGCTCTCTCAGGGTCTTCAGGGTCCCCGCCGCAGTGGCTGTGAGTCACTAACTCATGTCTGCTGCTTGTGGACCACCCAGAACTGTCAGATCATCTGTGTCATCATCAACGACATTTAAACTGTAAAGCCAGGAAACAGATTAGATTGTCACAGCTGTTCTTGCTCCACCATCTAGTGATGCTTTAACCCCATATCTATACATTTTCTTGACTGGCTACCCTCCAGAATCAGAAATTTTTTTTTTTTTCATTTTTCTGAAGCTGGAAACAGGGAGAGACAGTCAGACAGACTCCCGCATGCGCCCGACCGGGATCCACCCGGCACGCCCACCAGGGGGCAATGCTCTGCCCACCAGGGGGTGATGCTCTGCCCATCCTGGGCATCGCCATGTTGCGACCAGAGCCACTCTAGCGCCTGGGTCAGAGGCCACAGAGCCATCCCCAGCGCCCGGGCCATCTTTGCTCCAATGGAGCCTCGGCTGCGGGAGGGGAAGAGAGAGACAAAGAGGAAGGAGAGGGGGAGGGTGGAGAAGCAGATGGGCGCTTCTCCTGTGTGCCCTGGTCGGGAATTGAACCCGGCACTTCTGCACGCCAGGCCGACGCTCTACCGCTGAGCCAACCGGCCAGGGCCAGAAATATTTTTTAAAACTATTTTTTTTCTATTTTCACAGCCTCCCTTTCTCATTAAATGTCTTATGGCTACACCATGTAGAACACCTTCTACAACCGGGTTCAACAGACAACTCACCAGACCCTTGATGAACAAAAGGTAACTCTACAAACGATTTACGTTCTTTAAAAAAAAAGAATGGGCCCTGGCCGGTTGGCTCAGCGGTAGAGCGTCGGCCTAGCGTGCGGAGGACCCGGGTTCGATTCCCGGCCAGGGCACACAGGAGAAGCGCCCATTTGCTTCTCCACCCCTCCGCCGCGCTTTCCTCTCTGTCTCTCTCTTCCCCTCCGCAGCCAAGGCTCCATTGGAGCAAAGATGGCCCGGGCGCTGGGGATGGCTCTGTGGCCTCTGCCTCAGGCGCTAGAGTGGCTCTGGTCGCAACATGGCGACACCCAGGATGGGCAGAGCATCGCCCCCTGGTGGGCAGAGCGTCGCCCCCTGGTGGGCAGAGCGTTGCCCCCTGGTGGGCGTGCCGGGTGGATCCCGGTCGGGCGCATGCGGGAGTCTGTCTGACTGTCTCTCCCTGTTTCCAGCTTCAGAAAAATGAAAAAGAAAAAAAAAAAATGTCTGCTTATGAACAACAGGGGACTACCAAATGGGTTGTGTTTTGTTTTGTCATTAAATGTATTGGGGCAATACTGGTTAGTGATCTTACATAAATTTCACGTGTACAACATGATAATACCAAATCTGCCTGTTCTATTGTAAGCTCGCCACCCCAAGTCTCGTCTTCTCCCACCGTGGTGTCTTTGACCCCATTTTCCTCCCCGTTTGATTTCCTTTTTCCGGTGACCACCATTCCATTGTCTGCCTCTCTGAGTCTGTTTTTATTTTTGTGTGTTTGTTTGTTTGATTGTGCCTTTTTGTTTATACTCCTCACATGAGGTCAAGGACAGAATGTGTCATTTTATTCACGTGACGATTGAAATCCTCCTCTGCAAGGTCACAGTATGATAAGCATCACGGGACACGGATTTCCTCAAGGATTTTTTGTTGTGTTGTTTTTTTTTTTTGTCCACTGAGATCTATGCACATACCTCTTTCTCAGATTTCACTGTCAGCATATTTTCAATCATGTTTTTTTTGGGGGGGTGTTTTTTTGTTTTTTGAGTCTCTTGACCATTGACCCAGATCATTGACAAGAGTCTATGTATCAGCAGATACATGCCTAAGTGGCCGTTTTTCCATTCAGCTGAGATGAAGGATGCGGTGAGCTGCCTGAAACTCTGCCCACTGTAGTGGTTCACGTTCTCCACCATCCTTCACAAGTGTCCACAGGGTGTGTCGTGTTGTAGCCGTCCACTTCCTGGTGCTGCCTCCGTATCATGCCAACCTATCTGGGTACCAAGCCTGGTCTTGCCTTCATTTGTCACCTGTTTATCAGGAGCTTCCCCTGAGGCCACAAGTACAGGCTAAGAGAGAGAGAGAGGGAGAGAGAGAAATAAAAAGATGGCTTGTATAGCAGAGGGGACCGAGGGCATTCGAGTCACTACATTTTATATAACTTAGTTGTGTCTCTGTGTCTACCCAAGTCTAATCATATGCGTTCCCCTTTCATTTGATGATGGAGTCTTCCTTTGCGTGGCCAACTTCGTGAGCCCACGGTCAGATAACACCCAGGTCATAATGGACTGGTCAGGTGGCCTGAAGTAGCCCAGGGAGAGACACCTCACAATTTTCTTGCAAAATGTCCAAATTCACTCTTGTCAAGGGGAGTTATCCGGTTGGACTGCTGCGACCATGAGGGCAACAATCCTTACATGGTTGGGTTCGCCACCTCAGCACAAGAAACATTTCTAGGCCCTGGCCGGTTGGCTCAGTGGTAGAGCATTGGCCTGGCGTGCAGGAGTCCCGGGTTCGATTCCCGGCCAGGGCACACAGGAGAAGCGCCCATTTGCTTCTCCACCCCTCCCCCTCTCCTTCCTCTCTGTCTCTCTCTTCCCTTCCCGCAGCCGAGGCTCCATTGGAGCAAAGATGGCCCGGGTGCTGAGGATGGCTCCATGGCCTCTGCCCCAGGCACTAGAATGGCTCTGGTTGCAACAGAGCGACCCCCCAGATGGGCAGAGCATCGCCCCCTGGTGGGCGTGCCGGGTGGATCCCGGTCGGGCGCATGCGGGAGTCTGTCTGACTGCCTCCCTGTTTCCAGCTTCAGAAAAATACACAAAAAAATTTTTTTTTAAAAGAAACATTTCGCCCTGGCCGGTTGGCTCAGCGGTAGAGCGTCGGCCTAGCGTGCGGAGGACCCGGGTTCGATTCCCGGCCAGGGCACACAGGAGAAGCGCCCATTTGCTTCTCCACCCCTCCGCCGCGCTTTCCCTCTCTGTCTCTCTCTTCCCCTCCGCAGCCAAGGCTCCATTGGAGCAAAGATGGCCCGGGCGCTGGGGATGGCTCTGTGGCCTCTGACCCAGGCGCTAGAGTGGCTCTGGTCGCAACATGGCGACGCCCAGGATGGGCAGAGCATCGCCCCCTGGTGGGCAGAGCGTCGCCCCTGGTGGGCGTGCCGGGTGGATCCCGGTCGGGCGCATGCGGGAGTCTGTCTGACTGTCTCTCCCTGTTTCCAGCTTCAGAAAAATGAAAAAAAAAAAAAAAAAAAAAAGATCTCTAAAAGAAACATTTCTAAATTAAACTACAAGTCTTTGTAGGCAGAGATGTATTTATCATTTTTTAAAATTAAATTGTTGAGGTGACATTTACTATGTTCATACAGATGTGTGATTCTGTGAAACACCCTCTGTATGCTGCAGGTTATTTATCTTGATCAGTGCACCGTCACCTTGGTTATATCCTTTGACCTCACGGGCATGTATGTAGTCCACCTTTGTATAATGTCCTTCCATTACTCCAATAAGTATATGCCACTTAATACTCCATTGCCTCTTTGAGTCAAATTCATCATCCATTTCCTAGTCTGTGAAAATCAAGACAGGTGCTTTTTATTTTTTAAATTTTTTTTGTATGTTTGTATTTTTCCAAAGTTGGAAACGAGGAGGCAGTCAGACAGACTCCCACATGCGCCCGACCGGGATCCACCCGGCACGCCCACTAGTGGACGATGCTCTGCCCATCTGGGGCGTCACTCTGTTGCGACCAGAGCCATTCTAGCGCCTGAGGCAGAGGCCACAGAGCCATCCTCAGCGCCCCAACTTTGCTCCAATGGAGCCTCGGCTGCAGGAGGGGAAGAGAGAGACAGAGAGGAAGGAGAGGGGGAGGGGTGGAGAAGCAGATAGGCGCTTCTCCTGTGTGCCCTGGCCGGGAATCAAACCCGGGACTCCTGCACACCAGGCCGATGTTCTACCACTGAGGCAACCGGCAGGGCTAAATTTTTTTTAATTCAAATGATACAATTCATTGTAAAGAAATTAATATCACCTCTGACCTGACAGCTCAGCCGGTTAGAGCATCATCCCAAAACACAGAGGTTGACTGTTTGATCCCCAATCAGAGCACATATAAGAACAGATCAATGTCCCTGTCTCTCTATCTCTCGCTCCCTCACCCTTCCTCTCTCATCAAAATCAATAAATAAAATAATTTTTTTAAAAGAGTAAAAAAAGAAATTAAAATCAACTTGGTGTGGTGAACACACAGTGCACTATACAGATGACATCTCAATGGAATTGTACCCCTGAAACCTATATAAATTCACCAATCAAGGTCACCCCAATAAATTCAACAAAAAGTCAATAAAAATAAAATCTTTAAAAAGAGAAATTAAAATCATTTAGGAAACGATAAAGAACAAATATTGCTTAAAGTCCCACGCATAGGTAACCAGTGTTTTCATGTGGTGGCGTTCTTCCGGGGTCCCCAAGGGAACCTTATGTTTGCACCTAGTTGAGAACACCGATGTTCTGAACCTAATTTTATCTCCCATTGAATTTCTGCACATATTTACTACAATATGCTCCTGTTGCTGAGCAAGTGTGTTGAATAGTTTGCTGTTACACACCACACCATAACAAAGGTCCCCTACCCCGTGCTTTCACACCTGAGCAGTGACTTCTATGAGGAGAGTGCAAAGGTAAGATTGTTGAATCAGCTAAGAGGTTTACATTTGGACCCTTCCAACCTGACCACCTTACAAAAAAGGGTTCACTCATATAACCATCCATGGGTGCCAAATAATAGCATTCATTTCCCCACTATTTTTACCTATATCCAACATAACCTTTTTAAATCTTTACCAATCTTTACCTGCCAGTTAGCCTCTTTGGACTGTATTTTCTGCTTCAGTAAAACGAAAAGTATAGAACTTCCATCACTGTGATTTCTTTTTCTTTTCTTTTTTTTTTTTAAGTTTGAGGAGAGAAGATAGTGAGACAGACTCCCGCATGTGCCCCAACTGGGATCCACCCAACAACCTCCATCTAGGACTGATGCTATGACCAACCAAGCTATCCTCAGTGCCTAAGGCCAACACTCGAACCATTTGAGCTACTGGTTGCGAGAGGGGAAGAGAGAGTTGGAGAGAAGCAGATGGTTGCTTCTCCTGTGTGCCCTGACGGGGGATTGAACCTGGGACATCTGCAAGCTGGGTTGATGCTCTATCCAGTGAGCCAGCTGGCCAGGGCCTAAGATTTCTTTAACAAAATTATTTTCTTATTGATTTTAGTGAGATAGGAAAGGGGAGAGAGAGTAACATCGATTTGTTCTGTAAGTGCCCCGACCAGGGATCAAACTGGCTACCTCTGTGCTTGGAGACAATGTTCAAACCCACGGAGCTATCCAGCCAGGGCTAGAATTTCTGTATTAAATGAGGTTATATAGAGGGAGTGCTTGGGATACTGCCTGCCTCATAAAAGGTTCTCAAGCATATACTCTTTTTCATTTTTATTTGCATCTCTTTGAGTAGTGACGAGATACAAATACACATGTCCCTGCCTTTGCTGGGAATCCCATCTGGACTCCCTGAAGCACCTGTTTGTACACACGGACCAGTGGGCTGCCTTGCCTTGGTCTTCCATGAATGGAACATCGATGGCTCTAGGTCAGGGATTGGCACAACTTTCCTGGTAAAAATGTTCAGCCAGGCACTTTCAAAACTGTTTTATTCACCAGATAGGGTGGCGGTAATCTTTGTCATTAGACGGAAGAGGTTAGAGACTGCACAAGGAAGAGATGTTATTTTCCATTTTGTGTGGTCTCTCATCAGAGTCTCTTGTAACATGTCCACTTTTATCCAGGGTCTGCCTCTCGCAGAAGGCGTGGCTTTCCTAGCGCCAGCTTTTCAGCTGAGCTGGCTTCTCTTCTTTTTTTTTTTTTTTTTTTTAATTGTTGATTGATTTTTAGAGAGGAAGAAATGGAGGGAGGGAGGGAGGGAGGAAGGGAGGAAGGAAGGAAAAGAGAGAGAGAGGTGGATTTGTTGTTCTACTAATTCATGCATTCCTTGGTTGATTCCTGTATGTGCCCTCACGAGGTATCAAACCCACAACTTTGGCATGTGGAGATGATGCTCTAACCAACTGAGCTACCTGGCCAGGGTAAGGGGGCTTCTTGAGCACTTGCCTTCTGCATTGCATGGCAGTCATCAGCACCTAGTGGTCAGCTGCTTCCTAGAGAACTTCCCTTTAGGTGTTTTCTTTTTTCTTTATGTTTCTTTTATATATTTTAGAGAAAAGGCGAGCAGGAGAGAGACAGGAACATCTGTTCTTATATGTACCCTGACCAGGGTTTGAACTGGCAACCTCTGTGGTTCAGGATGATGCTCTAACCCACTGAGCCATCTGGCCAGGGCTTCCCCTTAGGTGTTTTCATAGTGGTGTGCCAACAATGAGACACCTGCCTGTGAGTACCTTTCCCTGGCAAGTTCCACTGATGCAGCATATGGTGACTCCTGCCTTCCAGTGAACCACTGCCATGCACCCTCTAACAAGATGGATTGATACACAGTTGTAGTTAAGAAATATTTCAACATTCTCTCTTCAAATGCTTGTGTTATAGCCACCCCCTAACTGGACCTGTGGTGACCAAAAAAATAATAGTGAGCGTGGTTCCAAGAGATAAACCCACAAAGGTGAGACTGGCCTGCCGAGACAGTGGTACAGTGGATAGAGAGGACCCAGGTTCGAAACCGTGAGGTCACCAGCTTGAGTCCAGGTTCATCTGGTTTGAGAAAGGCTCACCAGCTTGAGCCCAAGGTGGCTGGCTTGAGCAAGGGGTGACTCTGTCTGCTGTAGCCCCCCGGTCAAGGCACATGTAAGAAAGCAATCAATGAACAACTAAGGTACTGCAACAAAGAACTGATGCTTCTCATCTCTCTCCCTTCCTGTCTGTCTTTATATGTCCTTCTCTGTGTGTGTGTGTGCTTCTGTCTCTGTCACACACACACACACACACACGCACACACGCACACACACACAAAAGATGAGACTGAGGGGTTGTTCTGGTCATTGCCATGTGCTTGAGCATGTCCCTGACTCCTTGCCAATGTGAAATGGGACACCCACCACCTAGGATACGCAGTGCTATCAAAATTAAATAACCACCCATTATTTTAATGTTTCAGTTTAGATCTGCATCAACTTTTCATTTTTTAAAATAGATTTTAGAGAGAGAAAGGAAAGGGGGAGGGAGAGAGAGAGAAACATCAATTTATTGTTCCACATTTGTTATTCATACATTTATTGGTTGATTCTTGTATGTTCCCTGACCAAGCATTGGACTCGCAACCTTGGTGTTTGGGGAGGACACTCTTAAGCAACTGACCTACCTGGCTCAGGCTTGAACCTCATTATTTGAACTCCACTGTCTATAGGGCCCCCTCCTCCCTCACCAGCTTGCACTGAGCTCATTCTCCTGCCTCAATGACGCCTTCAAAAAAACCTGGTTCCCAGAGCTGGTCTCCTCCTTCCCACTTCATTGGATCTTACAAATACAGCAAAAAGAAAAAATTATTTATCTGTTGCATTCCACAATGTAAGCAGTCAGTGCTCCAAACGACTCCAAAAAGCATTACTTTCTTATTTCCTTAAATTATTTGGAAGTTGACTTAAAAATTTAACGCAATAACAGAAACCATGGGAACTACAGGAAAGTTAAAGAGGGCGGCAGGGAATAATCCCCACAGGATAGACCTCCTCGAGTCATATCGAGGCCTGACCTTCAACTATTCCTTCAAAAAATCAAGAGTTTCATGCCTGTATATCTAGAGGATATTGCCCACGTTGAATTTATTTTTCAAGGCAGGATGTGGGCTAATGTTACAAAGTGAAAGAATAACCGACTCAAAAATTAGCAAATAAGCCCTAGCCCAGGCTGGTCGGTTGATTAAAAAATTATCATTCCCATCCAGCCACCAGGTTGTGGGTTTGAACTCCGGTCAGCAGGGCACAGAGGGATCAGCCAATGAAGGCATGAAGAAGTGGAACAAACTGATTTTTTTTTTCTTAATCAGTCAATTTATTTATTTATAATTTTTTAAAAACTTTATTCACTTTTTTTTTTCAGAGAGGAGAGAGAGGGAGAGAGAGGGTGGGGTGGAGAACGAGTAGAGGGGGAGGAGCAGGAAGCATCAACTCCCATTTGTTCCTTGACCAGGCAAGCCCAGGGTTTCAAACTGGCGACCTCAGTGTTCCAGGTTTATCCCACTGCGCCACCACAGGTCAGGTTCAATCAGTCCATTTAAAAAACTCTTTTTTTAAAAAAATTAGGCGATGGAAGCCCACCTCGGACTCCTGAGGCGCGCAGCTGCCCGCTGCAACGCCAGCACTCTGGTTTCTTTGTCTTCAGAGCCACACCCAGTGACTTCCTCTGCGCATGACAGCAGAGGTCACACCGCGGCACTGGTGGCCAAGGTCGCCAGCGCCAGCCTTATTTAATTAAGAACCCATGTTTGAGGTCCAGTTGATTCTCCCCCCCCCCCAAAAAAAAAAAATATTTTAAAAATAGGATTATAAGGAAAGTAAGGAAAAGATCCTTTGAAATGTTCTTTTCCCCCAGCTGATTCCATCCCTTCTGAATCACGCTTTGAAAAGGGACGCGTGGGCAGGGGGCGGTGCGAAACATTTTTTTAAGACGCGTGTTTCTGCAGGAACGCGTGGCAAAGAACGTTGTCTCCGGCCCGCCGCGCATGCTCCCTCTGAAATGCCACGCCAGCTTCCGCCTTGGGGGATATCAGAGCTCTGGGTAGCGTGAGAGCCCGGCGGAAATGCGTCATCGGTTGGCGCCGCGGGCTCCCCGCGCGGGGCACTCTGGGAGGGCGGTGTCGCGCCTACGCAGTGCAGTGTGCTCGCCACCTCCGCTTCCGCAGGACAGTTTTTCCCCCGGGAGCGGAAACCTGCGTTGTTTCCTGTTTGGGGTTTTCTTTGTTTTTGCGTCTAGGATTTACATTCTTTTTTAGAATTGACTTTTTAAAATGAGAAGGTGCATGTGCATTCTTAGGAACGCCGATATAATGCAGGTTTTTAAAAATAGATTACATAGATTTAATTTATTGTGTTGACATGCTTTCCATTATCCCACTCACTAGAACACCCGCGACCCCTGCAATAATGCAGATTTTTAAAAGACCGGTTCCCTATTTATCCTTGACTCCCTTTTGCTCAGGATTCACACACGTGGCCTGTAGGGAGTTTTATATATATATACACACACACACTATAGCTATAGAAAGCATCTATGAGCAAATCGCACTTCTTTTAAAATTATTTTGTGTTGTTTTAACCTGTGTCCATGTCTCTTAAGTCTCATTTTTATGTCTCATCTATGCATTGGTTCATATAGTTCTTAGTTGTTTTTTTTTTTCTAAAAAAAATGAAACTAGACCACCAACTTACACCATTCACAAAAATAAACTCAAAATGGATAAAAGACTTAAATGTAAGCCGTGAAACCATAAGCATCTTAGAAGAAAACATAGGCAGTAAGCTCTCTGACATCTCTCGCAGCAATATATTTGCTGATTTATCTCCACGGGGAAGTGAAATAAAAGACAGGATAGACAAATGGGACTATATCAAACTAAAAAGCTTTTGCACTGCCAAAGACAACAAGAACAGAATAAAAAGACAAACTACACAATGGGAGAACATATTTGACAGTATGTCTGATAAGGGGTTAATAACCAAAATTTATAAAGAACTTGTAAATCTCAACACCAGAAAGACAAACTATCCAATCAAAAAATGGGCAAAAGAAATGAATAGACACTTCACCCGTTTTCTTTTTAAATATATATATCGCTAAAGCAATTATCTTTTCAAGACAATGTAATCCCATAAGTTAGCCCTCTCCTCCTTTGTGGATATTTGCTCTTCTCCAGTGGTTCTGCTCAACTCTTCTCTAACCATCTCTTGCAAAGCCAGTGATTTCCCCCCATGTGCCCCCCCCACACACACCCAAAACCAAAGCTCGGCTGGGAGACCACTTGAGCAGCTGATGCTTTGTGGTCAGTTCTAAGTTGAAGCTGTTAAAGGTTTGTTCTGGATGGTGTGGTACCCTTTCTGGTAGGAGGGAGTTAAAGGACATGCCTTCTAGGTGTACTAACTTCCCTTACCACCTCAAAACAGCTTCTGATAGGACAGAGATACCCCCAGGACTTGCCCGGTGGGACATTCATACATACTGGGAGGGTGGCATAGATCCAAAGATAGTGACAATATTTGTGGCAATGCCAATTGCCCAAGACTCTCCCTAATCAGTGCCTGGCAAGATCCAACCCAAAGTCAATGGACCTGAACCACAGGCGAACTTGGTGAAGGCTTGTGAAGCAGCAGCCCTTTAAGAAGAGTAAGTAGTATTGCCCTGGCCGGATAGTTTGGTTAGAGCATCATCCGGAAGCACAGAGGTTGCTGGTTCAATCACTGGTCAGGGCACATACAGGAACAGATTGATGTTTCTGTCTGTCTCTCTTTCCCTCCCTCCCTCTCTCACTAAAACCAATAAATAAAAATTTAAAAGAGTGGTGTAAAACAGGTGAATGGAGTTGTCCCCTGAGCTTACTCAGAGGATTAGTGAGAAAGCAGGTGGCTGCTTTCCCATGCTTGAAAAACGTGGGTCCTGGGGAATTACGGCCCCTCCCAGAAAGCATTGCTGCAAGATTAGGCTGGGAGTGAGGTCTGCCTGCTCTGGAGAAGTGGCTCCTCTTTGTCTACAAAGAACACCACTAATTTTCCAGGTAAAGTGGTGGGAGGGACAGTGCTGTAGAATCCCAGAGTTTATGGGCTGGCTGCCACCCAGGCAACATGCAGGGTCGGTTTCTCCAAGTCATCCTGTAGTTCAAAGGACGCCAGAGAGAGAGAGAGAGAGAGAGAGAGGCTGAAGAGCAAGGGGAGAGAGAGAGAGAGGCTGAAGAGCAAGGGGAGAGAGAGAGGCTGAAGAGCAAGGGGAGAGAGAGAGGGAGAGAGAGAGAGAGGAGAGAGAGAGAGAGAGAGAGAGAGAGAGAGAGAGGCTGGCTGAAGAGCAAGGGGTCTGAACAGCCTTGGACTTGGTAAACAACCTTTATGGCCAGCTCTGGGCTGCTTTCTACTTGGCATGCTCCAGTCAAGTGGCAGATACTGAAAAGAACGTGGGCACAGCCACCTGGACCAACTCACTGTGGTCCTCTTTGGCCCGTGAAAACAGGGCTGCTTTTGAGCAGAACCTAAGAATGTCGGGCGTTGACATGAATGGAACCAGTATCGACCAACACCTACTGAGCACGTGTTCTGTATTGACCCCTGTTTTTGCTTTCTGTGGAATGCTCCATTTTCCAAGTTAAAAAAAATGAAAAAGAAAAAACGCCATATACAGGCTCGGTGTTTTGGACTCACATCCAAGTGAAGAAAGAGAAGGTTCCCCAACTACCAGGCATCCCCTCCCAGTCTTGACCTCCTTTTCCGACAGAGGCGACTGCTCTAGACAGTTTATCCCTGGTGGTTACATATTTAAGCGGTAGGGGTACAGACAGCTGGTAGAGTTTTGCTGACCCTTAAAGGTATACGTTTCTGTGTTTTTCACTGAATACTGCTTTCAGTGTTTTATGTATGTTGCACATAGGGGTTTTTTTTTCTGTATTTTTCTGAAGCTGGCAACGGGGAGAGACAGTCAGACTGACTCCCGCATGCGCCCGACAGGGATCCACCCGGCACGCCCACCAGGGGGCGATGCTCTGCCCCTCCGGGGCGTCGCTCTGTTGTGACCAGAGCCACTCCAGCGCCTGGGGCAGAGGCCAAGGAGCCAACCCCAGCGCCCGGGCCATCTTTGCTCCAATGGAGCCTTGGCTGCAGGAGGGGAAGAGAGAGTCAGAGAGGAAGGAGAGGGGGAGGGCTGGAGAAGCAGATGGGCGCTTCTCCTGTGTGTCCCGGCCGGGAATCGAACCCGGGACTTCTGCACGCCAGGCCGACACTCTACCACTGAGCCAACCGGCCAGGGCCTGCACGTAGGTTTTTAATTTTCGCCTGCAGGTAGTAGTTTTATCATTATCTGTATCACCCCGTAGCGCTACCCATTGCCACTCTGTGTGTGTGTGTGCACCCATGCATGTTCTATGTACGTGTCTGTGTGCTTCTGTATGTGTGTATGGATAGAGTGAGGTTAAATATACATGTCTAGATGTGTGAATGGTGCCGTCACATCTGGACCTGTTGCACGGTAGGTGGGTCCCTCTACACCTGACAACTGTGTGTGTCCTGTATAGTTCGTTGTCACCAACACTGCTTCCATGCACACCTTTGTACGTGGCTCCTCAGACCCTGATGCCCAGATGTGGGAATACACAGCACTCAGCAGGATGCACACCGGCAGGTGACAGTTAGGAAGAGGCTCCCGCAGGTCGAGCAGGAGGCTGGTGTGGGCACCAAGAGAGCCAGGCTTCTGTTTTCTGGCTGCGTACGTGCAGAACCCTGAGCTTGCTCCAGCGTGGGTGGTGAACACCGTAAGGACAACATCCCTATATTGTTTTATTTGTTGACCTCAACGGAATTGTGTGTGAAGGCTTGTACTGCAGTTACGCATGGTGGAGACCGCAGAATCTAAAATTCCAGGCTGTGGTGTGTGTTTGTTCCTTTTCACCTGTGCTGCCAAGTACATGGTGCATCTGTTAGTGACTTAATGTATAAAGGGCTCTTGGGAGAAAAGGCATTTCCAGTGGTTTATGTCATGACTGAAAAAAAAAAGTGCCTATAGATTTTGTCATTCTGCAATTCTCAGAAGCAGGGCTGGGGGCCCCCCTGCTGGACCCCCTCACACTGTGCTGCCTCCGTGCGCCCTTCCTCTGTCACCACGTCTGACAGCGGCATCCTACTTCATGAACTTAGGTACCATCCTCGTGAAGGCTCCCTTGGTGCGTGGGTTTTTGCAAATCATTTAGAAGGACGATTGGGAGGGCAGTGACCCAGAGGAATATGATGATGGCTCGGGAACATGAGAAACCACGTGTGGCAGAATCCTTACAGGTAGTAAATTTAGGTACAAAGGGTGTCTCGGGTTTTCGCAACTTCTCTACGTGCAAGGTAGTTTCAGAATTCAAGTTGTGTAACAATCGCATGCATATCCCCATTTGTTTTATTTTTTTAAATAGAATTTATGGTTGTGTTTACTTCCATAGCATGATGTTCGTGAACAGGCACAGACGCTGACAATGCAGTGGCTCTGCCCATCCAGGGTGGCGGCGTGGGAACGGAACGGGAGCCTGACGAGCAGGTCTGTGTGATTTATCACCCACGCTAGCGTGCTTCTCAGAGAAGGAAGGGGTTCTTTATACTGACACGGGGGGGTGCCTGTAACCTGAGTCTTGACCAGGAAATGGGGCTGTATGGCCGTCGGATTCAACGCAGACTTCTTACTGCCTGCCATTTCATAAACATGGGGTTTTTAACTAGGCAAACATAGTAGCTATTCAAATATATAAATAATATAAGCATATGGTTCTATACGGAGCCACCTAGCTATTCAGCAATGTAACACCCATTGGGAACTGGCTGATTTATTGGAATATCCAGAGAGCAGAATATCAAGTTGCTATTCAAATAATTAGGTAGCTCACCCTGGCTGGATGGCTTAGTGGGTTAGAGCATCAACCCCCATGCATAGAGGTTGTGGGGTTCTTTTAAATTAACTTTCTTAACTTATTGATTTTAGATACAGGAAAGGGGGGAGAGAGAGAGAGAGAGAGAGAGAGAGAGACTGAAACAATTTGTTCCTGCATGTGCCCTGACAGGAGAGAGTGAGCCTGCAACTTCTACACATCAGGATGATGCTCTAACCCACTGACCAACCCGGCCAGGGTGAACTTGTGGGTTTAATTCCCCAGTCAGGGCACATAACAAAAGGATTGATGTTTCTGTCTCCCTATCTCTCCCTCTCCCTCTCCCTCTCCCTTCCTCTCTCTCTAAAGTCAATAATTTTTTTAAAATTAGGTAACTCCATTCTATACTGATTTCAAATCCAACCTTTACTCACAATAAGATAATTGTATACATATATAAGTAAATACATATTTAGATTATATTTGTAAATTTTAAACAAATGGGTATATTCATGATGTTTTTACTTAACTTTTGTTTTGAAACCTCAATCTCTCTCTCTCTTTTTTTTTAGCAAGAGAGACAGTGACAGAGAGAGAGAGACAGAGAGAAGGACAGGCAGGCAGGCAGGGAGAGAGATGAGAAGCATTAATCCTTCGTTGCGGCTCCTTAGTTGTTCATTCCTTGCTTCTCCTGTGTGCCTTGACGGGGGCGGGGTGCTCCAGCCTGCCAGTGCCGCCTTGCTCGAGCCAGTGACCTTGGGCTCCAAGCTGGTGAGCCTTCCCTCAAGCTGGCGACCTCGGGGTTTCATACCTGGGTCCTCTGCATCCCAGGCCGCTGCTCTGCCCACTGTGCCACCACCTGGTCAGGCAAAAACAACTTCAATCTTATAGGTGACCCTGGCACCGTTGTTCACTGAGGAGACTTAACACTGATGTGATGCGTTCATCTGTTCTGCAGTTCCATATTCCAGGTTCTTAAACAGTTGTCCCCATCAGGTTCTTTATAGCATTTTCTTTTTCCTGCTGAGGGTCTAACTCAGGACCACAGACCCCAGGAAGCTGCCATACCTGTGGTAGATCATCTCCAGGCAGGAGTGGCTCCAAGCCTCCTTTGCCCTTCAGCTGGGTCGTCATTTGTAAACACCCCAGGCAGTTGCAGGGTGCCCTCCACATGCTTCCGTCTGACGTGTCCTCAGGTCTGTGATTGCAACCCCCGCCTGGTTGTGACTGCACAAGTGTTGACTGCTGTGGTCCCAGAATGGTTGTTTTTTTATATGATGAATTTTGTTTTTTAATTTTTTAATTTTTTACAGAGATGGAGAGTGAGTCAGAGAGAGGGATAGACAGGGACAGACAGACAGGAACGGAGAGAGATGAGAAGCATCAATCATCAGTTTTTCATTGCGCGTTACAACACCTTAGTTGTTCATTGATTGCTTTCTCATATGTGCCTTGACCGCGGGCCTTCAGCAGACTGAGTAACCCCATGCTGGAGCCAGCGACCTTGGGTTCAGGCTTGTGGGCTTTTCCTCAAATCAGATGAGCCCGCACTGAAGCTGGCGACCTCCGGGTCTTGAACCCGGGTCCTCTGCATCCCAATCCGATGCTCTATCCACTGCGCCACCGCCTGGTCAGGCGAATGGTTGTTTTTTAAAAAAAAAAAAACTACATCCTTCCTTCACTGTTTTGTCATTGGCATTCTGGCATAACCAAGGACTCCCCCACCCCGCCTGGCCCCTGACGGATTGCGTAGCATGGGGAGAGGTAGCAACCATGTCTCCGTGCTGCTGACAATGCTGTTGCTTTCAGATACAGAGACGGCGAGAGTGGATAACTAAACTCTACACAGTTGTGTAGGACTCGACAGGGGTAGGCAAAAGTAGGTTTACAGATATAACACCAATAAGTCACGCAATAGTGAATAAACGGTAATAAGACAAGAATAAACTCTGCTTCACATCCTCCCCGCTGTAAACCTCCTCTTGCCCACCCCATATAGATACGGATAATGTGTGTGTGGGGGGGGGGGATTTGATGTGTTTATAATATTTTCAACCCCAATCCAGTCTCCAGGGTTTTTCCTTATTTCCTCATTTGTCCATTTTTCAAATTTTTTTGTTGGGTTAATTGGGATGACATTCCTTATTTGTGCATTCTTTTTTTTTTTTTTTTTTTTTTTTTTTTTTTTAGAGAGAGAGAGAGAGAGGAAGAGAAAAAGATGAGAAGCATCAACTCATAGTTGCTTTACTTTTAGTTCTTCATTGATTGCTTTCTCACATGTGTCTTGAACGGGGGACAGGGGGCTCCCACCATGCCAGTGACCTTAGACTCAGACCAGCGGCCATGGGATCACGATCCCACACTCCAGCCAGCGACCTTGGGCTCCAGCCAGCAGCAATGCTCAAATCTGTGACCCTGTGCTCAAGCTGGTGAGGCCTTGCTCCAGCGGGCAAACTCAGGGTTTTGAACCTGTTACCTCCGTGTCCCACGTCAACGCTCCATCCACTGCACCACCACCAGTCTCGCCGTATTTGTCCATTCTCATTGGCCTCACCACCTTCCACAGCGAGAACGCTCCCTCCCCGTGAGTCTCTCCCCTTCGTCCCTGTCTGCTCCGCTCCTCCTCCTCCCCCTCCCTGGTCCTTTTCTGTCCCCTCCCCTCCTAGGGGTTCCCAGAGCAGAGGAGCATACTCCAGGCATCCTGGATTAATGACAAACTTTGGGAAATGTCACAGATAATGCAAGCAAAGGGAGAGGGGCCTGATCTAGGAGGGCGAAGGCTATGGGTAGGCACCCAGGGACCCTGTCACACGCTGTCCCTGCACAGAGGTGTCACCCGGTCCGCCTGAGCCCTGTGTAGACCCAGCCAGCCCTCCAGGGGGCTGCCACACCGTGTCCTACAAAAAGCAGAGCCACAGTTCCTTTTTTTTTTTTTTCCAAGCTGGGTCCAATATTTATCTTCCTGTTTGAGAGCGGGCACAATGTGAGTCCTGGTCAATGGGGTGATTTTCCTGTCAACACCCGTCTCCGCCCCGAGGGAAAAACACTTTTTTTTTTTTTCCAAGTAAAATTGGGTTAAGGAGGTGACACGTTGGCCGGAAGATGACCAACATGTTTATTCAAGATTGAACTTCCACCTTGAGTGAGTCGAGAGTCTCTGAGTCACCACCGAATGGGTCATCTATTAGTCTGTGGAAAACAACAGTGGGGTGGACTGAGCTATTGTGTTACTTAAGAGGGCAAAAAAGTATTTCACACAAAGAGACTTTTCTTTCATTTTGACGAGGTCCTTGATTTAAATTCTCAGACAACTGATCTCTGTCATTAGAAACCTGTGGGTCTGAGTCCCCTCCCGTCTAGGTAGATGATTAGAAGTGAGTTTTGATACATGTTTTAAAGGCTGGGGGGGTTTCTTTTATATATGTATTTTTTTTTTGTTACTGATTTTTAGAGAGAGGGGAGGGAGAGAGAATGTGGGGAGAGGAGTGAGAAGCATCAACTCATAGTTGCTTCTCATATGTGCGTTGTCCCAGGAGAGCCCGAACTCTACGTCGATCAGGCGTCCCTGACTCGACTTCCCCGTGCAGTGGGACATCCTGCTTACCAGCAGGGCCTGCAGCCTCTTCAAGACGACTCTTGAGGCGGCTATGAGGATGCTACTGTTAAGTGCCACTGGAGGAAAGACACAACCAACACACAAATTAGTTGCAGTAATCACACAGGCAGTTTATTACTCACAAATCCTTTTGGTGTGCCTGGGTACAGCTTAAGGGGGCCCCGTCGGCGTCTTTGGTCAGAGCTCAGAGCGGTGGCATGGAGACAGTCCACATCATCATCGGAGTCTGGGCGACTAGACTACTGCAGCAGGGGGCCCCTCAGCTTTAGTACCCTTTCTGGCCAACGCCTTATAACAGGTGTCAATCTACAGGATTACCACCTCAACCCACCTTTTTGGGAGTTCCTCGCAGGGAATCCCCTCTATGTTAATCTACTGAAATGTTTACATTAAACCACTTTTTAAGATGTTCTTATTTACATTAATTTACAAAGTTAATGTAAATAACACCAAGTCACTTTTTATCTGTGTATAACTTCACACACGTACTAACTGGGCTCTGCTGGAAAGTCAGAGTCTGTTTATCACATTACGGAGTTATGGCACTAAGCCACTATATTAATTCCTATCCAAATGGCATAACTTTATTTAATTTTGATAATTATTTTAATATCATTTTAATTACTTTTATATACCTTCCATATTTTTATATTTCTATATATTTAATTACTATAACCTTATATTACTACAACATGCCTTGACCAGGTAAGCCCAGGGTTTCCACCCAGGGACCTCAGCATTCCAGGTCGATGCTTAGTCCACGGTGCCACCACAGGCCACAGGTTTCAAGCGCTGTCTTGCTGTAAGGAGGACATTCTTCTTTCCTCGGGGTCCCAGAGGGCTCTCACCCCTTGCCATTCTCTCCGAGTTTCTTTCTGTTGCTGACTGAGTTTGGTGGGCACACCTTGTGTGCTTCCTAATGATAGCTAAGCGTTGGAATCAGTGCCTGTCTCCCTTCCGGCAAACCACAGCTGACTCGGACATTCTTCCTCATCACACCATGCTTCTGCACAGCCTTCGGCCTCTGCCCCTCGGGCCACATCCACACTCTTATCTGCATCCTGCATGGAGATCTTACCAATTCACTGGCTGGTGCTTGTGACTTCCTTAGCCTTATTTTTTTTAAGATTTTATTTATTCATTTTAGACAGAGGGGAGAGAGAGAGAGAGGGAGAGGGAGAGAGGAGGGTGGAGGAGCAGGAAGCATCAACTCCCATATGTGCCTTGACCAGGAAAGCCCAGGGTTTCTAACCGGCAATCTCAGTGTTTCCAGGTTGACGCTTTATCCACTGCGCCACCACAGGTCAGGCCTTAGCTTTATTGTTTAAAAAAAAGTGGTAGACCTTGGCTAAGACTCTTCCACTAAATGCACGTCCATCTCCTTACCACTCCTCTGAGCCACGTGTTTCAAAAGGCCAGCCCTTACAACACCCGTGGGTAATGAGGACAACTTTGTTGATCAAGCAGGTGTCAACCCAGAGGTGGGATTCAAATAATTTAACAACCGGTTCTCTGCCCTGGTGACAGTTTTATATATATATGAAGATATGCTGAAAGGTAATTTATTATTTAATGCATTTAATACTTAAGAACAATAAGAGAGGTACACAAAACTAGATTATGTTATAAGAAAGAGTTTTAAAATATTAATGAAAAAATATTCAATAATGCCTGACAAAAAAGAACACTGTTGGGCAGATAAAATGTATTATGCTCACTTTGTTAAAGAGGCCGTTGCCCAGGTGATATTAATGTGTGTTGAGAATTGTTGTAGCCTGAGGCTTGGTTTTGGGATTAAGCCTGTCCCACCCTTTTTGGCGTGAGGTGGTACAATCCTATCATGCCTCATAGAAGTGATTTTGTATTAGAGACTTCCCCATTATGTATATTGGATTAAGGGTTTGGATTTCTACACTATAAAATGGGAACGGAGCGGGAGTTTGCTCTCTTGGTTCCTGAGGTTAGCATGAGAGAGCAGAGAGAATAGAGCCAGCAGCGGGAGGAGGCCACGTGGAGAAGGCCAGGAAAAGCAGCCAAGATGGCGGAGTACTGAGTGAGATGCCAGTTTGTACAGAGTTTGTATCTGGGATAAGGAAGGAAATGGGGAACTGAGGAGAATAAGGCTGTTGAGCTAGAAACCTTTGATTCTAGGAAACTCGGATAAATCAGTAGCTTTGTGAGCACTGAATGTGACTGGGGTTTTGGAGCCCAGTGTGTATTTTTACTTGCCCGCCGGGTGCAAGCTAGATTAAAGACTATGGCCCACCAGTTTTTGGCTCCATGGTTTCTTTACCGACTGTCCGAATCCAATGCAAACCTGCATGAGCCAGGCAGCTCTGATGCTGGCCATGGCCCTGCCTCCTGGCTTTACAAACACCAACAACAAAACTGTTATTTAAGATAGTTCCTTAGCGCTTCTCGATTGGCATCCTCACTTGGAATTCTTCTCACCCACGGACAGAATGGACATGATGACCGTGGGTGCTTAGACTGTGCTGTTGCGCAGATGAACGTTAAAAAAAAAGAGCCAGATGTCAATGTGTGATTTCCACATGGGGCGGCTGCCCGGGCGTCCACCACCAGAGAGAGACCCCTGATGACGAGTGAGTGCCATTTTAACAGCTAGTTCACCAAACTCAACAAAAAACTAGGTATCGGTTCTGCCGAACCAGTGGGAACCGGCTGAATCCCACCCCTGTGGCAACCCCCATGTCCCAAGAAGATGGAAGACTTAGCAATACCTTCGTTTCACTTTGCTGATGGATTACTGAGGTTAAAGATTAGTAAACTGGATAAAGGGAGTGGATATGGGAGGCAGAGAGAGGTTAAATTCCTGTGGTCTTTGGTCTCTAGACAAGATCTCTGGGGGGGGGGATTCTAAGACACTGTCAGAGGGTCCCATGTGTCATGGTGGTGATAAACAGTCTCCCTGTTTTTCTGCAGAGCAAGCTTGTAAATCATTGCCCTGGGGGCCATTCCTTTCAAAGAGGAGCAGAAACCTTGACTGGAGATGTTATCTATCCTGGGGCCCCAAGCTGTTGTTTGACCAGCAAGTCACCAGTTACAGACCCACCATTTAAACATTAAGCAACATTGATCCCAATCTCACTAGGCCCCTCACCATTTAAACATTAAGCAACTTATGTCTACAGGGAAAAGGTCAACAAACTGAAGCTCTGTTAGGGGGCCTGACCGGTGGGGTCTGGTGACATTCTTCTGAGGCTGTGTCAGAAAAATAAAGAACTTTAGGTGAAAAGGCCTGTGTGGAGTGTTTGAAGGGAAAAGTACAGGTGAACCCACCTCTCCAAGGCGCCCACCCTTTGGACTTTCTCTGCCAACCAGAGAAAACGGTTTACAGAGCTGGCATGGGCATGGGCACCAAAGACTGGTCCCCAAGGGCTGGCTGGGAAGTAGGCAGTAAGGGTTCGGCGCCTGACTTCAATGTGTGGGGAGTTCTTCCTCCCACCCCCACACCACTAAGCAGTTCTCGGACCCTTGTGTCCTACCCACAATTCAACTTAATTCTGACTCCATCTGCCCAGAGGTAGCACCAGAGCCCACAAGGGAAGGGCTCAGGTCCACAGAATGGCCTCCAGGCTGTCATCTGGGCTTGTGCCTGACCACCGGGCTTCAAGTCCGAGGTGCCCACGACCCAGGACTTGGGCTCCGTTCTTCCGCGAGAGCAGAGCAGGCCCACAGAACTGGGGAGGCCAGTTTGCTCCTTCGGTGGCCTGTTGACTGTCCAGGCTGTTGAAGGACAGGGATGCAGGGCAAGGCCCCGAACAAAGGGACTTCTGTCCCCACGGGGGTGTGGGCCTGGGACCACTGCGCACGGATGGGTTGTGATCCCCCACCCTGGAGGCTCCGGGACCCTGGCCCTTTCAGTTTCTATGGAAGCTTCGCCACACAAACAGGACTCATTAAGTCACTGGCCGTGGAAGGCTTGATTCCACCTCCAGCCTCTTCCCTCTCCCCTCCCCCCAGAGGACAAGAGATGGGAGTCAAGTCTCCAAATTCCAGTCCCTGGGTTCTCCGGGCAACGGGACCCACCCCCACCCTCCCATTGTCCCCCGAAGCGGCCATTAGCATCATAAAGGACACCTTCCATTCCTCCCATCAAAGGATGTGTCCAGGGCTTTGCAGGCCCTCTGCCCGGAAGGGGTGGGAGGGTGGAGGATGGTAACCAGACCACGTTGGGGGGAGGGGGCCATAAATCACGGTGTCACGAGTTATCAAGTTACCCGCGGTATCTGGCCTTCGGGCGGGAGCGCCAGATCTCTGGTCGCCCCCACCGGCCCCGGGTCCTGTCTCAACTGGAATGGCGCCTCCCCGGCCCCGCCTCTCAGCCACCCAGATTTTTGTGTGTTTTTTTCTGATTCTTGCCGCGAACATTCCTCTCCCACGGCCCGGTCTACACTGGGGAAGCGTGTCAGATACGCCCCAGGTTTTCTGGTGTGTTTCCGTTTTCTTCTTTCTCTATGAGATGGTGTCCTCCCAGCAGAGAGCCACGGAAAGTTGAGCGTGCGATGGACGCCGGCCCGTGGGCGCCACTGTTGGCAAAGCAGCCGCCGCCTCCCCCCTGCGACCCCCGTGGGGGGTGCTGGTGTGCAAATGAGAGGGGGAGCAGTCAGACATCTTGCTGTCTGTGAGGACAGGGACAGAGGGACCGAGTGTTGAGGGGCTGGGAAGAGAGGAGTAGCCTGTGTGGGGGTCCCCAGGGGAGATGACCATTGTGTTGGGGCCCAGGGGTGAGCTCTGGACATGGAAGTGCAGGGGTTTCGGTGGAGGCGCCCAGGCCAGGAAGCTGAGCACGTCGGAGGTCCTGCCTGAAAAGCAAAGAGCAGGGAACAGAGAGGCGTCACCAGGGGTTACAGATATGCAGGCCCGTGGAAGGCAGGGCGCCTGACATGCACAGAGGAGTCTCACCAGGGTGGTCTTTGCTGAGATACAGAGGGATTTGCAGGTGATTGGCAAACAAGGGAGAAGGCGATTGTAGAGATGCACTTGGGACTGACTCAAACTGGAATCATTTATATGTTATTATTTAAAATTATTTTTTACCCGGGCCAGATAGCTCAGCTGGTTAGAGCATCGTCCGGAAGCTCAAGAGGTGGACGGTTCAAGCCCCGGTTAGGACTCATATACAGGGACAGGTCTGTGTTCTTATCTCTCTCTCTCTCTCTCTCTCCCCCTTTCTCTTTCCCGCTAAAATCAATAACTTTTAAAAAAAAGAAATTAAAGTTATTTTTGATTGATCAATTTGAGAGGAGAGAGAGAGAGAAACATTGATTTGTTGTTCCACTTATTTATGCATTCACTGGTTGATGCTTGCATGTGCCCTGACCAGGGATCAAACGCACCACCTTTTGGCATAGCAGGGTGACCGAGAACCCCAACCATGGCCCACTGCATTCATTTCTACTGGGACCAGCAAAGGCCAACCTGTGGCCAAATCTGAATGCTGCTGGTGTGTGTATGGCTTGTGAGCCCAAACGGATTTTTTATGTTTGTAAGCAGTTGAAAACAACCAGGAGAGGAATACCATTTCTTCACATCTCAGTATCTCTGGGGAAAGTGGTTTTGGAATGCGGTCATGCCTGTTAGGTTACACGTTGTCACCGTTTTCACACGACAGCCAGGCCCTGAAGTGGGTGCCTCAGGGACTCCCAGCTCTTGAAACCTGAAATATTTATTCTCTGGCCCCTAGCAGAAGAGGTTGTCTGACCTCCGATTGATACATTTAAATTATTTGTGTTGAATGCCCATGTCAGGGGCAGGCACTCAGTTTCTGTGTATGTTGTGTGTGTGTGTGTGTGTGTGTGTGTGTGTGTGTAGGGGGGATCACAAATTAGACCCCTGCATCTTACAGGTTTCATTATGGTAGGAATTAGATTTTTAAATATATTTTCTTTCTTGTTTATAAATGGATTGATTGAAGGCCCTGGCTGATTGGCTCAGTGGTAGAGCGTCGGCCTGGCGTGCAGGAGTCCCGGGTTCGATTCCTGGCCAGGGCACACAGGAGAAGCGCCCATCTGCTTCTCCACACCTCCCCCTCTCCTTGCTTTCACTCTCTCTTCCTCTCCTGCAGCCAGGGCTCAGATGGTTTGAGCAAGTTGGCCCCAGGTGCTGAGGATGGCTCCACAGCCTCCAAGCAACAGAGTGGCCCGAGATGGGCAGAGCATCTCCCCATAGAGGGGGGCCTTGCTGGATGGAGTCTGTCTGTCTGCCTCTTTGCCTCTCACTGAATAAAAAAAAATAATAATGTAATGTAAATATAAAACAAAAACAAAAATATAAAAAGCAAACTAAACAAAATAAATGGACTGATTTTAGAAAGAGAGGAAGGGAGAGAGAAAGAGAGACAGAAACATTGACTTGTTGTTCCACTCATTTAAGCATTCACTGGTTGATCCTTGTATGTGCCCTGACCGGGGATCAAACCCACAACATTGGTGCATTGGGATGACACTGTCACCAACTGAGCCACCTGGTCAGGGCAGACTTTGTGAATAGGTGGGCTTATTTGATATCTGAGTAGAAGCATTAGCGTAGGCTTTGTGCTGACCTGTTAAGGTGTCCCCGCCTCCGGAACCCCCCCCAGAGAGGTTTTCTGAAGGTTGTGCTGTCCAAGCTGAGCTATGGGTGGAGAGCCAGAGCATCTAGGCAGCAAGGATTTGAGCCAAGATCTGGAGGTGAGGGGACCACGGAGAAATGGGGACTGTATCTTGTCTTGAATGTGAAGTGGGAAACATTTTGAGGACATGGTAGGGAACAGAGAGAGTAGACACGAGAGGTCCTAAGGGGAGTGACCTATACCAGGTTGTCTGGATTGCAGGTTGTTTTTGCTCCAGACATGCCATCTCTAACATAGGTGGAGCTATATGCATTTGGAGTAAATTCAGTCAAAAGAAGTTTTTTGTTTTTAATTTTAATGTATTGATAAAGAGAGAAAGAGAGAGAGGAAGGAGGAGAGAGAGAGAGAGAAACATCAATTTGTTGTTCTACTTATGTACACATTTATTGGTTGATTCTTGTATGTGGCCTGATCAGGGATCAACCCACAACCTTGGTGTATCAGGATGACGGTCTAACCCAGGGGTTCTCAAACTACGGCCCCCGCAGGCCGCATGCAGCCCCCTGAGGCCATTTATCCGGCCCAGAAAGAGCACTTCTTTCATTTGTGGTCAGTGAGAGGAGCATAGTTCCCATTGAAATACTGGTCAGTTTGTTGATTTAAATTTACTTGTTCTTTATTTTAAATATTGTATTTGTTCCCATTTTGTTTTTTTTACTTTAAAATAAAATATGTGTAGTGTGCATAGGGATTTGTTCATAGTTTTTTTTATAGTCCGGCCCTCCAATAGTCTGAGGGACAGTGAACTGGCCCCCTGTGTAAAAAGTTTGGGGACCCCTGGTCTAACCCATGGAGCTGCCCGGCCAGGACCAAAGGAAGTTTTAAACAGGACAGATTTCAGACCAATGGAATGTGCATAGTTACACAAAAATAAGGTGAGGTGTTAGAAGGTCACTCCTGTTCTTGGGAAAAGTAAACGGTGGGTGTTTTCCATCTTCAGGACCAGGCAGAGAAGTGTTACGAAATGTGTTGTTTAAATTCTTTCTCCAGTATGCACTGATCTGGCTTTTTTTCCACTGAAGATTCCCATGAGCGCTCTGAGAGTTGTGTAATTACAAAAACCTGCTGACAGTTGCACTTATTTATACAGTATGGTTTTGTGTAAAAAGCATGTCTTCACGAATCAGAGCTGAACAAACTCTTTGGCATCGGGAGGGGAGAGGACCAGTCCTGGCTTGAGAGCCCAGTTAGTTAGAGGGTCGTCCCCATACGCAGAGGTTGCTGGCTTGATCCCTGGTCAGGGCACTTATGGGAACAGATAGATGTTTATGTCGCTGTCTGTCTGTCTCTCCTCCCTTCCTTGTTCTCTAAAATCCTAAAAGAGTTGGGAACCAAGGTTGGTGACATATTAATCTTCAGGGAGCCCAGATTTCTGATATGGGATGATTAAGTGGTGGTCAACTGTGAGAGGGTTAGAAACCAGACTCTCAGCAGGAGAGAAGTGTAGTAATACATTTGTCCTTTGCTGTCTTACATACCTCTTTAAAAAAAAAAAAAAAAAAGATTTTATTCATCCATTTTAGAAAGGAAGGAGAAAGAGAGAGAGAGAGAGAGAGAGAGAGAATAGGGCAGGAAGAGCAGGAAGCATCAACTCTCAGATGTGCCTTGATCGGGCAAGCCCAGGGTTTTGAACAGGGGACCTCGGCATTCCAGGTTGACACTTGATCCACCGCAACCACCACAGGTCAGGCTGTCTTACCCATTTCATTCACATAATGTTCATCTGTCTTGTAGCCATGCTTCAGAATTCCAGGGTATATAGATGGATACAATGTATACATGCCACATGGGGTCATTTTATTTTTTCTTGGGGAAACAAAATGTCCCGTAGAGCAGATACCGCATTTTACATTTCAACAGTGAGCCACAAGAGTCCCACTTTTTCCACGTGCCCTGACCAGGTTTGCAACCTCGTGGTTGCAGGACGATGCTCTACCAACTGAGCTGCCCAGCCAGGGCCAACCTTTTCTGTTTTCTTGCATGTGTTTTTGTTTTCATATCCAAGCTATCGTAGCTAAATGAAATGATATGATCTAGTCCCCAGTGTTTTCTAAGGGATGTATGGTTTTAGCTCTTAAGTTTAGGACTTTGACTCATCGTGTTGATTTTTGTGTATTATGTAAGGAAGGGTCTGACTCCATTTTGTGTGTGTGTACGTGCATGTGCGTGTGCATGTGTGTGTGTGTGTATCCAATTTTCCCAGCAACCAATATTTCAAAGACCGTCCTTTCCGCACTGAATGGTCTTTGTACCCTTGTTGAAATCATTTGACCTACATGCAAAGGTATATTTCTGGGTTCTACATTCCAGTGGTCTCTATGTTTTGCATTCTTTTTAAAAAATAATTTTTTTTTTTTTTTGCCTGACCAGGCAGTGGGGCAATGGATAGAGCGTCAGACTGGGATGCGGAAGGACCCAGGTTCGAGACCCCAGGATAGCCAGCTTGAGCGTGGGCTCATCTGGCTTGAGCAAAAAAGCTCACTAGCATGGACCCAAGGTCACTGGCTCGAGCAGGGGGTTACTCGGTCTGTTGAAGGCCCACGGTCATGGCACATATGAGAAAGCAATTAATGAACAACTATGGTGTCACAACGAAAAACTGATGATTGATGCTTCTCATCTCTCTCCGTTCCTGTCTGTCTGTCCCTATCTATCCCTCTATCTGACTCTCTCTCTGTCCCTGTAAAAAAAAAAAAAATAATAATAATAATTTTTTTTTAGCTTTTACATTTCCAAAGCAGCCTTCCCTAGGACAGCTATTTTGGTAGATAAGTACATCAAGAAAGGTTGTCAATCACACTTTTCTGACCAGAAACCCCTGACTTTTGTGATATAGACCAAATGGAGACTATGATGGGAGATCAGCAAACATTTTTCTCTAAAGGGACAGTTCAGAACTGGTTGGGTAGCTCGGTTGGTTAGAACGTCATCCTGATATGTCAAGGCTGTGGGTTCAACCCTCGATCAGGGTACAAATAAGAATCAACCAATGAATTCATAAGTAAGTGGAATAGCAAATCAGTGTTTTCTCTTTCTCTCTCCCTTTCTGTTGCTCTAAAATCAATAAGTAAAAAAAAATTAAAAAAATAAATAGTAAAGGGCCAGTTTATTAGACAGAAACATTTATATTAAGATACTGACTCATGTGATTGGGTTGGCCGGGGAAGTCCACAATCTTCTTCAGGTTAGGATGGCAAACTTTGGGGACTCAGGGAAAAGAGGGACACACTTTTTAGTCCAAGGCCAGACTGGAGACCGAAATCCATCTTCTTTGGGAGATCTCAGCTGTTCCCTCTTAGGTCCTTCTCCTGATTGGACCAGTACCCCCACACACTAAGGAGGGTAATCTGCTTTAATTAAGGTCTACTGATTTAGATGTTAATCTCATGCAAAGAACACTTTCACTGCAATATCCAAGTTGGTGTTGGACCAGATCAAGTTGATCTCCCCCCCCAAAAAAAAATTACCATCTGAAGCCCACCCTTTGTCAATGTGCCCCCCCATAGGCACCCCCTTAAACCATACTTATTTCCCAAAGCTTCTGGGGGTAAATGTCGGTCCCCTCTACCAAATGACTCAACCTTGGAGGGGTAGGAGGTCGTGGGGACCACCACTGTGTAGCCCAGTGTGACGGAAATGGCGGGCAACCTGGGGACCTAACACTTGTGATCGGCCAGCTGAGTGAACACAGTCTCGTGGGTTGGACCCCTGAGCCCGTGGGGGGTCTGACACTCTCTCCAGGTGGAGAACATCAGAGTGGAGTTAAATTGTAGGACACCTAGCTGGTTTCCCAGCCAATTTCTTGATGTAAAGGAAACACACACACACACACACACACACAGACACACACACACAATAGATGACAGACGTGTCCGAAGTGAATTATTCTTTGTGAGCGTAAGCGACAACGGAACACACAGGAGACGGAGGGTTCTCTATCCGGCTGTGTTCTAACCGTGTTTATGGACACTGAGACTCAAACTTGGTGTGTAATTTTCAGGTGTCACGAAACAGTTTTTCTTCTGATTCCCTCACAACTATTTAAAAAAAAAATGGATAGGCAATGTAGGTGGGATTGGGCGTCATTTTTGCGGACCATCTGGGGTGTTCCTCTCCAACGCCTGGACCTTGTGGGGACGACTATGAGGGACAGCCATGGGTAGAAGAGTTAGAGGAATGTCTTTTTTTTTTTTTTTGTATTTGCTTGTGTCTCATTTGAACCTTCTGAATAGTAGAAAGGACTCCCCCCCCCTCCCCATGCTTAGCATCCTTTGAAGCTGGTCTTGGAATTTTCCGAGAAGGCTGTCCTGAGCAGGATGTCCCCCCTGCTGTTCCCAGGTGGGGGGAGGGAGCCCACCACAGAGATTTTTCTTTCCTGGTCAGCGCTGCCACGGCCAGACTGCCCGTGCGGTGGAAGGCTGCCACCCAGCGCCTCAAAAAACGTGTTGGTGCTTGAAACGCCCAGCTTTCTCCTGAGGCTGGAGTTTTGTAACAAAACCCTTTGTGGAGTAAAAACCACAATGAAGGGGGCCATTACCCATCGTGGACACTCTTTCCAGAGAAGGGTAGTCGTTAAGAGTGAAGGCCACCAAACTGTTGACTTGGTGG
Organism: Saccopteryx bilineata; assembly: GCF_036850765.1. NCBI lineage: Eukaryota > Metazoa > Chordata > Mammalia > Chiroptera > Emballonuridae > Saccopteryx > Saccopteryx bilineata. Next base: position 60,020,825 of record NC_089496.1, read on the forward strand.
GCCGACTTGCTTTTCTGAGCCTCAGTTTCCCAATCTGGAAAAGGGAGGGAGACAGGAAATAACACCTTCTTAGACAGGGGTCCACAAACTTTTTACACAGGGGGCCAGTTCACTGTCCCTCAGACTGTTGGAGGGCCGGACTATAAAAAAAACTATGAACAAATCCCTATGCATACTGCACATATCTTATTTTAAAGTAAAAAAAACAAAATGGGAACAAATACAATATTTAATATAAAGAACAAGTAAATTTAAATCAACAAACTGACCAGTATTTCAATGGGAACTATGCTCCTCTTACTGACCACCAATGAAAGAAGTGCAGCGGGGGCGGATAAATGGCCTCAGGGGGCTGCAGGCAGCCCGCGGGCCATAGTTTGGGGACCCCTGTTCTTAGATGTTGTTTGAATTCATCTCCAAAGTACCTGGAACAGGCCCTGGTGCTTAGTAAGCAGTAACATGTTTGTGAAACAGACACATGAGAAACAGCAGCTTACACAAGACGCAGGCTTCAGATCACGTCGTCTTTGTTTGTACTGCCTAGGATTTCTGCTTCTGAGTTTTTATCTCTGCAGTCTCCTTTCCAACCCTGTTGTCCACATTCCACACATTATCTCTTCTTCTTAATATCTCTGCTGCTGGAGCGAGCACATTCCACACATTTTTAAGATACAGAGAGACTTTATCTGTGACTCAAATTATTTGCCTCTTCTTTTTATAGTTTTTATGTGTTTTAGTTTTGCTACCATGGAATGGAATTTTCCAAAGTAATGTTTTTTAAAAATATATATATATTAAGTATTTATTTTCATGGGATCTGAAGTGCTTTTTTTAAATTTAAGACAAGATACACTTTTTCTTTTCCTTTATTCTATTTTCATTTAGAGACAAATCTATTTTAAAGACGTCTGTAAATGTCTTACAGGCACAGGAAACTGAGGATTTCCAAGTGGTCACAAAAACAAAATTCTATGGTGTCTTGTTTTATATTTAAAAATTAACCTGATCTTACAGTTTGTGTGTTAAGACAGTTGTCTCTATTTTGTGTCCAAGGGCTTTCCACCCTTTCCAAAGATTTTTTGTCCAAAGGCAGCATATATATATATATTTTTAATTTATTTTTTTTCATGACTGGACCTTGTTTAAAATTCAGAAAATACCCCAAATCTATGAGTACCAAACATGGCCGTCTACCATTCACTTTTCAACAAGATTTCCTTCGCCTTGTCACTGTGTTTCATGCCTTAAGAAAAAACCCTCAGGCCAGAAGAAACCCGCCCTTGGCAACAAAGGACAAGTTTCTCTCCACTCCTCCCTCCCTCCATGCTCTCCAACTTTCCCCTTTGATCAGACCTCTGCAAATACCCAGGGGTGCGTGGTTTGAAGTTGGCTTGGTCGGTCCGTTGCAAAAAGCAAGACAATGCAAAAAAAAAAAAAAAAAGCATGGCGTCAGGATGCATGCAAACCGTGATTTTATGGGGGGGACCAGCAAGTGTGTCTCAACCCTGATAGACCTCATGGTCCGAATGGAACTATTTTCTTCTTCTCTTCTTCCCCCGTTAGCCTGCCCTTCCCCCCACCCCATTTGGCCATCACGGGGAGGGGGGAGGAGAATGGGGCCCACTGCCCCAGATGCAGCCACGTGTTCTTTGTTCTTGCAGCAGCCGGAAGAATGCTAGGCCTGGGGGTGGGGGGTGGGGGTGGGGAGCGGGGATTGTGGGGGTAGGGGTCGTGCACAGGCGCTACAGGTTTGCAGAAGACAAAAACTGAAAGGGGGGAAAGGACCACCCAGGTAGAGAGCTGGGGCAGGTGCAGCATCGGAGCCTTCACAAAAGACCAGGGGCTCTTGGGAACCCTGTCCCTAGAAGCGCCCCCCATTCTCCATAAAGAAGTCCTTTTGGATTTCTGTTAAGTTCTCGATGTAGCAGGTAGATGGACACGCATTCGTTTACTCCAAACCTTTCCGCCCAAGGCCTCCCTTGTCTCCTCGCGCTCCTCCTGAGCGGCTTGTGTGTCCTTGTGAACAGACCGGAGTTTTCTTCCTCGCAGAACTTTTTTTTTTTTTTTTTTGCACCATGTGCTCATGTACTTTTTGTTTGGTACAATGTATACCTTCAAATAAAAGAAAACTTTTTTTTTTCCTTTAAAAAAAATAGAATGACAGAGATTCTTCAGTTCTCCCGGCGACCCTGGTCGGCCAACTGCCTTCTCCTTTGTGAGTGACCACATGAGGACATTTTTGTTTGTCCTTTTCTGATCATTTCCCCTTTATTTACTTTTTATTTCAGAACACTTTTATATAGGTACATAATTATTTCATAGCGTTCCCCTATACCTTCTCTTTATATGTATTATGAACAGCTTACATTACTTTGGGACATTTCTTACAATGGATAAGGCAATAGATTATTATTTTTTTTGGTGGCTTTTTTTTTTTTTTTGGTGGCTGGTACATTATTATTAACTGAAGTTCATGCTTCATTCAGATTTCTCAGATTTTCTATCTTCCCCCCCCATTTTTATTGAATTTATTGGGGTGACACTGGTTAACAAAATTATACAGGTTTCAGGCGCACAATTCCACAACACATCCTCAGTACTGTTTTGTGTGTTCACACCCCCCTAAGTCTAATCTCCATCTATCAACATATATCCTCCTTAACTTTCCTCCACCTCCTTTCAACCCCCTCCCCCCTCTATAATAGCCTTTTTCTATTTCAGGATCTCATCCAAGATAACACGTGACATTTAATATGTATCTCAAAGCTCTTCTTGGTTGGACAAGTCTCAGGAAGTTTCTCATGGTTTTTATTTGTTGATTTTTAAAATTTTATCTTTAAAGTTTACATTGAGTATTATTAGATTTTTTTTATGCCCTTGACAATTTTGATGATTACCAGGCATTTGTAGAATGTCCCTCATTTGAGATTTTAAAAATAATTGGTTTTATCGTGCACGTATCATAACATCTGCTTCCTTAAAATTGCACAATTCAGTGCTTTATAGTATAATCACAATTTTTTTTTACAACCATCCCTATATTTTTATCATCCTATAAAGAGACTCCAGAATCATCTGTCATTCCCCGCCTGTCCCTCCCCCATGAGCTGACAATCCCTAATAATTTATTCTTCGTGGGTTTGCCTACTTTGAACATTTTTCAGAAGTATTGATCCAATCAAAATAATGATCTGTGGTTAAAGTCTTTCACTTAGCATACCATTTTCAGGTTTCACTCATTCTGTGGCATGAATCTATTCTTCGTTCCTTTTTATGGCCCTGTGATATTTCATTTTATAGATAAACCATTACACGTTAATTAGTTCAAACCATTCATCAGTTGATAAGACATTTGAGTTGTTTCTACCTTTTGAGTATTACTCATGTAAAAATTCATGGGGAAGTTTTTGCATATGTCTATTTTTATTTGGGGGGTGTTATAGATGTAAAAGTAGGATTGTGGTTTATATGGTAACTTTATGGTGACATTTTCAGGTTCTCCTGAAACTCCTTTCTGAAGTGGCTACACTCTTTCACATTTCTATCAGTATGAGGGTTCCGATTTTTCCACAGCCTCCAAGAAACTAGACAATCAAGTACAGTAGAGTCAAAATTAAATATCCAACAAGACTTACTGTCTTGTTTATTATAGGTCCCCTAGTGAGTACAAAATGCCTTCTCCTTGAGCTGTTCACTTGCATTTCCCTTATTACTGGTGATGCTGGGCCATGTTTTTATGTGCTGATTGGCCACCTGTTTACCCACGTATTGGTCAATGGTCTATGCAGATCCTTTGCCCGTTTTTTATTTTTTTATTTTTGAGTGGTGAGATTCCTTTACCAGCAGTATGATTTGCAAATATTTTCCACCCTTTTGTTGGGTGTCTTTTTCATTTTCTTAATTGTGTCTTTTGAAGCAGAATCTTTCCTGTCATTATGATAAAGTCTGATGTATCTTTTTGTTTGTTTAGGTTGCTTGTGCTTTAGGCATATCTCAGAAACCATTGCTTGAATCAAGGTTACATAGATTTCCACCTATGTTTTCTTCTAAGAAATTTTTACTTTAATCTCTCCCATTTAAGTCTTGGGTCCATGTTGAGTTGATGTTTGTATAGGATACGATGTAATCGTTCTAATCTCTTTTTGGTAGATTTTCCATCTTTGGTTGCATAAAGAATAGTTTTATTCCAGGTTCAATATCCTTTAAACTCACATTTTTGAGGGTTTGATTTGGGGATACGTCTAGACTTTGGGGGAAATGGAATGGTTTGGAGTCACATTAAGGTGAAAAAGCGTAAGTCCTGACTACGAGGATATGATCCATCTGGTTTATAAACTGATAGGAATTTTTCCTATTTAAATAGCTCTCTTGAGATTGTCCGAGGCTCGAGGAGTCCCTCCTGCCTTCTTTGGGATCCCAAGCAAGCTTCTTAATGCAGTAGAGCAGCCAGGAGACTGTGCAGCTGGGTGGGTAGAGCTGTCCAAAAGAGCAGGCTAGAACAGGGAGGGAAATGGGTCAAGAAACTAGACAATCAAAGTACAGGAGAGTCAAAATTAAGTATCATCTTATATTACTAATACTTATTTTTTTCATTCTAAAAGTCATGATTACTGAAAAAAAAAAGTATAAACATTGTGAAAAACCTCAATCAAATCCCCACCAATATCCAAATCGTCTCAACCAAGAAGAATAGCCTAAAAGAAACATGACTACAGAACACAAGACATATGTTCTTTTGAAACAGGAAAGGGATGTTTGGAATAAAATGAGGAAATCTAAATCAGGTATGAACTTGAGTTAACCACAAACAGTATGTACCCAATTGCTACTCCCTGGAAAGGGCCATTTCCAGGTGGAAGCATTGCTTTATTATTTGGTACAATTCGAAGGGCCAGCACTTCTGTTGATCTTTTCATCTGTATCAGACCCTGTTCTAAACATGTTCGTTAGCTCATTGAATTGTCAATTATTGAATAAGATAAATAAAATGGCTGCTATAGTCTATAGAATTAGGAAGATAAGGCACAGAAAGTTAACTTGCCCAAGGTGACAGGGCTGTCCACTGTCAAAGCTAATAGGAGTCAACGGAGTCGGAGTCCAAAGGGATATTTTATCATCAGACTATCATAGTGTTGTGTTCTTTCATACTTTACAGTGTGCATATGTGTGTAGCATGGAAATTATGCCGACATATGCCTACGTGACATATCCATATAAAATTTTACATTGTATTGTCCTATTCACTCCCATGATCAGAATCAACTTTCTATGCCTAGGGGAATTAACTGAAAATAGCCAATATGTCAGGAGTGGTTTGTTTGGGTGGGTGGCCTGTTCTCAACTCCTTCATGTGTTACTTCCCATACATATGGAAAATGAAGTTTGAAACATTGCCATTTTTTTTTCATCAAAAACCGTGAAACATTGATAATTCATACAGCACAGCCTCACAGTTCATTCGGCCATATTACATTTTGTTTGTTTACATACTTATTTAACCCCGATCGTTGTCCATTGAGGCACATTATATAGTTTCCAACGTTTTATTGCGACAGAAGTCTGAGTTGATATCTGGTCACCTTTGCTTGAATGTAAGATCATTGTTAACTGAGCCATAGCTTGGAGGGTGGGGGGGATGATATGTGAGCCATTCCATCTGCAATAATCCACCTCCCCCTCAGTTCTCGGCAACAGACAACTGAGACAAGGGCAAAGATATGTAAAATACTATGCAGATACCGGCGTAGGTAGGTTGGTTTCCCTTTCTCGGCGTTGTCTTTGCCCAGGTTATACAGATGCAGAGGTTTTGGAGTTAATCCGTGTTCCTGACATCTGTAGACGTTTTTAGGGGGAAAATGCAATGACTCCTCCCCCATGTTGCATCCAAGTGCTATTCCCCCCGCCCCCTTCCAGATACCATTTTTGATTGGTAACAATTTAAACGTATACAAGTTAATCTTAGTTATGTCGTAGGAATCTTAGTTTATTTCGCTGTTTGTTTTTTTACAAGAAATAAATAGCCAAATGTATCTATTGAATTCTGGTTACTCTGTATTTGAGAGTTTAATTACATTACTTGCCTTGGCACTATAGCATTCACAATTTACAAAGAAAAAGAAAAAGTCAGAAATAAGAAAAGGGGGGCTGATCTCCTCAAACGTGAGTCAATGCAGGATTTTTTTAGTTAGGTTTCCTGCTAGACGGGACTTGGTATAGTTAGCTTATTTGCATTGATTGCGGTTTTCCATGTGGGTAACACCCCACTCCCCAAACCAGCAGCTCTGGAAGGCCCCCTCTAGAGAGACAGGGTGGAGTGATTGTGAACCCGGACTGTTCTCTCCAACATTTGTTGGGAAGCAAGAATGATTTCGTGCCTCATGAACCCGGGGGTCTGCGGCGGTCTCTGCAGTTCCCCTCTGAAGGGGCCAGGGCCTTGGGGGACCCGCTAGATGCCAACCCTTCGTTATTCCAGGCGGGAAGGGCGCTGGCCCCACACTGCGGCAGGACTGTGCCACTGCGGCAAGTTGCCGCGCATGCGCAGCGGGGGCCAGAGGCGCGCGGGGATGCGGGGTGCGGGGTGCGGGTCATGCGCAGACAGCACTGGGGAGATGAGTTGGCGCTGCAGCGGCCAGTCCCGCGCAGAGCTGAGCAGCCACCGGAGATGCTTGACGTCGTGGTCTGAGCAGCGGCCAGTGGCGCCATGGAGCGGGCCAGGTCAGCTGTGCGGCATGCCAAGGGGACAGTCGCCTTCTGTGCCGTCGTGCACGGTGGCAGAACCTGGTCCCGACGGGAAACCTGGGACTGAATAGACCCAGCTTCTGGAAAGCCGCCTGGGGGGGAACATGTTGGGCAGCGCGGGGCTTGAGTGCGCATTGACGGACGGTGCCCTAAGACCGCACTGACCGCACTGCCTGCAGCCTGCTGCCTCCGGCCGCATGCTTTCCAGGTGGCCCTTTGTCCTTGAGACCCGAGCCATGGTGGTGGGGGAGGGGTGCCCTGCTATGGCCGTGCTGGCCTGGCGGGGTGGGAAGGGGGCCCCAGCAGAGGTGGGTGCGGGCTTGGGGGTGGCCAGCAGAGTAGGGGCAGTGGCGGGAGGGGGTGGAGCGGGGTTGTTAGCAGAAGCGGGATTCGGGAGGAGACGGGTGTCGGGGCACAATAGCGGGAATAGGGTGTGAGTGGAGGGGGGGCGGTGGCGGGAGCCAGACCCTGGGTGGAAGGGGGTTGGGAGAGGTGGGGTCCGCGGTGGCGAGAGGGGGCGGTGTTGGGGAGGGGGTGGGGTCTGTGGTGGCGAGAGGGGGCGGGGGCGGGGCGTGCACAATGGCTGTGCTGGCTGGGGTGTGGCTGCCGCGGAGGCCCGGCGGTGACGTGGCGCCCACCCTGAAGGTAGAAAAAGGGCGAGTACGCGGCTAACCACCAGGAGGACCGCGGAGGCAGCGGGAGGAGGGTGTGGCGAGGTGGCCCGCTGCGCGGAGATGCTGGGAGGTGGCGGCAGCACGGCGAAGGAGCCTGAGAGGCACGGAGTCTGCGGGCGCGGAGCGATGCGAGGGTGCGCCACGGTGATGGGGCTCCAGCTTGCGGGGGTGGCGGTATCACGGGTCACGCCTGCGGCCATGACATCAGCGGGGAGCGAGGGTCCCCGTCTGGTATGCCGCGGTGGTGAGGTCGTGCACCGCCCTCTGCAGTTTGGACGGCTGCGTAAGCGTCCCTGTCCCTTTCTGGGGCTCCCTTGTACCCCCCGCTTTGTGCCAGAGCAGTGCGAGGTTAGTGACTTGGTGTGAACGGTTGGCTCGTTGGGTCTCCAGAGTGTGCTGGCTGGGTTTGGGGAGATGCGACACTGCTGAGTGTCCCCTGCCTGCGCGGTGGGGACATGGTGTTGGAAGAAGGGCTTGGCGCGTGGGGGGGGGGTGTCCAAAACCAGTTCCCCGTTGTGGTCTTTGTGCGGCTTCGCCAAAATGGCCGCCGCTGCAGAAACGCGAGGCGCCGCCCCTGCCCTTGCCGCAGTGGGGGAGGGGCGCGCCATGAACGCCCCCTGCTTCGGCCCCTCCTCTGCCAGGGGCTGCAGGCTCGGTCTGAGCAGTGCGCAGGCGCAGACGGTCTCGGGCTGGGCGGCGCGCAGGCGCAGACGGCCAAGGCGGGGCGGGGAGTATGCGCAGTCGCTGCTTGCCGCGCTGGCGGCCACTCCCTTTAACTGCTGGGCTGTGGTGGCCTCGTCGCTGCCAGGCTGCAGGGATGGGAGGAGGAGGAAGGTGCAGGGAGGACGCACGGGGCCTTAGCCTGTGCGGTGCGGTCCCCCCCTCCCCAGTGCAGCAGCGGAGTGCAGAAGGCGGTAAGCCAGCGGCTTTTGTCTTTTGTCTGTTGTGTGTTGGGGGGTGGGGGTGACTTCCATGCGGTGCCAGCTTGCGCAGCACCTGGAAAGGACGGGTGGGGGTCCGGGGGTCCCTGCGAGACCGAGAAAGGTAGGAGGCGGCGGGATGGCGCAGTTAGCCTCCATCTCGGGTGCGGAAGAATGGAAATTTATTTTCTTAAGTCGACATTGGTGTGCTGGTTGAATCCGAGTTATTGTTCTTTGTATACAAAGGGGATTCGGGGAACCTCTTCTGCCGCGGGGGTTCCTAAGAACTAACCTTGGAGCACCACCCTCCAGGTCTTTGTGTTCTGTAGGCTTGTAGTCCTGGAGACGGTGCTGTTCATCTTCGAATATTCTAGCCATGATGTCATCTTAATAGACCGATTTTATTGAATCGGGGCCAGGCATCAAGAACTAGCCCCGGGACGAATCAGAAAAGTGGAATTTTGAATCAATGCTTTAGGTTTTATCGTTTTTCAATTTGGAATCACTGAAAATTGGTTAAGAAGGATAACAAAGGAATCGTTCTCGTTCTGAATTTTACTTTATTTATTGATGGGGGGGCAAGTTAATGGCGCGCATTGTTAAGAAGTGTCGTTCTCTGAAGGATTTTGATGTGCTTGCCTTGTTTTCTTGCCCGTCTTACACTCGGATTGTGCAGGATTGGATTGTAATTACAAAAACGTAAACCCAGATCCTGGAGAGTTTTGCTCTGGAATTGTTTTAATTTCAAGTAGTTTAAGAGACAACAGGAGGCCAGAATCTGTTGATATAAGATTTTCCAGATTCTTGTGATTCTTAAGATTTGCATGGTTCTTTTGTCTGTGCCTGGCTGAGGGAAAGGGACTCCGATATTTCCATGATGGAGTCTCTTGTACCCACGTGGTCCTTGGAAGACAATCGCAGCCGCCATTTTGCAGCCTTGCAAGGATGCTCAGTCCCCGCATGGCGGGACCCCCTCCTCGGGGGGCAAGAATGTGAGGGCTTTGGGCAGATGGGACGGGGGTGTGTGAGCGAGCCCTTCCTTAGGTTATTGGGGGGGGGCTTTAATGTTGCTTCCTAAGGAAAAAAAACAACCTGGTTTATTCAGTTTATTTTGTATTATCTTGCTCCCCCTTACCCTGCCTCGTGACATCTTTGCAGAAATATTTTTGCCATATATGGTCACTGCCTCTGCATTCCTCCCTTTTCCCTCTCCCTTTATCTGCGTGTCAGGATGCACGGATGTTTAAATAATTTCCTTTGCACAGGATTTCCATCCAAGGACTCCAAAGCGGGGGAGATTCTTCATGCTGACAAAGAACATTGCTGCATAACTTAAAAAAAATTTTTTTTGTAAGAAAAATGTCTTGCAGGAAGCAGGGCTGGAGGGGAGTATGCCTTGAATGTGTAGGAGGGCTTTGTGTAGAGGCCATTTTGTCTCCAGACTAGGGAGCCGGAGGAGGGGAGGGGGTTGATGGCGGGCAGCTTCGGGAATCTTCTAGAAGGAGGGTGGGGAGGAGGGAGGGGCGGAGGAAGTTCTTTGTCTGGTGCGAGCCTGCGCGCCTTTTCTTGTGGAACAACAGAATGGGCAGGGCAGGGCAGTGCGGCTGGGATCGTTCACGTTGACTTTTTTGCTTTTATTTTCAATGATTCATTATTTAGGTTTTTTAAGTACTTGAATTTCATTAATGTTTTTCGAGCATCTAAGGGATATTAAGTATTGGGTAAAACATGAATGAAACATGGAGGAGAAACCATGGTGAAATGCTATCACTGCGTTTTTGCTCTTACAAGACTGGGTTGCTTTTAATTTTATAAAGTCTTAACGTGTACATATATAACATTTCCCCCCTTAAATGCCTCATTTTCAGGAGTGATGGTTGCGTAAAAAATACAGTTTGTCTATATAACAAATGCACGATGTGTATTGAGAACATACTTAAATATATTCAAAATAGATGGTTTTGCTTGTTGCTTTTAAAAATAAATTTTAGGTAATAGAGAATAATTTTTAAGTTCTGTACTCTGCTCAGTTAAACTCAGACCTTTGCATATGAGCAAACTCTAAAAATAGGAAAAGGGAAGAAACTAATTTTTTGAACATGGAGTGTTCTCATTTATGCTAGGATGAGTCAATCAACTATTAATATTCAGCAGAGGTCCATGAGAATCCTTTTTGTATATTAGTGTATTTAATTAGCAAGAGTAGGTTTACAGTTGTGAATTACATGCACCGCAATATATTTTTGAATTATCTGCCTAAAAGCTGGTAAATCTATTTTTGACCATCTTTGATGGCTAAAGAACATTTCACTGTATGGATATATATACACCTACCACGCTGGATTTTGTTTATTCAACAGTTGATGGATTTGGGGGCTTATATCCACTCTTGGGCTATTGTGGAAAATGTTGCTAGGCACATTTTAATTGCATTCCGTCTAGCAGTGGAATTGGCCACCGTGAACAGGATTAGGGAAGTTCCAGAGGCCGCATGACTTTCCACTTGCAATAGCCCTTTCTCCACTTCCTTCTCAGCTCCGAGGTGTGAAGTCATTGGCTCTGATGGGTCTTTGATTTGCCTTTCTCCCCAAAAGAAATCCCGAGTACTTTTTTTTTTTTTTTTTTGGTGTAGCTGGAAATAAACGCCCCGGTTTTTTGCAAGTCCTTGAATTTTGTGGTTTTAATACTGAGTTGTCAAGAGTGCTTGACACACTCGGGACACTAGCTTTTCCAGCTTCATTAAAAAATATTTTCTCCCATTCTGATTGTCCCCTCCCACATCCATGCAATCATCTTGGAAAGAGGCCTTTTGTTCCCAGTTTGGGGTGACATTTAGATAATGCGTTTAACCTGCCTTTAGGTACCCATCTGAAAAGTGGACTTGCTTCGTGCAAAAAACCTTATAGGTGTGATGTGCAAACGTGATCTTTAAAACGATCTCTGCTCTTGCTTGTTGAAGAAGTGCGTGATTATGTATTTTTGAAGCAATCAGGCACTTTGGGGGTGGGGTTATTATAAGGCTCGCTTTTCTGTGCCTGGCATAGAACATGAAAATCCAAAAGAAAAACAGTGGAGGCCGCAGGGAACTTAGTCGTCCTCCCCCCACCCACCAGGGTCAGCCCTCTTCTTGCCTTTTTAAAACCACCTCCCCCCGGGGCGCTGATGAGAGGGTCTTTTGTTCCAGCTCTGAAATGGCGCCTGCAGCCCCTGGACCAGGGGAGGGTGTGGCGCCGCCATTTTGTGACTGCGCTGCTGCTCGGCGAGAAGATGGCGGCGGCGCAGGCAGCCCTTTGTCTCCCGCCGCCTCGTTCTGCGCCCACCAGAGTGCGCCTGCGCGGGTGCTGGCGGACGTGCGCAGGGGCTTTATCAGCCGCCTCTGTACAGAAGGATCCGTTTAATAAAACAGCATTTCAAGTCATGTTTTTTCCAACCCACCTAGCTATTGTTTCAGGGGAACTTCAGTTTGAATAGGATGTCTGTCTAGATAGATAGACTGATTTATACGCATGTGTAAGAAGGCTGTTTCGTGTTTGCTTCCTTTTCTCCTTAGGTTAGGTTTACTAATAGGAGAAAGTGGATTTAGGATAGAACTTGGCTGTTGGGGTTTAAGATGTGCGAATAATGTGTTCATTTACCTCTTTCCCGTTTTGTGGACATAGCATTGATATGATTACAGAGATGATGGAACCTTTTAATCAGAACTCCCTCGTATTCTACAGAGCTCCACATTTAACCTTTTGGGGGAAGTACTACGTATTTTTTCCCGACCTTGATGAAATGTATTCACCTGATACTCCCCTTCCTTTCGGCCGCAGGGACCGCTTACACCTGAGACGCACTACAGAGCAGCACATCCCGGAGGTGGAAGTCCAGGTCAAGCGCAGGAGGACAGCCTCCCTGAGCAGCCAAGAGTGAGTGCCCGCCGGGCTGAAGACCGGCGCAGGGTTCAGGTCCCTGTCAAAATGGGGGGGTCACAGAGAAGAGTCTGATTGAAGTTAGAGGAGTCCCTATGATGCAGAAGACTGAAAGAACGAACAATAGCATCATTCTTAACGTGACTAGGTTGTCCTAATGTCCAGGAACATGTTAGTAAATGTGTGTGGCCTTTATTTTTCCAGACATGAGTAGGGTTTTATCTTGATAAAATTCTGTGTCCTTCCAAACTACTATTGACAGTAAGATGCTGTTTTATAATTTGAGTTGTTAATCTTTTTCTGTGCTTGGAAAATGTTCTGAGCAGTGAAGGTATGTTGTTAATATACAAATTCTTGCTCTCTGCAGCATTTCGATTTCTGTTGGGGCCCTGCCCAGTTACAATGGAAATTTACATGTTTTCTTCCTCCTAATTTAGGAAATAGATGCATGTACACAGCACTTGTACACACAGGCTTTGAGAAGGAAGATTTTGATTAAAAATTTAGGATCAGATTTAATGGCAGGAATAAGATTCAGTATTCATACATAAAGATTATGACAATTACAGCTGGCAGCATATTTTTAAAAAATTCTGTTACAAATAATTCAAGAATTACAAGGTTTTTTTTTTCAGACAAGAGTCAGAGGGAGGGATACATAGGGACAGACAGACAGCAATGGAGAGAGATGAGAAACATCAATCATCAGTTTTTCATTGCAACACCTTAGTTCATTGATTGCTCTCTCATATGTGCCTTGACTGTGGGGCTACAGCAGACTGAATAACCCCTTGATTGAGCCAGCGACCTTGGGTCCAAGCTGGTGAGCTTTGATCAAACCAAATGAGCCAGCGCTCAAACTGGCTACCACAGGGACTCGAACCTGGGTCCTCCACATCCGAGTCCGAAGCTCTGTCCACTGTGCCACCGCCTGGTCAGGCCAAAATTACAAGTATTCATAATGCAGAAAGGCAGTCTCTTTATAAACAATTTGGCGGCCACAGGGGAGTGTCCACTGGTTTACGTCAGCCATCTCACTTCTGTGTCAGAGACGTATGTACAGAAATGCTCCTCAGCACGGCCACAGGTTTGTCCTGCTTGTGACATCAGCAGCACAAGATTTGCTGCTAAATCACAAATCCAGAATATTTCAAGGGCTTTTGTCTGGGATTTCCTGCTAAGACAGGGCTGTTTGACTTAGCTGAGGACTAAGCTGCCTGGACCATGGGACTTGCTTGCTTCCGGGTAGTGACGCGGGGTGGTCATTAGCATAGGGACAGCCTTACCGGTCACCCGGGAGGAGGACTGCAGCGCCCCTAGTGGTGGAGGCATAGGGACGGCCTTACTGGTCACCCGGGAGGAGCACTGCAGCGCCCCTAGTGGTGGAGGCATAGGGACGGCCTTACCGGTCACCCGGGAGGAGCACTGCAGCGCCCCTAGTGGTGGAGGCATAGGGACGGCCTTACCGGTCACCCGGGAGGAGCACTGCAGCGCCCCTAGTGGTGGAGGCATAGGGACGGCCTTACTGTTCACCCGGGAGGAGGACTGCAGCGCCCCTAGTGGTGGAGGCATAGGGACGGCCTTACCGGTCACCCGGGAGGAGCACTGCAGCGCCCCTAGTGGTGAAGGAGCGCTTTCCAGGTAAGAGGTTCAGAAAGGAAGTCTGGTGTGGTGCTCGTGCCCTTCTAGGGAGAGCTGGTTGTGTTCCTCCTCGGGTGGGACCCCAGAGCAGGTAAGTACCTCCGTTCTCCGAGTGTGCACAGAGACTGCTTCCTGGGTTTGTTGTTTCTTCACGATGTGATGTCATGTGATCCTTACCCTGAGTAAGGGTCTCTTAACCGTCGGAGTCTCTCTGCCGGGGCGGCATCTCACTGCTGTGTCTGTCCTCTTGTCACAGGTGCCAGCCCTACCCACGGCGATCGCAGCAGCAAGTGCCCGTGGTGGACTTCCAGGCCGAGCTGCGGCAGGCCTTTGTAGCGGAGAGCCCAAGAGGTGGTTAAAGCCACGTGGGTGATTCCCCAGGTTCCTGGTGCCGAGTGCAGAAAACAGGTTAGAGCTGCAACCGACCAGCCCAGGCAGACAGGAGTCCCCACGGAGCAGGTGCTCCCAGGCCACACACGCATTCAAGTACCTTAGGAGAGCGTTGTCACTGTCCCTTGAAAGACGTCCTATAATAAGCACTTTGCAGGGAGTTTTTTAAAAGGTTAAAAAATAAATGCAGGACCATAATGCTCTTGCCACAGACATTTTTGTCACATGTCTGCATTCCATTTCATTGTGATGCATGCTTTTTAGGTAATTTTCATAATTTATATTAATTTCCAACCTTAATTAACGCCTTATGAAAAATTATTAGAAATGGGCTGTGAAAATTCTGCTAATTAATGTCTTGGACTTCCCTTTATGGGGGAGAGTCTGATATTTTCTGCTGATAGTTTGAATATATAGCTGTGAGGGATTAGTGCGTAAAACAGATCTTTTCCTCAGATGTACAAATAAAAACTAGGAACATAGGACGCATTTTAAAATTTGTACGCATAATGAAGTATTAATAAACACTGATCAGGCTTCATTGCCTTGAAAGTGTCATTCACAAACACACACCATGCATGACCTGTACTGGTCATGTTAATTTGTGCCCTTTACATTAATAGGTACACATCACATTCATTAGCAAATAAAAAGCTAAGTTATTTTCCCCGTACTTAGTTACTAACTATTCCTTTTTGGTTTTTTTTTTCCTCACTTTTTTTTTGTTTTCACCAATGTATTTCATTCAGCTGAAAAATGTAATAAAGACATGATCTATGGTTTTTCAATGTGCTCTAGATTTATTTGCAGTTTGTCTTTTTATGTTGGTGGCTTCCATTCCTAGGAAAAAGCTGTTTGCATTTTTTATTCTGATTTAATGCTTTGATTTATTTTGAGTTTATTAATTTTAAGATTGGCGTGACCTCACTCAGTTCTGAAAGGTGTAATACATGCTTTTTATAATAGGTAAGAGGGTATGTGGTGAGCATAAATGTTTTCTCATAGTTTTTCATTTTCTATTTTTATAAATATTATCTACCCCCGACTCAGTCCTGAATATAGCTACCTTGAGAACGGACAAATTTTTTTTAAGAAAAACCCTCCCCTGCTAAATTCATAATCAGCCTTCTTCTGGGACTCCTGAACGTGAATATATGTCAGAGAAATCCATTTCAGACCATGGGGGTATCTGGTCATTGTCTGTGTGGCACATGATTAAAGGAGTAAGTGCACACGTGTCCCTTTAACAGGGAAGTTTTTTGATCTCTACAGAGCAGGCCACAGACTCTTAAGTTCCTAAGGATATTATTTAAACTGCACCTTGTAATCTGAAGGTGTGGCCATCACCTCTCCTGGTCCAGTGCGGGTGTTTGAGCAGCACTAGAGGCTTAGGGTGGACCAGCACTGACCACGCACAGCTGGTTTTTCTGAGTAAATCCCTGTAACTCAGCACTGCCTGGTAGTTAGCACGAGGTCTCAGGCTGCACTGGCAGTGACAGCCAGGGGCACGGCCCACAACCTAACACGACTGACTGAGAGGAGACCGGTGTTTCCCTGAACCCCGTGGCTCAGGGCGGGCTGTGCAGGACAGAAGAGGATTGGGGTGTCCACACAGTGACCCTCACAAGGAAGAGCAAGGGGCGGGTCACGTCTCAGGCACAGTCCACTTGGGAATACATATAGGCGGGAAATTCTGACATTTTTTATTTTTTGACCAAGGGGCCAGTAGAGCAGATGGGAAGGGGGATGGGAATCACCAGTTCTTCAGTGTGGCTCCTTCGTTCAGAGATGGCTTTCTCACGTGCCTTGATCCGGCAGCTTCAGCAGAGTGGCGGACCCCTCTTGCGAAACGGTGACCTTGGGCTCAATCTAGCAACCTCAAAATTGAAACCTGGGTCATCTCTGTACCAGGCTAATGCTCCACTTACTGCCCTACCACCTGATCAGGGTAAAAATTTTATTTGATTTTTAGAGGGGGAGAGAATGAAGCTTATTAGAAGGAATCAACAACTCACAGTAGTTTCTTCTTGTACATGGCTTGATCAGAGAAGCCCAGGGATTTGAACCGGGAAACAGCATTCTAGATAAATGCTTTATCCACTGGGCCACCATAGGTCAGGCATAGGCGGGCAATTTTTAAAAGACTTGAATCCTTGATTCATTTTCTTTTACAATATTTAAACCTAAACCCATGTGAGTGATACCCAAAAAAAGCAGGAAAACAAACACACCACCTTCCACACCTAAGTTTAACCACAGCATGAATTTGAAATTCAGCTTTTAACCATTTCCTTTTGTTTTCAAAATGTCAGTTTGAACCTTGCTTTTTCAACCAGTTTAATTTCTAAATAGTTCACGTAAGTGGACATCAGTAATGTTCATTTTATTACATAGTCCTCACTATCATTTATAATGAACAAATGATAGCCCATCTATGGTTTGCGTTTCTTTCTGTTGGTGGGTTCCCCCCTACGTTTTTCATCCTGTTGGGAACGGTTCATTCTACATGTATTTGACACCTTGCATTGGGGTAAAGCCGGTGCTGCAGGAGTGAGCACGACTTGGACATCAGTGCTGCTTTACCCGCTTCCTAGCAGGACAGACTGCCCTTGGGGATCGTGTGCTAGATGGTCACTGGTGCTTCATCCAGGTCTTCATGACTAATTCACAGCAGATCCAGACAAGGAGAACTGCTTTTAAACTGGCCTTGCTTTTTCCATGAATTACTTTCCATTTGCTATCTGTTTTCTCTTGTTCCTCTTGAAACTGTTGTCCCATTTTTTGGATGAAGGGGTCTCCTTGACGAGGTTTGACTTGAGCTCTGTTGATGTTGACAGTGAAGTCCCTGATGATCTCTAATTTGTTGTATGTATTCTGGCCACACCTGACCATGTCATCTTTTGACTTTCTGGAGAATGACATTGTTATGCAGTTTTAATCATTCTCAAGTCCTCCACACTTTTCCAAAGTTTGAGAAGGTCCACGTAAGAACCTGGGATATGTGAGCAGGGAGGGACATGGGCTCTCTGATTGTCCTGTATGTCCTGTGGTGTAAGGTTATTGAATGTGACTGCCACCTCATTGCCGAGTGCTGTCATTGCTCCATTGTCTGCCTTCCTGAGGCATTTTGTTCTGTGTTCTGTGCTCTGGAGATAAAGTTGGTGTCTTTCTACATGGGTTTCATGATCATCGTGAGCTAGATTTACTGATGAGAAAACTGATGGTAAATTAAAGCCTTTTTAAAAAAATATTTTAATCTCGTTAGCCCAGGGGTCCCCAAACTTTTTACACAGGGGGCCAGTTCACTGTCCTTCAGACCGTTGGAGGGCTGGACTGTAAAAAACACCTATGAACAAATCCCTATGCACACTGCACATATTTTAAAGTAAAAAAACAAAACTGGGACAAATACAATATTTAAAATAAATTAATTTCAACCAACAGACCAGTATTTCAATGGGAACTATGCTCCCTCACTGACCACCAATGAAAGAGGTGCCCCTTCCAGAAGTGCGGCGGGGGCCGGATAAATGGCCTTGGGGCCGCATGTGGCCCACGGGCTGTAGTTTTGGGACCCCTGAGTTAGCCCCATACCTCAACTCTGCCACCATCCTTCTGCATGGATCGGTGAAGACCCTAAATCAAAAGGGAATCCAAAATTCTAAAAATAGAAATGGAGAATAATTCCTTTTTCTGCACCATTTTCTCTTACCATGTCCTAGAGTTCCACGTGGCAGTCCTCAATACGCCCTTCAGTATTTGGATGTTCTCTATTTCATTGCCACCATTTGAGTGATTGCATTTACCTTATCCTGAAATTGATTCAGTATTAGCATGCGGTCTACTGGGTTTGTGAGTTTCTGCTGAAACACCAGAGGACAGTCTCTGGAAATGTATTACCAGCCTTGGTTAATGGTACCTACTTTTATGTCAAAAAGCAAATGCTCACTCAAAAGAAATAATAGTTTGTGTTAAATATTGAATTACCACAATTAGTAGTTTGAGACCCTTGCTTAATTTGGCTAGGTTCTCATAGTAAAAAACTTTCCTTAGTAAAATGGGGGAAGTGATATTAAAATGCATTTCCTTTCATTTTTAAGAAGGTTGTCTATGTATCCCTGTAAGCATTCAAAATTTGTATGTCCCAATTTACAAAGGAAGGCTAAGTGATGACTTGCTAATACAGTCCTAGGTGAGGAAAGATGGCCTAACATTCAGAACATTGAGTGGGAGGGGAGGGAACATGGAGGTGGAGGCTGGTTGAGCCAAGAAGCAGAGGTTCACACTAAGTTCAGATAAAGAAATGAAAGGATACCAGTCAGACTGGCAAACTTGACAGGATGAGGTGTGAACTTGACCAGAAAGGGAAGTACTGCTCTAAGGACAGAACACTGGGAATGAGAAAGGAAGCTTGTTGCTGAAACATGTGAGGGTTCATGTGAAAACTCAGTTCAGGGGTACAGACAATAGTTTGCACAGAGACCGGTGAAGGCTTCATTAGTTGGTTAGGTGGTGGTCATCACATTGTCAAGTATAAAAAAGATAATGTATTGGGCACCTTAAGAGAACACACAGCTAATAGAATTTTATATCAGGTATGAATAAAAGATCATCAACCCTGGGTGCCTGCTTGGAGTGAAGGGGAGAGAAGCTTGAAGGTAGGGTGTGCTCAGGGGGCTGCAGGGTCTAGTGTTGAGGGTCCGTGGTCTCCCCTGCGAGGAGACAGGGTGCAGCCAGACCATGCTTTCTCCACAGGCTCCACCCACTGCCTGTGCCTCAGCCCCAGCTTGCATTGTTTGTAGCAGAACCTGGGTCACCCTTTGTAGCCCTCCCTTAGGTCTTACGATCCCGGACCAGTGCTGTGGACGTGGGTTCCAAGCAGCCACAAAAATGGTAAGATTTATCCCCACCTGGCCTGGGTGGAGAAGAGGGCGGGCAGGGGTAGCAGGGCCGGCCGGAGCATGGCTGGAGCATGGCCAGAG